>NC_135981.1:24845584-25180584 GCF_053455715.1 Rhinoraja longicauda
AGTGAGGGCATATTTAATCCAACTCTGCATCCCAATCTAACCACCTCCCCCCACCCTAAAATGGATCAGAGATGGAGACAAGGTGGCACGGTGGCGCAGCGGTAGAGTTGCTGCCTTACAGCGCCAGAGACCCAGATTCAATCCTGACTACGGGTGTTATCTGTATGGAGTTTGTACATTATCCCTGTGACTGTGCGGATTTTCTCCGGCAGCCAAACGCCAAGGACGTACAGGTTTGTAGGTTATGTGGCTTCTGTAAAATTGTCCCTCGTGTGTAGGATAGTGCTAGTGTACGGGGTGATCGCTGGTCGGCACGGACTCAGTGGACTGAGCGGTCTGTTTCCATGCTGTATCTCTAAAGAGCGTTTAATTGTCATATGTACCAAAAACAGAACGGTGAAATTCTTCCTCCCACATTCCAAAGACGTACAGGTTTGTAGGCTAATCGGCTTGGTAAAAATTGTAAAATTGTCCCCAGTGTGTGTAGGATAGTGTTAGTGTGTGGGGATCACTGGTCGGCGTTGACTCAGGGGTCCGAAGGGCCTGTTTCTGAGCTGTATCTCTAAACTAAACTAAACTAAACTACACTAAACACAATAAACTACAGATGCTGATATCTTGACCGAAATACAAAGTGCTGGAAGAACTCAGGGGACCAGGCAGCTTCTGGGGAGGGAATGGTCAGACAAAGTTTTGGGTCAGGGCCCTGCAGAAGAATCCCGAGCATGCAATGTTCATGGGGACTTTGGACGCCCTCCGTGAATGCTGGTCGCCACGGGTGGTCGGGTGTGTCATGGATAAGGCTGGCACAGTGGTATACCAATGGTTGATGTTTGCAAACTGCATGAACGGCAGTTTTTACTAATGCAATATTTGGTAAACTGTGAATATGTAAGAAAAGATCCTTCTTAATGAAAGAAGAGAATCTTGACCTGAAACATCGTGTCCATGCATTAGGTGTCTGTAGGTTCACTGGCCTTTGCCCCAAGCGTGAAGGGGAAGTGAGATAACGTTGAACTAGTGTGAACAGGTGATTGACGGTTAGCGTGGACTCAGTGGGCTGAAGGATCTGTTTCCATGCTGTATCACTAAACTAAACCAAACTAAACTAAACAAAACTAAAGAAGTTGACAATTCACATTCAATGTTGGAAAGCAATGCTGTTCTATGAGAATGTTCCTGACCAGTCTGTGACCCACAGCGCTGTGTGTATTACCTTTACGCGCCAAGTCTGCAGCGCTGTGTGTATTACCTTTACGCGCCACGTCTGTAGCGCAAGTATTGTTTTTGTTCTCTCTCTTGCCAATAAATCTGATGTGTTCATGTACAAGAGGGGTTCACCTTCGGGCTGAGTCGCGATCAGCACCACGGACGGAGTCAGAGAGAGAGAGAGAGAGGTGTGCTGCTGTAAAACTGGACCCGCGCACACCGAGGCAAGTATTGTTTTTGTCCTCTCTTGCCAATAAAACTGATTGTTAACTGAACAGACGAGTGAGCCTTTTTCTGTCCGACTTGTCAGATCCTTGAACCTGTTCCCTTGTAACAAATGCACACATAGAAACATAGAAAATAGGTGCAGGAGTAGGCCATTCGGCCCTTCGAGCCTGCACCGCCATTCAATATGATCATGGCTGATCATCCAACTCAGTATCCCGTACCTGCCGTCTCTCCATACCCCCTGATCCCTTTTGCCACAAGGGCCACATCTAACTGCCTCTTAAATATAGCCAATGAACTGGCCTCAACTACCTTCTGTGGCAGAGAATTCCACAGATTCACCACTCTCTGTGTGAAAAAAAACTTTCTCATCTCGGTCCTAAAAGACTTCCCCCTTATCCTTAAACTGTGACCCCTTGTTCTGGACTTCCCCAACATCGGGAACAATCTTCCTGCATCTAACCTGTCCAACCCCTTAAGAATTTTGTAAGTTTCTATAAGACCCCCCCTCAATCTTCTAAATTCCAGCGAGTACATAAATAAGAATATCTGGATTATCCCTCAACAATTGAGCAAATTAACGAATGAGTCATTGAAAATAAAATAAAAGTCTACATGTTGGAATTTCCAAATTAAAAACATAAAATGCTGGAACTGTACAGTAGATCTGATAGCAATTAGACTTTAGACTTTAGAGATACAGCACGGAAATGGGCCCTTCTGCCCACCGAATCCACACCGACCAGCAATTACCCCGCACACTAACACTACTCCACACACTAGGGACAATTTACAATTTTACCGAAGCCAATTTATCCTCCAAACCTGCACATCTTTGGAGTGTGAGAGGAAACTGGAGCACTCGGAGAAAACCCACGAGGCCACAGGGAGAATGTTCAAACTCCGTGCAGACAGCACCCGTAATCAAGATTGAACCCGGGTCTCTTGTTCTGTAAGGCAGCAACTCTACCGCTGTGTTACCGTGCCACCCCAAATCTTGACAATAGACAATAGACAATAGACAATAGGTGCAGGAGTAGGCCATTCAGCCCTTCGAGCCAGCACCGCCATTCAATGCGATCATGGCTGATCACTCTCAATCAGTACCCCGTTCCTGCCTTCTCCCCATACCCCCTCACTCCGCTATCCTTAAGAGCTCTATCCAGCTCTCTCTTGAAAGCATCCAACGAACTGGCCTCCACTGCCTTCTGAGGCAGAGAACTCCACACCTTCACCACCCTCTGACTGAAAAAGTTCTTCCTCATCTCCGTTCTAAATGGCCTACCCCTTATTCTTAAACTGTGGCCCCTTGTTCTGGACTCCCCCAACATTGGGAACATGTTATCTGCCTCTAATGTGTCCAATCCCCTAATTATCTTATATGTTTCAATAAGATCCCCCCTCATCCTTCTAAATTCCAGTGTATACAAGCCCAATCGCTCCAGCCTTTCAACATACGACAGTCCTGCCATTCCGGGAATTAACCTAGTGAACCTACGCTGCACGCCCTCTATAGCAGGGAGAAAGAGTTAAAGTTTTAGGACAAATACCCTTCAGCAAAGCAAAATGGAGGAGTTAAATTGAATTGAAGAGGGAGTACCATTGGAATTTATGTAAATATGTGCCTGATTAAATTAACAGCAAACAAAGACCCCAATCATCTTAAAAATTGATTAAATTAGCAGCTTAAAACCAGAGTGGCCGTGGGTTTAAACTGTGAGGGTCTGAGTTTGCTGAGGGTGGCTCCACAGAAAAAAAAATCTAAACTACAATTGGCTCTGTACAAATTGATAATCAATTATGGAATTAAGCAGGAGATTTGAATTTCTAAAAGAGATAATTTGATTAAAGCCATGGTACTGCTTGACAAGGTCATGTCTAGGCTTTGCTTTGTCCCATGTAAATGTATTAAGTACAAGAAAGACGAGAAACAATGTCTGAGCCAGGGTGACATTTAACCTAATAGATCAAAATTATTTTGTGAGCCATCCATGGAATACAATTGCACATTCATAACAAAGCATAAAAATGGTCACAGCGCTGAAGTAAATTCAGAACAGATCTATCTATCTATCTATCTATCTATCTATCTATCTATCTATCTATCTATCTATCTATCTATCTATCTATCTATCTATCTATCTATCTATCTATCTATCTATCTATCTATCTATCTATCTATCTATCTATCTATCTATCTATCTATCTATCTATCTATCTATCTATCTATCTATCTATCTATCTATCTATCTATCTATCTATCTATCTATCTATCTATCTATCTATCTATCTATCTATCTATCTCTCTCTCTCTCTCTCTCTCTCTCTCTCTCTCTCTCTATCTATCTATCTATCTATCTATCTATCTATCTATCTATCTATCTATCTATCTCTCTCTCTCTCTCTCTCTCTCTCTCTCTCTCTCTCTCTCTCTCTCTCTCTCTCTCTCTCTCTCTTTCTCTCTCTCTCTCTCTCTCTCTCGCTCTCCCTCCCTCCCTCCCTCCCTCCCTCCCTCCCTCCCTCCCTCCCTCCCTCCCTCCCTCCCTCCCTCCCTCCCTCCCTCCGTCCGTCCGTCCGTCCGTCCGTCCGTCCGTCCGTCCGTCCGTCCGTCCGTCCGTCCGTCCGTCCATCCATCCATCTCTCTCTCTCTCTCTCTCTCTCTCTCTCTCTCTCTCTCTCTCTCTCTCTCTCTCTCTCTCTCTCTCTCTCTCTCTCTCTCTCTCTCTCTCTCTCTCTCTCTCTCTCTATCTATCTATCTATCTATCTATCTATCTCTCTCTCTTTCTCTCTTTCTCTCTCTCTCTCTCTCTCTCTCTCTCTCTCTCTCTCTCTCTCTCTCTCTCTCTCTCTCTCTCTCTCTCTCTCTCTCTCTCTTTCTATCTATCTATCTATCTATCTATCTATCTATCTATCTGTCTCTCTGTCTGTCCATCTGTCTATTTTTGGGAGCTGTGAATAAATAGTTTAGTTTAGTTTATTGTCACGTGTACCGAGGTACAGTGAAAAGCTTTTGTTGCATGCTAACCAGTTAGCGGAAAGACTATATATGATTACAATCCAGCCGCCCACAGTGTACAGATATATGATAAAGGGAATAACGTTTAGTGCAAAATAAAGAGAAGTCCGATTAAAGAGGGTCCAAGGGTCTCCAATGAGGCAAATAGTAGCTCGGGACTGTTCTCTAGTTGTTGATAGGATGGTTCAGTTGCCTGATAACAGTTGGGAAGAAAATGTCCCTGAATCTGGAGGTGTGCGTTTTCACACTTCTGTACCTCATGCCCGATGGGAGAGGGGAGAAGAGGGTGGCCAGGGTGAAACGCATCCTTGATTATGCTGATGGTCTTGCCGAGGCAGTGTGATGTGTAAATGGAGTCAATGGAATGGACGTTGGTTTGTGTGATGGTCTGGGCTCTGTCCACAATTCTCTGCAATTTCCCGCGGTCATGGATGAAGCTGTTCCAAAACCAAGCTGTGACGCATTCCGATGAAATGCTTTCTACGGTACATCTGTAGAAGTTGGTAAGAGTTTTGGAGACATGCCAAACCTCCTAAGCCTTATAAGGAAGTAGATGGGTTGATGTGTTTTCTTGGCTACTTGGAACTAGTGTGCTCAGACTATTGGGCTTCAAATCCCAATGTCAGGCCTGAGCAGCTGATTCAATGGGCTACTTTCTAAAGGGGATATACACCAATCAGCCAAAACATTATGAAGTGAATAACATTGATTATCTTGTTACAATGGCACCTGTCAAGGGGTGGGATATATTAGGCAGCAAGTGAACAGTCAGTTCTTGACGTTGATGTGTTGGATGCAGGAGAAATGGGCAGGAGTAAAGACCTGAGCGACTTTGACAAAGGCCAAATTGTTATGGCCAGACGACTGGGTCAGAGTATCTCTGAAACGGCAAGGCTTGTGGGGTGCTCCCGGTCAGCAGTGGTGAGTACCTATCGACAGTGGTCCGAGGAGGGACAAACCACAAACCGGCGACAGGGTGTTGGGCGCCCAAGGCTCATCGATGCGCGAGGGCAACGAAGGCTATCCCGTCTGGACCGAACCGACAGAAGGTCTATTGTGGCACAAGTCACAGAAAATTTGAATGGTGATCACGGGAGGAATGTGTCACAATACACAGTGCATCGCACCCTGCTGCGTATGGGGCTGCACACGGAGGACCAACAGCATTTTAGGCAGGTGGTCATAATGTTTTGGCTCATCAGGTCATAATGTTTTGGCTGATCGGTGTATTCCTGGAAGATATTTTGCAAAGCAATACTTTGTAAATCAAAAATGCTGGATGAAATACTTTAGGGTATTTCATGATAGTGCATTTCTATGGATGAAGGCTCTATTCATTATTGCAAGAGCTAGATTCAGAAATTAAGGATGTGTATCTTAAAAAAAAACAATAGTGTTATTTGTTGTTAAATGAATGTTTGTAAATCCAAGATCATCTGGATTAATATAGTATGATTTATACATCTGTATTTATATTAATGAACGCACAACTCCAGATTCAGGGACAGTTTCTTCCCAGCTGTTATCAGGCATCTGAATCATCCTACCACAACCAGACAGCAGCACTGAACTACTATCTACCTCTTTGGAGACCCTTGGACTATCCTTGATCGGACTTTGCTGGCTTGACCTTGCACAGAACATCATTCCCTTATCATGTACATTGTAAATGGCTCTTTTATTTGTCTTTTCCGCTCACTGCATAGCACGCAACAAAAAGCTTTTCACTGTACCTCGGTACATGTGGCGGGAAACTAAACTAAACTGTACTGATGCAATCCGTGAGATGTATTTTGTATGGAGGCCAATATTGCTGAACAGTATAGAATGTTTGATGCTAACAAAACTATAATATCCATGGGCAGAGAGAGAAAGCATAGATAATACCAACCATTAGCACACGATGTTAGTGCCATCAAGCAACATTTACACCAAACCCATATTGTTCTTCCACATTCCCATCAGCTTCCCCAGGTACTACCACTCACCTACATACTAGGGATGAGTTACAAAGGTGAAGTAACCTAGCAGTTTGCAAATTGTGCAAACTTACGAACCGACCTGTCCACGTTTACGTCCAAAACTTTCATGATATCACAAACAGCAGCGGTCCCAGCACAGATCCCTGCAGAACGCCACTGATCACAAACCTCCAGCTTGAATATTGTCCTTCCACCACAATCCTTTATCTCCAATCAGTAAGTGGACCCAGCGGTAGAGTTGCTGCCTCACAGCACCGGAGACCCGGGTTCGATCCTAACTAAGGGTACTGTCTGTACGGAGTTTGTATGTTCTCTCTGTGACCGCGTGGGTTTTCTTTAGTTTCTCCGGTTTCCTCCCACATCCCAAAGATGTACAGGTTTGTAGGTTAATAGGCTTAGTATAAATGTAAATTGTTCCCAGTGTGTGTAGGATAGTGTTAATCGATCACTGGTCATTGTGGACTCAGTGCGCCAAAGGGCCTGTTTCTGAGCTGTATCTCTAAACTAAACTAAAAAGTAAGCCAGTTCTGAATCCATACGACCAAGTCATTGTTAATCCCATGCATCTTAATCTTCTGGATCAGCATACCATGTAGGGGCTTTATCCAATGCCTTAGTAAAATTCATGTGGACAATATCCTTCACCCTACCCTTATCAATCACGTTTGTCACCTCCTCAAAAAACACGATCAAGTTACTATGACACAGCCTGCCATGAACAAGGCCGTGCTAACTGTCCCTAATTAACCCATTCTCTTTGAAATGGGAGTGAATCCTATCCTAAAGATTCCTCTCCGATAGGTACCCTACCACTGACGTGAGACTCACCGGCCTATGATTCCCTGGATTCTCTCTACTTCCTTTCTCCATTCACTACTCTCCAATCCTTCAGGACCTTGTCTGTGGCCAGAGAAGATGCAAAGATCTTTGTTAAGGCTCCTACATTCTCTTCCCCTGTCTCTCTCAATAACTTGGGATAAATACCATCAGGTCCTGGGGATTAATCCCATCTAAATGCTCTTCAAGAGCCCCAACCCCACCTCCTCCTTAATCTCAAACTGGCCTTGCGTATTAGTTTTCTCCAAACTCCACCCTGCATGCTCATCCATGTCCTTCTCATCAGTGAAAACACATGCAAATTCACCAGCTCCTCCAGCAAGCTCTGACAAACGCGCTGTAGAAAGCATTCTGACTGGTTGCATCATGGCCTGAGACAGCAATTCCAATGCACAGAACGACACAGGCTGCAGGGAGTGGTGGACTTAGCCCAACCCAGTCTGAAGAAAAGACTTCATCTTATATAGAACGGAAGCACTACGACGCTGAGAACTTTACCCTGCAATCTCCATCTTCCCCTTTGCTCTATCTATTGTACTTGAGTTTGAACTGTACAGTTCAGTTTAGTTTCAGTTCAGTTTAGTTTATTGTCACATGGGTGTCAGCAGAAAGACAATACATGATTACAATCGAGCCATTTACAGTGATACGGGAATAACGTGTAGTGCTTTAGGGTTAGAGAGTTTAAAGTGTGGAGCGATTGTAATATGTGATTGCAAATCTGCGTCTCTGGCGAGCACACAAATAGTCGCCTGGGTTGGGCACTGTCTTGGAAGCAATCCTGGTTATATCTAGGTACGGTATACCTTATCTTTTAGACAATAGACAATAGGTGCAGGAGGAGGCCATTCGGCCCTTCGAGCCAGCACCGCCATTCAATGTGATCATGGCTGATCATTCTCAATCAGTACCCCATTCCTGCCTTCTCCCCATACCCCCTGACTCCGCTATCCTTAAGAGCTCCATCTAGCTCTCTCTTCAATGCATTCAGAGAATTGGCCTCCACTGCCTTCTGAGGCAGAGAATTCCACAGATTCACAACTCTCTGACTGATTTTTTTTTCCTCATCTCAGTTCTAAATGACCTACCCCTTATTCTTAAACTGTGTCCCCTTGTTCTGGACTCCCCCAACATTGGGAACATATTTCCTACCTCTAACGTGTCCAACCCCTTAATAATCTTATACGTTTCGATAAGATCCCCTCTCATCCTTCTAAATTCCAGTGTATACAAGCCTAGTCGCTCCAGTCTTTCAACATATGATAGTCCCGCCATTCCGGGAATTAACCTAGTAAACCTACGCTGCACGCCCTCAATAGCGAGAATATCCTTCCTCAAATTTGGATTGCATGTAAAACAAAGCTCCTCCGTACTTCGGTACTTTTGACAATAATAAATGCTTATACCTAAACCTAAGGTGTTTACTATCTACATCTCGGACTTCCGATATAACTGGGACTCCTGCCACCTGCAGAAGTTTCCAGATGACTCTGCAATTGTGGGCTGCATCAGTGAGGGGAGGGATGCTGAATACAGAGGTGTGGTCAATGACTTTGTTGAGTGGTGTGGGCTGAATCACCTGCAGCTCAACACTGACAAGACCAAGGAGTTGGTGGTGGACTTTAGGAGGAGAGGAACACCCCTGTCCCCTGTCTCCATCAATGGTGTGGATGTGCAGTTTACCAGGGAGTATAAATACCTGGGAGTGTACCCGGACAGTAAACTGGACTGGTCCAGGAACGCTGAGGCCCTGTACAAGAAGGGTTTTTAAGTAGCCAGTGCCGTGTGCTGGGGCAGCAGGGCGAAAGCTGTGGAGACCAATAGGATCAACAAGCTCATCCTGGGGGTGGAGTTGGATTCATGGGAGGTGGGCTTGGAGGAGAGGATGCTCCCTCAAACTGCGGAGCATCGTGGACAATGCAGCTCACCCCCTCCATGACACACTGGTCAACCTGAGGAGCACCTTCAGTAACAGACTGGATCCACCAAGATACAGCACAGAACGCCACAGGAGATCCTTCTTCCCTGTGGCTATCAAACGTTACAACTCCTCCCCCTTCTGTAGACTGAGACTGACTTCCCTCCCCCACCTCTACCCGCCCACCTCCTCAATCTCTGCACATCCCCAAAGACTTTCCACTCGTCACTTTGATTTCATGTTTCATGTATTTTGTGCTTTTTATGACTGTTGGCAAATTCATTTCCCTCCTGGGATAAATAAGGTTCTATCATATCGTATCATATCATATCATAAGATAGACACAAAAAGCTGCAGTAACTCAGCGGGGCAGGCGGCATCTCTTTAGAGAAGGAATGGGTGACATTTCAGTTCGAGACACTGTCTGAAGAAGGGTCTCGGCCCGAAACGTCACCCATTCCTTCTCTCCAACCCGTTGAGTTATTCCAGCTTTTTGTGTCTATCTTCGGTTTCAGCCAGCATCTGCAGTTCCTTCCTACACCTAAACCTACCCACCTAAATCTGCATTGACGTCTGTCCATTCCATACACAGATGCTGCCTGACCCGCTGAGTTTCTCCAGCAGTCAGCATTTTTGGCTTCATAATCATTGGGATTATTAGGGCTCCATGTTTTCAGAGGTATTCTCTTTCTGCTGTTCGACCCTCTGAAACTTAAACTAACTTGTTTCCTCACTTTCCCAGTTGTGATGAAGGGTTTTCAACCTGGATTATTAGCTGTGTTTCTCCACCCACAGGTGCTGTCTAATTTGCTGGGTTTTTCCTGCTTTTTCTCCTTTTATTTCTAAGTTCCCTTGAAATGAGAGCAAAGAGGAGTGGGAAATTATTCAAAATAATTCAGTGTTGCATGATGATGTGCATCTTTAAATATATACTGGCTGCTCTATAGATGTGATTGGATGTAGCTGGGAAGTTAATGAAAGGAATTACTCGTAAATTTTGCAGAAATTCTGGGAGAATTTTAATTCAGTTTAGTTTAGAGATACAGTGTGGAAACAGGCCCTTCGGCCCAGCGAGCTGATGCTGACCATGACTGTATGATGTTGCAAGAATAACAACGTTATTTAACTTCAAACCTGGTTTAACGACCAACGAGTGTGCAACGTTACAGACAATGCCAGACAGTTCATAAGCCAAGGCTTTAAAGACTTCGCTACACAGTGGGACTTCACTAATGTTACCAGCAGCCCAGGGTATCCCACTTCTGACACCATGTATGAAGTTGCAAGAATAACGACAAGTTATTTAACTCCAAACCTGGTTTAATGACCAAAAAGGGTGCGACGTTACAGACAAGGCCGCAGTTCTCTAACCAGTGCCACCCACCGGAACCTCCCCCGGGTAACACGCATGCACAAGATAACTTCCTCCAGGAACGGCGTCTGCAATGACTCAACGTAGACTGTGAACGCAGTGACTGATCTACAATTACCACACATACACTAGTTCAGTCCTGCACACGAGGGACAATTTACAGAAGCCAATTAACCTACAAACCTGCACTTCTTTGGAGTGTGGGAGTAAATAGGAGCAAGCTGTCACGGGGAGAACGTACAAACTCCACACAATCAGAATCAAACCCGAGTCTCTGGCGCTGCGAGGCAGCAACTCCCCCCCTGCTGCCACCGTGCCACCTTAATGAAGAAGTCACAAGTAAGGAATAAAATGGAGTCGACACCCAAGGACAGGCTCAAGAAGATCACTAAAAGAGGCAAAGGAAAACTAGCGGAATAACAGCAGAATGTAGGAGCTTCAACCAGACTCATGTGGGGGAGTGTGGATGGAAGGGCAGGGGGGGCGAGGAAAATGATGGGTGAATTAAAAATATTTTTGATTGGTGCGGGTGTCAGGGATTATGGCGAGAAGGCAAGAGAATGGGGTTGAGAGGGAAAGATAGATCAGCCAAGATTGAATGGCGGAGTAGTCTTGTTGGGCAGCATGACCTAATTGCTGCTCCTATAACTTATGAACATGAACTAAAGACTGTGGAAATGCAACAAGCAGACAATTAAAAGGTTTATTGGTTATTAATTTATCCGCAAAGTCCAGGCAGCTGGTCGTGGGCTTCTTCTGGTCATTCTACCAGTGATGGGGTTTGGTGTGAGGCACAGGGAGGATGTGCAGTCACAGTATATAGAGCCCACGGTCAGATCACGCATTGCTTATCTCTACTGCCACTTTGTATTGAATGAGTGATTACTGGTGTTCGACTTTGGCAGAAACACGTTGTACATACTTTAGACTTTAGGCTTTAGAGACATAGTGCAGAGACACCTCGGCCCTTCGGCCCACTGAGCCCGCACTGACCGGCGATCATCCTGTACGTTAATACCATCCTACGAACCAGGGGGTAATTTACAATTATACCAACCTACCAACCTACAACCTACAAACCTGTACGTCTTGGGAGTGTCGGGGGAAAATCAGCGCACCCAGAGAAAACCCACTCGGTCACAGGAAGAACGTACAAACTCCGTACAGACAGCACCCGTAGTCAGGATCGGACTCGGGTCTCTGGCGCTGTGAAGCAGCAACTCTACCACTGCGCCACCGGGCCGCCCTGTGGTAAAGGAGATTGAGGCAAGGGTCTAGGTAAATCATGAGGGCCGGTGAATGTCACTGATGTATGACCATATCCTTGGGGAAAGGGACCCTCCTCTTGAAGAAGGGTCCCGACCCGAAACATCACCCATTCCTTCTCTCCCGAGATGCTGCCTGACCTGCTGAGTTACTCCAGCATTTTGTGAATAAATACCTTCGATTTGTACCAGCATCTTCAGTTATTTTCTTATACTACCTGTTTCTCCACTGCGATTTCTCCTCAAGGTATGTCCACTTTGAAGAAGTTCTCCTCCTCTCTGAAGAAGGGTCTCGACCCGAAACGTCACCCATTCCTTCTCTCCTGAGATGCTGCCTGACCTGCTGAGTTACTCCAGCATTTTGTGAATAAATACCTTCGATTTGTACCAGCATCTGCAGTTATTTTCTTATATTATATCCTTGGGGCAAATAGTTTGTGTGCAGGCAGAGTCAGCAATATTAAAGATTGCCCTACATCTAGTAAGAAATCAATCAAGAGATAAAACAAATGGAGAATTGGAAGGTGGGGAGGAGGTGGGGGGAGTCATTGATGGAAGCCAATGGGAGATGTAGGACACAAAGTGCTGGAGTAACTCAGTGGGTCAGCATCTCTGGAGGATATGGTGAGGCGACGTTTTGGGTCAGGACCCTTATACATATTGGGAGAAATAGGAGGTGGGGTGCTGGGGGGGGTGGGGGGGGGGAGAGGGGGGAAGAGGGGGGAGGGGTTGGTGGAAGAAACCTGAGACTAGAGTGGCAAGGTTAGTAGAAGTTGAAGGATTATATGTTGCTGAGGGCAGGTCGAGCAAAGGTGTGTGTAGAATATTTAGGCAAGGGAAGGATAGGGCTACGGGGAGAAGGCAGGAGGATGGGGTTGAGAAGGAAAAATAGATCAACCATGATTGAATGGCGGAGTGGATTTGATGGGACGAATGGCCTAATTCTGCTCCTATATCATAGTGTTATGGGTTAATTTGTAACGCAACAGAAATAAAGTTGGCATTGATGATAATGTGTGCTTGATAAAGATTAGCAAAAGGCTCTGACGATCCCAGTAAATTGGTCACAACCCACTGGAATAAGTCAGCTGGTCAAGGCAGCGTCAATGGAGAACATGGATAAGGTGCCGTTTCAAGTTGAGACTCTTCTTCAGACTGGGAGAAGGATCTTGACCCAAACATCATCTTCCATGTTCTCCAGAGTTGCTACCTGACTTCCCAGGTTCTGTGCATTAACTCGCATCTGCAGTCCTATATTTCCACTATCACAGTGGCAGCTTGATGGTTTACCACAAGCCAGCACAGGGAACAGCTGAAGGGAACGCCAGGAGATGATCATGCTCCACTTAAGCCAATGCTCAAACTTATAAACAATCTCAGAATCAGAGAGTATAAGAAAATAACTGCAGATGCCGGTACAAATCGAAGGTATTTATTCACAAAATGCTGGAGTAACTCAGCAGGTCAGGCAGCATCTCAGGAGAGAAGGAATGGGTGACATTTTAGGTCGAGACCCTTCTTCAAACTGATGTCAGGGGGGCGGGACAAAGGAAGGATATAGGTGGAGACAGGAAGATAGAGGGAGAACTGGGAAGGAGGAGGGGAAGAGAGGGACAGAGGAACTATCTAAAGTTGGAGAAGTCGATGTTCATACCACTGGGCTGCAAGCAGCCCAGGCGAAATATGAGGTGCTGTTCCTCCAATTTCCGTATTAGAATATAAAACAGAACAATCTGAATGAACTAGAGTATTATCCAAAAGATTTTTGCCCAGCCCAAAATCTATTTACTGCATTAACAATAGACAATAGGTGCAGGAGTAGGTCATTCAGCCCTTCGAGCCAGCACCGCCATTCAATATGATCATTGCTGATCATTCTCAATCAGTACCCCGTTCCTGCCTTCTCCCCATACCCCCTGACTCCGCTATCCTTAAGAGCTCTATCTTGCTCTCTCTTGAACAATCAAGAGAAGTCAAGAAGCAGGGACTGGGTCTGTCTCTCACTTCACCCGGAGATTTAACCTAGTTTCACATCGGGATTGAGCTGTAAAAATCACTATTGTGTAACCTCCAAAGTACAGCACAGTGGTACAGCTGTAGAATTGTAGCCTTACAGCGCCAGAGACCTTGGTTCGATCCTGAGATAGGGAAAACACACACTTTATGGACTTTAGTTTCTTTATAGATACAACACGGAAACGGGCCCTTCGGCCTACCGAGTCCGTGCTGACCAGCGATCACCTCGAACACTAATACTATCCGACAAAGCTTTTCATTGTACCTTGGTACACGTGACAATAAACTAAACCCAAACTCAAACTCAAACACACCAGGGATAATTTACAATTTTTACCAAAGCCAATTAACCTACAAACCTGTACGTCTTTGGAGTGTGGGAGGAAACCGGAGCACCCGGAGAAAACCCACGTGGTCACAGGGAGAACGTACAAACTCTGTACAGACAACACTGGTCATCAGGGGCTCGGGCTCTGTAAGGCAGCAACTCTACCGCTGCACCACTGCAGGACGGTACGATGCAGCTCTATAGGACTTTGGTTAGGCTGCATTTGGAGTATTGCTTGGAGTAATGGTCACCCCATTACAGAAAAGATGCGAAGGCTTTGGAGCGAGATTGCAGAGGAGATTTATCAGAGAGCTGCCTGGATTAGCGGGTCTCGGCTATGGGGAGAGGTTGGATAGACTTGGATTGATTTCTCTGGAACGTTGGAGGTTGAGGAGCAATGTGATAGAGGTATATAAAATTATAAGAGGCAATGTCTACAAGGCATAACTATAAGGAGAGAGATGGAAAGTTTAATGGAGATGTGTGGGGAAAGTTTTTTACACACAGAGTGGTGGGGGCCCGGAACTCATTTCCAACGATTGGGATGGAGACAAATATAGAAACATAGAAACATAGAAAATAGGTGCAGGAGTAGGCCATTCGGCCCTTCGAGCCTGCACCGCCATTCAATATGATCATGGCTGATCATCCAGCTCAGTAACCTGTACCTGCCTTCTCTCCATACCCCCTGATCCCTTTAGCCACAAGGGCCACATCTAACTCCCTCTTAAATATAGCCAATGAACTGGCCTCAACTACCTTCTGTGGCAGAGAATTCCACAGACTCACCATTCTCTGTGTGAAGAAATGTTTTCTCATCTCGGTCCTAAAAGACTTCCCCCTTATCCTTAAGTTGTGACCCCTGGTTCTGGACTTCCCCAACATCGGGAACAATCTTCCCGTATCTAGCCTCTCCAACCCCTTAAGAATTTTATATGTTTCAATAAGATCCCCACTCAGTCTTCTAAATTCCAGCGAGTATAAGCCTAGTCTATCCAGTCTTTCTTCATATGAAAGTCCTGCCATCCCAGGGATCAATCTGGTGAACCTTCTCTGTACTCCCTCTAAGGCTAGAATGTCTTTCCTCAGATTAGGAGGACAAAACTGTACACAATACTCCAGGTGTGATCTCACCAAGGCCCTGTACAACTGCAGCAGAACCTCCCTGCTCCTATACTCAAATCCTCTTGCTATGAATGCTAACATACCATTCGCTTTCTTCACTGCCTGCTGCACCTGCACGCTTGCTTTCAATGACTGGTGCACCATGACACCCAGGTCACGTTGCATCTCCCCTTTTCCTAATTGGCCACCATTCAGGTAATACTCTGCTTTCCTGTTCTTGCCGCCAAAGTGGATAACCTCACATTTATCCACATTATATTGCATCTGCCATGCATTTGCCCACTCTCCTAATCTATCCAAGTCACTTTGCAGCCTCCTAGCATCCTCCTCGCAGCTAACACTGCCACCCAGCTTCGTGTCATCCGCAAACTTAGAGATATTGCATTCAATTCCCTCGTCCAAATCATTAATATATATTGTAAATAACTGGGGTCCCAGCACTGAGCCTTGCGGTACCCCACTAGTCACTGCCTGCCATTCCGAAAAGGACCCGTTTATTCCTACTCTTTGCTTCCTGTCCGCCAACCAATTCTCTATCCACCTCAACACTGAACCCCCAATACCGTGTGCTTTAAGTTTGTACACCAATGTCCTATGTGGGACCTTGTCGAAGGCCTTCTGAATGTCCAGATATAACACATCGACTGGTTCTCCCTTATCCACTCTACTAGTTACATCCTCGAAAAATTCTATAAGATTCGTCTGGCATGATTTGCCTTTGGTAAATCCATGCTGACTTTGTCCGATGATTTCACCACTTTCCAAATGTGATGCTATCACATCTTTAATAACTGACTCTAGCATTTTCCCCACTACCGATGTTAGGCTAACTGGTCTATAATTCCCCGTTTTCTCTCTCCCTCCCTTTTTAAAAAGTGGGGTTACATTAGCAGATATGATCGTTGAATTTAAGAGGCTTTTAGATAGATACATGGAAGTGCCGGGTATGGAGGGATTTGGATCACATCCAGGCAGATGAGATTAGTTTAACCAGGCAGCATGTTCAGAACAAGCATTGTGGGCTAAAGGGCCCGTGCCTGTACTGTATTGTTCTATATATAAGAGTCCATTGATCTGTAGACTCATTTCTTTGATCGAAACTTTGACATCTTTTGAGCATAATCCGTTTTGTGAAGTTTCATCATCTGCCTGGAACAAGCTGCCTAATGGTGCACATTGCATTGCTCAGCTTCGAGTGAGGCCGGAACAAATTCCTAAGTAATATCGTGAGCCTGCAAAGACTCGGGCCCATGGCTATCCTGGATAAGACTTCAGTCATTGCAGAATTTTTGTCTTAATACTCAACACTGTAGCTTCAGTTTTATCAGGGCACTTTAGTACCATATTCCTCTAAGCACTGCCTTATAATGTCAAGGGTAATTACTCTTATCTCACTGTTGGAAATCAGCTCTTTGTTCCATAAATGGATTATTGCGCTATGGTCTGGGACCAAGTGTTCTTGACAGATCCCAGATTGACGACCAGCTATCTGCTTGTTGATAAGCACCACGTGATCACACTGCTAGTGACTCCTGCCGACACTCCACTGATAATTGCAATTGGCAACGCAACTACAAACTAAATTTCAGATTATTTCCCTTCTAAAGCAATGAGTAATAGAAAATAATTTTAATGTTTAATGTAAACCTTCTGATTTGGAGTCATAGAGTCCATGACTCAGGAGAGAAGGACAGCATGGAAATAGGCCTTTTGTCCCAGCTCGTCCATGCTGACCAAGATGCCCCATTTAAACACAGTGCCCTCCCCTATGTCTCCTCTGGTTAGTTAGTTAGTTTAGCTTATTGTCATGTCTACCAGTCAGCGGAAAGACGATACATGTTTACAATTGACCAGTTCACAGGTTACAAATACTTGATCAAGGGATTAACATTTAGCGCTAAAATAAAGTCCAAGATAAAGTCCGATTAAAGATAGTCCGAGTTGTCTCCAATGAGGTAGATAGAAACTCAGGACTGCTCCCGAGGTGTTGATAGAATGTGTATGAAGGAACTGCAGATGCTGGTTTGAACCAAAGATAGACACAAAATGCTGGAGTAACTCAGCAGGACAGGCCGCATCTCTGGGGAGAAAGAATGGGTGACATTTCGGATCGCGGCCCTTCTTCAGACTTGACTGATAGGATGGTTCAGTTGACTGATAACAGCAATAGTAGAGCCGCTACCTCACACTCTGGTGGCATGGGTGTGATCAAGGGTCTGGTGCTGTCAATGTAAGAAAATAACTGCAGATGCTGGTACAAATCGAAGGTATTTATTCACAAAATGCTGGTGTAACTCAGCAGGTCAGGCAGCCTTTCAGGAGAGAAGGAATGGGAGACGTTTCGGGTCTTGGCTTTTTTTAGATTTAGAGATACAGCGCAGAAACAGGCCCTTCGGCCCACCGGGTCCGCGCCGCCCAGCAATCCCCGCACAATAACACTATCCTACACCCACTAGGGATCATTTTTACATTTGCCCAGCCAATTAACCTACATACCTGTACATCTTTGGAGTGTGGGAGGAAACCGAAGTTCTAAGAGAAAACCCACGCAGGTCACGGGGAGAAAGTACAAACTCCGTACAGACGGCGCCCGTAGTCAGGGTCGAACCTGAGTCTCCGGCGCTGCATTCGCTGTAAGGCAGCAACTCTACCGCTGCGCCACCGTGTCTCTCCTGAGATGCTGCCTGACCTGCTGAGTTACTCCAGCTTTTTGTGAATAAATACCTTCGTGCTGTCAATGTGATATGCACAACTGGTCTGAAGAAGGGTCTCGACCCGAAACGTCACCCATTCCTTCACTCCAGAGATGCTGCATCTGCAGTTCCTTCATATACTCTCTGTGACGTTGCGGGCATACTCTGTGCCCTGGTTTCATCCACCTCCCCCCCACATCTGGGTTTAGGTTTAATGTTGTCACGTGCACCGAGATTCAGTGAGACTCTGTGTCTCGCAGTTCTGCTCTCACTCACCCTCTCCTCACATGGAACAAGGATAAATTCAATTCCAGAGCATACACATGTAACAGATAACTCCCTAACATTTAGTTCCGTTTAGTTTTAGTTTATTAATAATAATAATAATAATAATGCATTACATTTATATAGCGCTTTTCATACACTCAAAGACGCTTTACAGGGATTTAAAGAACATAGGGAAGTGAATAAATAGATAAATAAGTATACGAACAGAGAAAGAAGACAGAGGGTGAGGTGACCTTCAGTGGTTGAAGGCAGTGCTGAACAGGTGAGACTTCAGTGATGTTTTGAATGTGGTGAGTGAGGAGGAGTCTCTGACGGTTTGGGGTAGTGAGTTCCATAGGGTGGGAGCAGCGATGGAGAAAGCCCTGTCCCCCCAGGATCTGAGTTTGGTCCGGATGGGGGGGGATAGGAGATTGGCAGCAGCAGAGCGGAGGGTGCAGGTGGGAGTGTGCCTGTGGAGGAGGTCAGTCAGGTAGGATGGGGCCAGGTTATGGAGGGCTTTGTAGGTCATGAGGAGGATTTTGTACTGGATTCTCTGGGGGATGGGGAGCCAGTGGAGTTTGTAAAGGACGGGGGTGATATGGTCACGGATCGGGGTGTGGGTGAGTAGACGGGCAGCGGAGTTTTGAATGTATTGAAGTTTACTGATGATTTTTGAGGGTGCGCCATAGAGGAGGCTGTTGCAGTAGTCCAGACGGGAGGTGATGAAGGCGTGGATGAGGGTTTCTGCAGCTGTGGAGGAGAGGGATGGACGGAGTCGGGCAATGTTTTTGAGGTGGAAGAAGGCTGTCTTTGTGATGTGTTTGATGTGTTTGTCGAAGGAGAGGGTTTGATCAAAGATGATTCCAAGATTCCGGATGTGAGGGGAGGTGGATACTGGGAGACCATCAATATTGAGGATGAAGTTTTGGGTGGATTTGGTGAGCGTTTTTGGACCAATGATGATGATTTCAGATTTGTTGCAGTTGAGTTTGAGGAAATTTGATTGAAGCCAAGATTTTATTTCAGTGATGCAGTTTGTCAGTGTAGAGTGTGTGGTGGGGGAGATTGACTTGGTGGAGATGAGGAGCTGGATATCATCGGCGAAGCAGTGGAAGTTGAGACCATGACGGCGGATTAATTGACCAAGGGGGAACAGGTAGAGGATGAAGAGGAGGGGGCCAAGGACTGAGCCTTGGGGGACACCTTGGGGGAGGGGAGCGGTGGGGGATTTACAGTTGTTAATGGAGATGAACTGGTGCCTGTCAGAGAGGTAAGATTTGAACCAGGATAGGGCTGTGCCGGTGATGTTAAAGGAGGTTTCAAGTCGGGTGAGGAGAATGGAGTGATTTATGGTGTCAAAGGCGGCGCTGAGGTCAAGTAGGATGAGGATGTTGAGATTGCCAGCGTCGGAGGAGAGGAAAAGGTTGTTTGTGATTTTGAGGAGCGCAGTTTCAGTACAGTGGTTGGAGCGGAATCCGGATTGGAAAGTTTCATACAGGTTATAGGTAGAGAGGTGGTATTTGAGTTGAGAAGCTACAGCACGTTCCAAAACTTTGGACAGAAAGGGTAGGTTGGAGATTGGTCTGAAGTTGTTTGGGGTGTCAGGGTTGAGACCAGGTTTTTTCAGAATGGGGGTGACAGCAGCGATTTTGAGGGATGGCGGGACGATGCCAGTGGACAGGGAGGAGTTTATTGTTGCAGTGATAAGTGGAGAGAGAGCAGGAAGGCTGGCCTTGACAAAGCTGGAGGGGATGGGGTCCAGAGAGCAGGTGGCAGTTTTTATTCCTGTGAAGAGGTCAGAGAGGTCGGTGGTGGAGACTGGGGAGAACTGAGGCAGGGGCTGACAGGATAAGGGGGGGCAGGTGGTTTGAGGGGGAGCAGGTGCGTTGGTGGTTAAGGTGCTGTAGATGCTGTCTATTTTGCTTTGGAAGAATGAAAGGAAAGAGGTGCATTTGTCAACTGTGAATGATTGGGAGATGGTGTCCAGGGGGCTGAGGAGTTTGTTTATTTTAGAGAAGAGTGTTTTTGGGTTTCCGGAGCCAGAGTGAATTATTTGAGAGTAGTAGGCGGAGTGGGCGCGGGAGAGGGCTATTGTCACGTGTACCGAGGTACAGTGAAAAGCCTTTGTTGCGTGCTAACCAATCAGTGGAAAAACATTACGTGATTACAATCGAGCCTTCCACAGTCTACTGATATGTGATGTAGGCCTCACTCTTGCCTCCCCTGTGACCCACAGTTTTGCTTTCACTTCCCCTTTCTCCCGATGGAACAAGGATAGTTTCCCAGTCCTCACCTTTCACCCCCAACAGCCTACGGATGGAACCGGTCATTCTCTAACATGTGTGCTAGCTCCAATGTGATCCCACCACCAGACACATCTTCCCATCCCCATCCCTTTCCACTTTCCATAGAGACCACTCCGTTCACAACTCCGAGGTTCACTCACCCCTTCAATGATTCAATGGTTCAGTGGTTCTTTATTGCCGCATATGCACTGCACTGTGACATTCTGTTTGCGTAGCTCACGCAAGCACACGAGTCGGCACATTTGGCGCCATTTACAAAAAGAAAAAATCCAAAGTCAGAATCTCGGCCTATTGCAGGGCCTCCTCCGTCACCTTTGACCGGCACGGCCTACGGACCGAGATCCCTCTCCTCGCCCGACCACCTCCCCCAGCCGACCATGAAGCCACTGGAAGCAATAGTGCGGCCCCTCTCCTACCGGCCCACTCCTTGCGCCCGTCATCGCCAATCGGACCCTCCTCCTTGGCTCACTGGTCTCGGGGCTGAGATCTGCGGTTTACGAGCTTCCCCGGCAGGTCACGGCCTGCCCGGCCCATCATCACAGCAACAGCCAGGCCTGCAGCTGCACATGACCACGGGCAGCACAAACAGGTCTTCCCTCAAAACGCGTTCAAGTTTCGTTCAAATGGAACTAGCATCTTGGTCAGTATGGATGAGTTGGGCCGAAGGGCCTGTTTCATTGCTGTATGATTCTGTGACTCTAGATAGACACAAAAAGCTGGAGTAACTCAGCGGGGCAGGCAGCATCTCCGGAGAGAAGGAATGGGCGACGTTTCGGGTCGAGACCGTTCTTCAGACACCTGAAACGTCACCCATTCCTTCATTCGAGAGATGCTGCCTGTCCCGCTGAGTTACTCCAGCTTTTGTTGTCTATCTTCAGTTTAAACCAGCATCTGCCGTTCCTTCCTACACACTCTATGACCATCTCTCTTTCCTCTCTCGTCCCTTAAGCTACATCTTAAATCCTTATCTCCTTGACTAACATTTTGGGCATTTCCTTCTAATCTGCACCAGGTTTTTCATGCTCATATTGTCCCTTAAATTGTTTCGTAACCGTATAGGGCGCTATGCAAATGCAAGGTATTGTTGTGCAATCTCTGATGTGATTTAAAAATATGAAAATATTTATATTGCTGAAGTTACCTCTGAGCTAAGAGCAAATCATTACAGGGCTATTCATGGTACTGTGCTGTGGTTGGCTTTTAAGCCATCTTTAGCAGGATGGTATTACTGGACTTTGCACATTTTATTGCTGCATGTGCTGGAACATTTTTAAATAGAATTAAAAATTATCTTCTGGACCGCGCGCCTCTGAAAATAGAATACTAGGCTTTGGGGCATTGGGCGAGCAGATGCTGTGTAACAATTCTGATGAATGATCTTTGACGTGAAATGTTAATTTTGTTCCCCGTTCTACCACACTAATTGACAGTAAGAAAATAACTGCAGATGCTGGTACAAATCGAAGAGTCTGAAGAAGGGACTCGACCCGAAACGTCACCCATTCCTTCTCTCCTGAGATGCTGCCTGGCCTGCTGAGTTACTCCAGCATCTTGTGAATAATTGACATTACCTGATCAGCTGGTTTTTTTTCCAGCTGTTTGGGGTTTTATTTCTATGCATGAAAGCAATCAGCTTTGGCAGCACAGCGGCGTAGCTGGGAGAGCGGCAGCTTCACAGCACCAGCGACCCGGTTCGATCCTGACCTCGGGTGCTGTCAATAGACAATAGACAATAGGTGCAGGAGGAGGCCATTCGGCCCTTCGAGCCAGCACCGCCATTCAATGTGATCATTGCTGATCATTCTCAATCAGTACCCCGTTCCTGCCTTCCCCCCATACCCCCTGACTCCGCTATCCTTAAGAGCTCTATCTAGCTCTCCCTTGAATGCATTCAGAGAATTGGCCTCCACTGCCTTCTGAGGCAGAGAATTCCACAGATTTACAACTCTCTGACAGAAAAAGTTTTTCGTCATCTCAGTTCTAAATGGCCTACCCCTTATTCTTAAACTGTGGCCTCTTGTTCCGGACTCCCCCAACATTGGGAACATGTTTCCGGCCTCTAATGTGTCCAACCCCTTAATAATCTTATACGTTTTGATAAGATCCCCTCTCATCCTTCTAAATTCCAGTGTATACAATCCTAGTCGCTCCAGTCTTTCAACATATGACAGTCCCGCCATTCCGGGAATTAACCTAGTAAACCTACGCTGCACGCCTGCTAGGAGTTTACACGTTCTCCCTGTTACTGCGTGATTTCCTTTTGGTGATCCGGTTCATTCCCACGTCCCAATGATGTGAGGGTTTGTAGGTTAATTGGCCTCTGTAAATTGCCCCTGGTGTGTAGGGAGAGGATGCGAGAATAAGGCAGCATACAACTAGTGTGAATGGGTGGACAATGGTCGGCGGGGACTCGATAGGCTGTTCATTCACAAAATGCTGGAGTAACTCAGCAGGTCAGGCAGCATCTCAGGAGAGAAGGAATGGATGACGTTTCGGGTCGAGACCCTTCTTCAGACTGAAGAAGGGTCTCGACCCGAAACGTCACCTATTCCTTCTATCCTGAGATGCCTCCTGACCTGCTGAGTTACTCCAGCATTTTGTGAATAAATACCTTCGATTTGTACCAGCATCTGCAGTTATTTTCTTACGATAGGCTGTTGGCCTGTTTCTAACCTGTATCTTTCAGTCAATCAACTATCAGAAACCGGTTTGTCAGGTTAACTGAAGTTATATTATGCAGGTCATTGGAAATTTGGTTTAGTTTAGTTTAGAGATCCAGCGTGGAAACAGGCCAATCGGTCCATCGAGTCCGCAAAGACCAGCGATCCCCGCACATTAACACTATCCTACACACTGGGGACAATTTACACTTGTACCAAGCCAATTAACCTACAAATCTGTACATCTTTAGAGTGTGGGAGGAAACCAAAGATTTCCGAGAAAACCCACGCAGGTCACGGGGAGAACGTACAAACTTCATACAGACAGCGCCTGTAGTCGGGATGGAACCCGGGTCTCTGGTGCTGTAAACGCTGTAAGGCAGCAACTCTAAGGCGCCACCGTGCCGCCCACAAAATTGCGAACACGAACGCAGTCCCCCACTAACACAACGTTTGCAGTCGAGTGGCGGTGCTAGCTTGAAGGGCCGAATGGCCTACTCCTGCACCTATTGCCCATTGTTTTTTGTCTATTGAATATCCTGCATTTGGGGGCATCCCAGGTGCCAGCACACCCGAAGTGCAACGGGATAGCCTCGTCCTGGGAGATCGGCCATCATGACCACTGATCCTCCCATGAACAAAGTCTGAGGAAGGGTCCCGACCCATAACGTCAACTATCCGCGTTCTCTCGAGATGCTGCCTGACCTGCTGAGTCACTCCAGCACTTTGCGTCTATCTAACATTTAAGTCAGCTTGTAGTGCTGATGTTTGCTGCATAAACCTGGCACTCAGTCAAGTAAAATCTGTTGCATCTTTGAACTCTGAGAGACGGAAATGTTGATCTCAATGGCTCAAATTAAGTTCCATGGCAGGGTGCAGGTTCAGAAAGCCTTCCATTAAATGGAATAACTGTTTTGAAATATGTATTTTTAAGCTGTCATTAACGCACATTTCAGTTTCTTGTGACTGGAATATATCATAAATACGGCAGATAGTGGAGAATGAAGAGTAGGTTTAATCACTGGGTTCATCAAGAAAGTCCCATTCAAGGGAATAAATTACAGCCCGAGTGCTGAGCTCCAGCCATCTCATAACTCTGTGTATCATTTGCACATGACAGTGCCCTGCATCACAAGTCCCCATTACAGCACTTGAAAGAATAGACTGGCTTATTGTGTGGAGCACAGACAGACTGTCCAAGGGCAGCACCGAGACTACGGTGCCAGTGAGGCACGAGAGTGAGATTGAGCTGGGTGCTTAAGTTGAGACCACAGCCTCTGAGTGTAATCAAATCCCGAATCCCTCCCAGTTCAGAGCCTCGTTACAGAAGGACCTCAGCAACAAGACTGGGCCTTTACAACCGAGCCTGCTGCCAGCGGAGGTTGATGGATCACAGAAATTCCCAAACCTTAACCACAGAGACAGTCGTGATCTCAGCCTTTATCACCAATAACACGGCCAATAGCTGGACTAATATAAAAAGTGTTTCAACAGCTACAACTACGTGCCAGGGAATAGTCCAAGACTACTAGAAACATACAGTAGGCAGCCAGGAAAATACTGGAACATCCATTTTATAATTAGATCACACTGTCTGTCAAATCTTTAGCAGCAAGTCTAGTTGTCTCCTTCTGATCTTTTGGTCCACTGCACCCAGACGAACCATCGGCCACCCGTTCACACTAGTTCTATGCTATCCCACTATCTCATCCACTCCTTCCACACTAGGGGCAATTTACAGACGCCCAATTAACCATCAAACCTGCACATCTTTGGGTTGTGGGGCAATGACAGCTTAATGACAGCTTAAAAATACATATTTCAAAACAGTTATTCCATTGGGCGGCACGGTGGCGCAGCGGTAGAGTTGCTGCCTTACAGCGAATGCAGCGCTGGAGACTCAGGTTCGATCCTGACTACGGGCGCCGTCTGTACGGAGTTTGTACGTTCTCCCCGTGACCGGCATGGGTTTACTCCGAGATCTTCGGTTTCCTCCCACACTCCAAAGACGTACAGGTATGTAGGTTAATTGGCTGGGCAAATGTAAAAATTGTCCCTAGTGGGTGTAGGATAGTGTTAGTGTGCGGGGATCGCTGGGCAGCGCGGACCCGGTGGGCCGAAGGGCCTGTTTCTGCGCTGTATCTCTAAATCTAAAATCTAAAAAAAATCTAAACCCAATGCTGAGAACGTGCAAACTCCATACAGACAGCAACCGAGGTCATGGTTGAACCTGGGTCTCTGGCACTGTGAGGCAGCAGCTCTATTAATTGCTGTAACCACTAGTCTGTTGAAATAGAAGTTCTATATTTTCTTTTCCTTTCTGTTTCTTATTCTGATGGAAATACTGTCACCCTTCCTTCACCTGCCTGGTTACTGGAATAACGCAAGTCACTCGTCTTTCACCAGTGGGTGTTCGGGACATGCTAAGATTAACTAACTGAGGTGAGATTCTTTCTTTTTTCTTCATTTTAGTTTTAGCGATACAGTGCGGAAACAGGCCCTTTGGCCCACCGAGTCCGCACCGACCAGCAATCACCCATGTGCATTAACGCTATCCTACACACACTAGGGACAATTTGCAATTTTTTACCAAAGCCAATTAACTGACAAACCTGTACGTCTTTGGAGTGTGGGATGGAAACCAGAGCTCCTGGAGAAAACCCATGCGGTCACAGGGAGAACCTACAAACTCCGTACAGACAGCACCCATAGTCGGGATTGAACCTGGGTCCCTGACGCTGTAAGATGGCAAATCTACCGCTGCGCCATCGTGCCGCCTCGAACAAAGCTTTTTTGTTCTTGAAAAAATTCCTTGCACTTCAATGAATATTGAGCTGGTAATGTACTGATCTCATGTAAACACAAAACCCATACAATGAAGAATGCTGGATTAACGTGAGGCGCAAAGTGCTGGAGTAACTCAGCAGGTCAGGCTGCATTGGTGGAGAACATGGGGCAGCATCTCTGGAGAACACAGATAGGCAACGCTCCTCCCTTGGTGTTTACTGGATGAAGGTTACTGGGTTAAAGATCCGAGGCAGCACGACTACACTCCACGTCTGTTACTCTCATCTTTCAAGGTCAGGACGAGCTAGTCATGTGTATTGTGGCCTTTGAATCCTTTGATGTGGCCACTTTGATAATTTTCTATTTATTAAAAACCTTGCAGCGGAATTATCTTGTTTCATAATTACACATTTGCGCACTATTTTTTTTTTTTGTTGCGTTATTATTATTATTTTTAAACAAGATTACACTTTTCATGGGAGGGAGTGGAAACTGAAATCCAGCACTGCTTTCGTGAAACGCTGGCGCTCGTGTTCCTGAAATTCGTCCAAAGGACTTCAAAGGACGGGATCAAAGGGAAGATGACAGTGGGGGTGGGAGGAGATATCGTATAGACAAGGGGACAGCAACAGGAACAGCATTCCCTCCGTCCTCTCTCCCTCTTGCTCCCACTCTTCAAGATATAGGCGTCAGAGATCACTAAAATATATCGAAATGGCAAAGGAATTATTAAAAACACAGATGCCAGAGGACTGCCTCCCCAATTTTCTATTGCTGCCTCCCTTCTCGGCGAAAGATAATGTTGGCAACACTTCAAAGGACTAAGTCAGATCTGCACTCTTTGCTCATCCTGATTCCTGGTGGCTGGTTATGTTTCGTAGTGGGCATCTGTAACGTTGCCAGAACAGGAATTAGATATCTCTCTCTTCTGAATAGTTTCTGGTTGTAAAACAGCAAACAATTTCAAGCCATCCACAACTCTCATTTATTAAAGGTCGATCCCATCGGCTATCGTAAATCACGTTCAATTTTTCATTTTAACTGTAGGAGGCCGGAGTGTCTGCCCCAACAATTATTTCCACAGAATACTATCCGTTTGTTTTAACGTTCTTTCTCAGCCAATGACGAAAACGAGACAAGGACGCATTTGTGATCTGTTAGTCCAGAAAGTCTGAAGCATTTCTGCATGAAATGGTAGGATTGACAGAAGTGAAAGTTTTCCCAGCAATGGTTACATAAAGCAGTAAGAGTATCTAGAGATCTGGTCATCAATAGTCATCTTAGTGGAGAATAGCCCATACATTAGCCATGTAAGGTTTCACCATTAGAAATCAAAATCATATTAAAAAACCATTCCCATTTTTCCTTTGCAATCTTTTTAGTTTTTAGTTTTACAGGTGCAGTGCGGAAACAGGTTCACCGAGTCCGCGCCGACCAGCGATCCCCATACAGTAACACGATCCTACACACGAGGGACAATTTACAACTTTGATCAAAACCAATTAACCTACAAGCCTGCATGTCTTTGGAGTGTGGGAGGAAACCGGAGCACCCGGAGAAAGCCTACAAGGGAAAACGTACAATTTCTGTCCAGACAGAACCTGTAGTCAGGATCGAACTCAGGTCTCTGGCATTGTAAGACACCAAGTCTACCGCTACTCTATCCTGCCGCCCCACGTTTTCTTGTCGAGTTATGCCTTCCGGGTTTTCTGGGTTTAATTGTACTTTAGGCCTTGTGCAAATATTATTGTTTTGGAAAGCTTTGCAAGGCCATAAATTATGTGAGGCAAAATATGCCTCGTATATTATTATTAGCAGCATAAGCTAATATCATACATTTATGACTGAAACAATTATTTAACTTATATTGTGCATGATATTTTGTCTTGACAAATATTGCTAGGTTATTGCACGACGGAAGCTATTCAGGCAAAATATTCAGAAACACATTTGAAGATCTATTTGCCTTGGAAGAAACCTGCTTGTGCTTGCATTTTATATCACTAACTAGCAACAGGCACGGTGCGGTGGATTAAGAGTCCCGAACCCACCTCTGCTTGCATGTGATAAACCATGGATTAAGAGGTAACAGCTCAACTAACTTTCATCTAGAGCAATACGTCTCGTGTATGAACCCGAGCTAGGAAAAACCCACCCATTCAACCTTATATTCTCAAATACATTTTGCAAATCTTGGTAATGTTACTGAGTTTGGGGAGAACACAAAGATGCATAAAGATTCCATTAACAGTTTTCAGGAAGATATGCTCTGTGCATTTCCTTTACTCTGTTGAACGCCGGAAGCTTTAGTCCCTCATACTCCTATAACTGGAATAGTCAAAATTGTCCTTCAAAAAAGGACAGGAAATGTCTTGTTCAATGAATTAAAAAAAAAAAAACTGCAGAAACTGTTTCCCTTTGTGCCATCCATTGCACTCGCCCTACCTGCACTAACACCGTTCTCACTTTCTTAGTTCTGACGAAGGGTCGTGAGCTTGAAATTTTAACTGCTTCTCCATCGATAGATGCCGACTGACCTGCTAAGTTGTTCCAACATTTTCTGTTTGTTTTGGGAATCATTCCATCTCCTGTGAAGTACTGTACATTCCTCAGCCGTTTCGACTATGATCAAATCAGGATGTCGTCAATAAAAGGGTACCAATTGCAAATGATGAATGAATGAAGGAATGAAGGAATGAATGAAGGAATGAATGATACTTTATGATGATACTTTATTGTCTATGGCGGCACGGTAGCGCAGCGGTAGAGTTGCTGCTTTACAGCGAATGCAGCGCCGGAGACTCAGGTTCGATCCTGACTACGGGTGCTGCACTGTAAGGAGTTTGTACGTTCTCCCCGTGACCTGCGTGGGTTTTCTCCGAGATCTTCGGTTTCCTCCCACACTCCAAAGACGTACAGGTATGTAGGTTAATTGGCTGGGTAAATGTAAAAAAATTGTCCCTAGTGGGTGTAGGATAGTGTTAATGTACGGGGATCGCTGGGCGGCACGGACTTGGAGGGCCGAAAAGGCCTGTTTCCGGCTGTATAGATATGATATGATATAATGATATGATATGTGACAAGTTGCACTGATATTCTTTGTTTTGCACACCCAAGGTATGCAAAGAGTCACCACATAAAGGGCGCTGACAAAGTTACAAGGTATCCCGTGCCGTGACCTCCTTTGTTCTAAAGGTTCCTACTGCTTGATATTTCTATATTTATGTATTCCAAATTTATGTAAGCATATATTAAAATGGAGATCAAAAATGGTTGTTTAAATGCTAATATGTAGACACAATAATAATGGCAATGTAAAAGCTCCTTCCAGCTTTCAGACAGTTTGGTCAACATGGTAGTCATTCCATTGGTCTTGATATTTATTATCAAATCAGATCATAATGTACATGAATCTAATTAGGCCATATGCAAGTCCAACAGCTAGATTAATTGGCTTCCAGAAATTGTCCCTAGTGCACAGGATAGGACGTGTGTATGGGTGATTGCTGGTCAGTGTGGACTCGGTGGGCTGAAGGGCCTGTTTCCACACTGTGTCTCTAAACCAAACTCAACTGAACACTAACCCCCAACCCTTGCTCCACCACATTACATTCCCCAGTTGCATAGCTGGCAGATCACTTTACCTCAGTACACGTGTCAATAAGCTAAACTCAATCTTTTGGAGGATCAATTTATGCTCAATGAAGCTCGGCCTGAAAGGGAATACAAAGGATACAAAAGAATCCTAACTGCTCATTGATTTCACTTAGCAAACCATTCAGTTCAGGGACTACTTTTAGTTTAGTTTAGTTTAGTTTAGAGATACAGCACGGAAACAGGCCCTTTCGGCCCACCGGGTCAGCGCCGACCAGCGATCCCCACACATTAACACTATACTATACTCACTAGGGACAATTTTGACATTTACAAGCCAATTAACCTGCAAACCTGTACGCCTTTGGAGTGTGGGAGGAAACCGAAGATCTCGGAGAAAACCCATGCAGGTCAGGGGGAGAACGTACAAACTCCGTACAGACAGCACTCGTGGTCAGGATCGAACCTGGGTCTCCGGTGCTGCATTCGCTGTAAGGCAGCAACTCTACCGCTGCGCTACCGTGCCGCATCTGCAAGGACAATGTATGCAAGCCTGCCAGAAACACCCGCACTCCATAAGGAAGACATAAAAAATAAATCACTGTGAGAAAACTCGACTCTGGTGAAGTGAGTCAGAACCAGGAAAAAACATGTTTTTAATTTCCACACGTCAATAAGTCCCAGGAGGATGCACACCAAATGGAGGTATATGGGATTGTCGATATTTACAAAAACAAAGACACAAAGTGCTGGATTAACTCAGCAGGTCAGGCAGCATTTCTGGAGAGCACAAAACGTTTTAGTTTGGGACTCTTTCTTCAGACTCAAGATAGATACAACAGGTGGCATGGATGTGGTGAGTCATGGGGGCTGTTTCCTGTGGTCTACAACCCTATGCGTATGTATCAATTCTACCTTCAGATCGCTGGGCGGCACGGTGGCGCAGTGGTAGAGTTGCTGTCTTACAGCGAATGCAGCGCCGGAGACTCAGGTTCGATCCTGACTACGGGCGCCATCTGTACAGAGTTTGTATGTTCTCCCCGTGACCTGCGTGGGTTTTCTCCGAGATCTTCGGTTTCCTCCCACACTCCAAAGACGTACAGGTATGTAGGTTAATTGGCTGGGCAAATGTAAAAATTGTCCCTAGTGTGTGTAGGATAGTGTTAATGTGCGGGGATCGCTGGGCGGCGCGGACCCGGTGGGCCGAAGGGCCTGTTTCCACGCTGTATCTCTAAATCTAAAAAATCTAAAAATTCCCAGGAAGTGCCAGTATTTGCAGTTAAGATGTCAATGAAATGAATCAAATGGTGACGTCTCTCAACATCTAGTCCTTCAAATGAAAAGTGTCTGATGTGAGTCCAAACTTCAACACAAATAAACGGTTCAGAACAAGCCAAATGAAAAGAAAAGGACATGAGGAATAGAATGTGTAGGGAGGAACAGCAGATGCTGGCTTCAACCGAAGGTAGACACAAAAAGCGGGACAGACAGCATATCTGGAGAAAAGGAATAGGTGATGTTTCGGGTCGAGACCCTTCTACTGAAGGTCTCGACCCGAAATGTCACCTATTCCTTTTATACGAGGAATAGAACGTTGCTTAAAGGGGGCCTAGTCTGATCTACAGTATATTGGATGTCACTCATGCCTAATTCTTGATTCACACAGTACAGCAATCACAAATCTCCATTTGCCTGAAACAGAACAGACTTTTGTACACTGTTTGCTTTATTGGGGAAGCAATTTCCGAGGAGTATTTATTCCAATTCCATTAATTTCCTATAAAATCACGTGTTTTAAAGTGGTTGCCCAGAGGGTATTTCCACTCCTGTGAGCATACGGGACAATCAGTGAACCAGATTGCCTCTGGTAACCGGCATCACTTCAAACTCAACAGTGTGTAAGAAAAAGGATGATATTAAGACACATGACGAATAGTGGTGCCAAAATGAAGTGATTAACAGTGAAAGGATTCAGCTCTGTTTGAATCGGGATAGAGTGATAGAGTGATACAGTGTGGAAACAGGCCCTTCGGCCCAACTTGCCCACACCAGTCAACATGTCCCAGCTCCACTACTCAACCTGCCTGCGTTTTCTCTCCAAACCTGTCCGATCCATGTACCTGTCTAACTGTTTCCTAAATGTTGTGACAATCCCTGCATCAACTACCTCCTCTGGCAATGCATTCCATACACCCACCACCCTTTGTGTGAGAAAGTTACCCGTCAGATTTCTATTAAATCTTTTCCCCTTCACCTTAAACCTACGTCCTCTGGTTCTTGATTCCCTTCAATCTTATCTCTAAGGCAAGAGGGCATTACATTCAAGTTTGCCTGAGGGAAGTAATGGACTGTAGTGGATTGCTTATCCACTGTATAAGAAGATAGTTTGGATTAGTTTAATTGGTTTTGTTTATTATTGTCATGTGTATCGAGGTGCAGTGAAAAGCTTTTTGTTGTGCACTATCCAGCCAAGACTTTATACGATTACAATCAAGCTGTCCACAGTGCACAGATGCAGGATAAAGGCTATAACAATTTGTGCAAGACAAAATCCAATAAGGTCCAATTAAAGATAGTTCAAAGGTCTCCAATGAGATCGATGGGAGGTCAGGGCCACTCTCTAGCTGGTGAGAGAACAGTTCAGTTGCCTGCTTACAGCTGGGAAGAAACTGTCCTTGAATCTGGAGGTGTGGGTTTTTACATTTCTGTATGTCTTGCCTGATGGGAGAGGGGAGAAGAGGGAGTGGCCGGGGTGAGACTGGTCCTTGATTCTGCTGCTGGCCTTGCCGAGGGGAGATGGATTTATTTTCCATTTATTGCAATTTGGTTGCATTTTCCCCAGAAACCTCCTGTACAATGGTGCATCAGGCAAAAAGGTGTTAATCTAAAACAACCCAGGCCCACTCAATAACCTAAATTGTCTGTTGTGATGAGACTGCTACAAAGAGATCTCTGTGTGTCTGGGATAGAAAGGGGGAGACTTCATTGAAACGTAGAGAATAGTGAAAGGCCTGGATAGAGTGGATGTGGAGAGGACGTTTCCACAGGTGGGAGTGTCGAGGACTAAAGGGCACAGCCTCAGAATTAAAGGACGTTCTTTTAGGAAGGAGATGAGGAGGAATTTCAATGGATGGTGAATCTGTGGAAGTCATTGCCATGGACGGCTGTGGAGGCCAAGTCAATGGATATTTTTAAGGCAAAGATTGGCAGATTCTTCATTTGTACGGGTGTCGGGTTATGGGGCAAAGGCAGGAGAATGGGGTTGAGAAGGAAAGATAGGTCAGCCATGATTGAAAGGCGGAGTAGACTTGAGGGACCGAATGGCCTTATTCTGCTCCTGGAACTTATGAACTTATGAAACAAGTGAAGGCATATCCCACAATGGATTTGTGTAAAGGCAGGGCAAACACCACTGAGTATGCCACGATTTAATATATAGACATTGAAAATGCCCGAAGAGTTTTTAGCTCAGTTTTTGTTTCGTATATATTTATCTTATTCTGAACAAAGTTTATTTTTGAAGATAAATAGAAAGAAGTTTAATTGCCACAAACGCACACCTCCAGATTCAGGGACAGTTTTTTCCCCGGCTTTATCAGGCAACTGAACCGCCCTACCTACAACTAGAGAACGGTCCTGAGCTGCTCTCTACCTCAATGGAGACTCTCGGACTATCTTCGAATGGACTTTTCTGGGCTTTATCTTGCACTAAACGTTATTCCCTTTACCATGTATCTGTACACTCTGGATGGCAGGATTGTAATCTCCACTGACTGGTTAGCATGCACCAAAAGCTGTTCACAATAAACTAAACTCAAACTTAGCCAAGCTGTTTGAAATTTCACAACAATAACGTGGAGGCTGTTCAGTTTCAGTTCAGTTCAGTTTAGTTTAGTGTATTGTCAATGCAAACTAGGGTATGTGCACCGTTTCGCTTCCTGCAGTCGATCACTGAATCCTTTGGCTTTCCGACATTGAGATTGACACTGTGGTAGTTCAGAGGCCTCAGGCTGAAGGCCCCAATGATGAAGAAAGTTCTGCTGGCATGGCAAAGATCACAAATTGGCATGCCTGGCATGATGTTACACCACGTGGATCTCCAATGCTACACCACGTGGATGCACTCAATGGCTGAAATGAAGTCAGTTGTGGTGGAACAGTTACAGAGAATTGCAGTGTACCTGGGGTAATGGAAACACGATACGATACGATAAAGCTTTATTCATCCCTGAAGGGAAATTGGTCTGCCAACAGTCCCAACACACAAGGTACACAAAAATGAAAAACTGGACATTAAAAGTGAAAACAGAAAAAGAAAAGACAAGTGACTGATGGCTGGCTGCCGTGTGCACAGAGCCTTTACCGGAACAAATGAACAAACGAACAAACAAACACAGACTTATCTCCTGGGCAGAGGATTCTAAACTAGAGTGCCCCCCCCCCACACCAGGTCCTCCTTTGTTCTCCCACCGTCCCCCACGCCGGGTCCCCATTGTCTTCCCCTCCCCCCCCCCCCTCACGCTCATCTACCGCTGATCGCGGGTGGATCGCAAGGCCCCACCGCCACTGAGGCTCCCACTGCAGCTGAGGCTCTCGTTGCCACCGAGGCCCCACCTCCACCTGGGGTCCTGTTGCTGTCGAGGCTCACGCTGTGCTGCCAAGACTCCCATCGTCTTCCATCGTTCACCAATGAAATGCAACATATACATATACATATATATATATTTCGTGTCTCAATCACAGTTCAGGGACCCTTCTTCAGACGGACAAGTCTTCTTCAGTCTGAAGCAGGGTCTCGACCCGAAACGTCACCCATTCCTTCTCTCCCGAGATGCTGCCTGACCTGCTGAGTTACTCCAGCATTTTGTGAATAAATCGATTTGTACCAGCATCTGCAGTTATTTTCTTATACTATAAGTCTTCTTCAGATGTCAATGTGAAGAAGGGTCCCGACTCAAAACGTCACCCATCCACATTCTCCAGAGTTGCTGCCTGACCCACTGAGTTACTCCAGCATTTTGTATCTTTTTTTGACATCAGACATTGTGACAGGTGTAAAGCTTCTTCCCACTCATGCTCTTTCAGAATTTCAAGTTAAAGACCACAACAGGTGGAGAAAACCACGCTGCATTACTGAGTAATTCCGCAGAGGGTCTGGCTGCCATTTAGACTCACGCCTGGACATTGATTCATGTGGTCAAATGGACACCTGGGGCTTCCAGTGGGCTTCCAGCTGCCCGGCATTTATTTATCAGTCAGGACTCCATGACTTTTTTTCACTCACAGAATGGTGGGTATGTGGAATGAACTGCCAGAAGAGGTAGTTGCGGCAGATGCGATAACACCATTTAAAAGACACTTGGAAAGGTACATGGAGAGGAAAGGTTTAGAGGGGTATGGGCCAAATGCAGGCAAATGTGACGAGCTTAAATGGGACAACTTGGTCAGCATGGAAGTGATGTGCCAAAGGGCTGTATGACTCTGGTACTCTGAAATCTGTACAAAACCTACCCATGTGCATCCCGACAGTGGCGTGGAGATTTCTGCTCTTTTGCAATCTCTCTCTTCCATTTTTTTTTTTGCAGCAATAATAATAATAATAATAATAATAATATTCATTTATTGTCATTGCAACGAGTACAACGAAATTAAAAAATAGCCAATCCTGACGGTGCGTACAAACATATATGCAATAAATGCAAAAACAAATAAATACATAAATACAATTAAATACAATTATGTTAAGTACAAAGATTTTTTAGTGTTGCCTAGTGCAAAGGTAGTGTTCAGTTCTCGTATGGCCCTGGGGTAAAAACTGTTCTTAAGTCTGTTTGTTCGGGATTTTATCGACCTGAAACGTCGACCAGAGGGCAGATGAACAAACAGACGGTGGCCGGGGTGGGATGGATCTTTTATTATTTTGCCTGCTCTACTGAGGCTGCTCTAAGTGCAGTACAAAGACATTATTTGAGCAGTTCCAATTACTGTTTTCAAACTGCAGGAATTGAACATAGTCACCTTCTGTACCCAAATCATTCCATTCTATTACGGGCAGCGGTAGAGTTGCTGCCTTACAGAGCCAGAGACCCGGCTTCCATCCTGACAACGGCTGCTGCCTGTACAGAGTTTGTACGTGCTTCTCGTGACCTCGTGGGCGTACTCCTCGTGCTCCGGTTTCCTCCGACACTCCAAAGACCTACAGATTTGACGGTCATTGGCTTTGGTAAAAGATTGTAAATTGTCCCTAGTGTGTAGGATAGTGCTCGTGAACAGGGATCGCTGGTTGGCATGGACTCGGTGGGCTGAAGGGCCTGTTTCCGCACTGCAGAGATACCAAGATCTCCAAAAACAATTTGTCACTAAAAAGTAATTTGTCACTTCAAACATCTCAAGTTTTGCATTATGAAATAGTCATCAGAAACTGCAAATGCTGGAATCTTGTGTAAAACACAAGTACTGGAGTAACTCAATGGGTCAGGCAGCAGCCCTGGAGGACATGGATAGGCAACATTTTGGGTTGGGACCTTTCTTCAGACTGGAGAAGAGTCCTGACATGAAACATTGCCCATACATGTCCTTCAGAGATGCTGCCTGACCCGGGGTTACTCCAGTACTTTACATTCTGCTCATTATGGTGCTATACATGTTACTTACCATGAGAAACTTTTCCTTACAAAGCACCATCTAAGAGTTGGTAGAGTGTGGAGTTTTGTTGTGGAGCAGCTTGTTACAATACAGATTCTTACATGCACATTTTAAGAAATGAAAGCAGATTAATTATCAGCTGGTTTAGAAACATGTAGTCAAGAGTGGTTACTTGTCATAGTCATACAGCCAGTGAGTCATGGAGTCAGACAGCAGGGAAACAGGCGATTCGGCCCAACTTGCCCATGCCGACCAAGATGCCCATCTGCACCAGTCCCATGTACAGTTTTGTTTGGTTTAGTGATGCAGCATGGAAACAGGCCTTTCAGTCCAACGAGTCTGCACCGATCAGCAATCCCCCGTACACTAGATCTGTCCTACACACATAGGGACAATTTACAGAAGCCAATTGACCTACAAACTTCCACGTCTTTAGAATGTGGGAGGAGACTGGAGCACCCGGAGTAAAAGGCACATGGTCACAGGGAGAAGGTACAAACTCCATCCAGACAGCACTCTAGTCAGCATCAAACCCGTGTCTCTGGCGCTGTAAGGCAACAGCTCTACCACTCTGTCACTGGGTCATCTGCTCACCGATAAACACATCTAAATATTCTTCCTTTTTGACCCAGCCTTTATTTTCCCTCCCTCAAATGTGGAAACAGGCCCTTCGCTTCCCGATGGACTGTGGCTGCGGCCATGTCTGACTCGTGCCGCGGCAACGAGAACCAGCCTGGACAAGTTGACAGTCCTCAGCTCGGGCGAGCACTTGCATCGAGAACAAAGTGGAAGTTTGCTAGCTCTGCTCCGCGCTAGTTATGTTAGCTGCCACTTGCATTGAGTGATGTGCTTATGTAAGGGGGTAGTCATGCTGAACTGCTTGCAACAAATGGCAGCACGGTGGCGCAGCGGTAGAGTTGCTGCCTTGCAGCGCTTGCAGCGCCGGAGACCTGGGTTTGATCCCGACTACGGGCGCCGTCTGTACGGAGTTTGTACGTTCCTCCCGTGACCGCGTGGATTTTCTCCGAGATCGTAGGTTTCCTCCCACACTCCAAAGACGTGCAGGCTTGTAGGTTAATTGGCTTGGTGTAAGTGTAAATTGTCCCTGATGTGTGTGTGGGACAGTGTTAATGTGCGGGTCGGTGCGGACTCGGTGGGCCGAAGGGCCTGTTTCCGTGCTGTGTCTTGAAGCTAAACTAAAGTAAACCAAAATTGCATTTCCCTGTACCTGGCACAGGCAACGGTAAAGAAACCATTGAACCATTGAACCACCATTCCAGTGCAGTGATTTGCTGGAGTTGTTTGATGCCCTGAATATTGATGGGCATGGCAGCTGCCACTTGCATTGAGTGATGTGCCGGGACCCACAGTTGCTGCCCTCAGTACACAGATGGTTAAACAACAGCAGCAACAGCAGCTCCACGGCTGCAGGCTTGGGCCTGAGCAGGGTCTGAGCCAGCGAGCAGACATTCCCCCAGGGCCCGGCAATCGCAGACGCAGTGTCTGCAAGCAGCCACATCCACCGACTGCCACGATCACATGAGATCAGAAGGAGCAGCCACTGTCTCCAAAAAGGCCGCAGAGACATTTATTATGGAGAGACTGCTATTTGTCACAAGCACAGACATCTAGAGACAGGATCAGCAGAGAATGCTGCAACAAAAACATCCCTATCACTAAGAGAAATGCTGACAATGTAAATAACATAACTAGCGCGGAGGGGGTCTCCCTGTCGGTCTGCTCCTGGGCCTGGCCAAGATGCCTGGACCTGCGGATGGCCATCTTGGCCAGGCCCAGGAGCAGACCGACAGGGAGACCCCCTCCTCCCTCCTGACCCTCCCCCCTCTGTACCGGGTGCCCAAAAATTAAAAGCGTAGGGCTAAAATGGAGCCAGAACTTGAGGAGCAGCCCCTTCAGATACTGAAACAGGGGCTGTAACCTCACGCACTCTGTATACAAATGGTACACGGTCTCCTCCTCACCGCAGAAGCGACAGGCGGCAGACGAGACTCGATCCTGACTGTGGGTGCTGTCTGTACATAGTTTATACATTCTCCCTGTGACTGCATAGGGTTTTTCCAAGTGCTCCAGTCTCCTCCCACACTTCAAAGACAGGTTTGTAGGTTAATTGGCTTTGGTTATATTGGAAATTGTCCCTAGTGTGCAGGATAGTGCTAGTGTACAGGGTAGACATACCTCGTCGGAGAGACAGGTATACCTCAGTCTGAAGAAGGGTCTCGACCTGAAACGTCACCCATTCCTTCTCTCCCGAGATGCTGCCTGACCTGCTGAGTTACTCCAGCATTTTGTGAATAAATACCTAGTGTACAGGGTGATCGCTGGTCGGCACGGACTCGGTGGGCTGAAGGGCCTGTTTCCGTGCTGTTCCTCTAAAGTCTAAAGTTAAAAAAAAAGAAATTATATTCAGTCATGATGCAGCTCGTAGTTTAGTTTGGTTTAGTTTATTGTCACATGTACAGTGAAAAGCTTCTGTCGCGTGCTATCCAGTCCGTCAAAAGACAATACATAATTACAATCGAGGCATCCAGTGTGTAGATACATGATAAAGGGAATGACAATACATGTTAAAAGGAATAACGTTTAGTGCGAGATAAAGTGCAGTAAAGTCCGATTAAAGATAATCCGAGCATCTCCAGTGAGGAAGATTGAAGCTCAGGACCACTCTCTGGTTGTAATGGTTCAGTTGCCTGATAACAGCAATAGTAGAGCCGCTGCTCACAGTCTAGTACAACGGCTTTGACTACACAGGCGTCCTCTGTGGGCCTGCTTTCCGTCCACATCCAAAGATGTTTACATTGAGGTTTAGGTTTATTACTGTCATGTGTACCGAGATACGATAAAAAGCTTTATTTTACATGCTGTAAAATGTGATCAGATAATTCTACACGTAAATACATATCAAATGCAGTAGAGCAGAGGGAATGATACAGAACGCAGAATGTTGTTCTCAGCATTGTAGCGCGTGAATCCCTGAGACAAAGTCCAATGTCAGCAATGGTCAAGAGGTGACTCGGACAGTATCAGTTACACAAGATAGGCACACAAAGCTGGAGTAACTCAGCGGGTCAGGCAGCATCTCTGGAGGCAAGGAATAGGTAACGTTTCAGGTCGAGGCTCTTCAGACTGAGAGTCAGGGGAGAGGGAAACGAGAGCTGTAGATGGTGATGTAGAGAGATATAGAACAAATGAATGAAAGATTTGCAAAAAAGAAACAGGCCATTGTGTAGCTGTGAGACACAACAGTGAGACTCAATTTGACGGCTTTGAGGCTGCTCCGACGGATGGGGAGGGATGGAGAGAGGGGGAATGCAAAGGTTGCTTGAAGTTAGAGAGGTCAAGTAGCAGGTTGGTAGATTAGTTAGTCACTGTTTGATTGTCCCCCGCATGTAGATAGTGTTAGAATTTGGAGGGAGTTGAGGGGAGAATAAAAATGGGTTAAGAGTAGCATCGATGTAAATGTGGGTATCTAATGATGGATGTGGACTCACTGGCTTGAGATCCTGTTTCTGTGCTGCACCCCCCTCTGATAATATATTCCTGCTAGTATAGACCAGGGGTGGCCAAACTTGCTTAATGCAAGAACCACATACGATAAAGTTCAGATGTTTGAGAGCCGCAAGACATGAACAAAATTTACACATACGTTTTTATTGTTACATACACATTTTGTTACAAATATTTTATATAAATATTAAGAAATGCATGTATGCAATAATATTTATTCATGTATGCAGTTTTTTAAACTGTTAATTTGTATTAGTTTCAGTAATCACAAAGTACACATATATACCAAATGTTTTCAAAATCTGGACTGATGATTGTTTTAACTATATTGAGCGTATTTAAAAGGAAAACATTATATTTTTAATGATATTTATTTGTCTTAGTAAATATCAGGTCAAAACATGGAGGAAAATATGTAAAAAAAAGCAAACCAATAAAATTAGAGATATTTTAATCAGATACCACCTTACAAAGTTACAGTCTTATCATAATATTTTTATGACAAACAGACAATGCTACAAATATCAGGCTATTAAAGCCGCTATTTACTGCTAGTAGTGGTCTTGTGGGTCTCCATCTTGGCTGTGAGTCGTTGAAAATCTGGCTGATATGTTGTCAAAGCTGTACGAATTAGTTCCGTCAGGTGTTGGTTTGTAAGGATTGCACGAGGCTTCGACTTCACAAACTTCATTACAGAGTACAGTGATTCACAGCAGTATGTTGTGCTGAAAATTGAGATGAGTCGCACCACCAGGGAATGTATTTACTCTCCTACTGAGATTGGGAAAGTGACTGAAGTTTCTTGACAATATGTCTCTTTGAAAAACTCTTATTTTATTCTGAAAGCTGAAAATTGTCTGAATAAGATCAGAAACAATCTTATCCTTCCCCTGGAGTGCCGTGAACATTAAACTTACGTTTTATTCCAATGGGGTCTCAATTCATACCCAGTAAATAATTATAAAGCTTGAAATTTTTTCTTATTTACCTTTTATATTAACTGTGATGAAAAAAGGAGCTCAGCCAACATATTTCCACGAGCCGCATATTAAAGGTCAAAGAGCCGCATGTAGCTCGCGAGCCGCGGTTTGGCCACCCCTGGTATAGACGCTGCCCGACTTACGTGTAGGTTTAGCGCACAGACCGATGTGTAAGTCAGATGTTACGTAAGTTGGAAACGGAAGTGCTAGTACACACACACACGTAAATGTACTATTCAATGCAGAGACCACGTGGGAGCTCTGACCTGGAGACCAAGCGGGAGCATCGATGAGAATAAGTGACTGGGTTCAATTTAGTTTAGCTTATTGTCACGTGTACAGAGGTACAGTGAAAAGCCTTTTGTTGCGTGTTCGTGGCATGCAGAAACAGCCGCATGTGCAGTAGCACCCACAACACGGTTGGTGGAGCGGTGGAGCTGCCGCCTTACAGCGCCAGAGACCGACCCGGGTTCGATCCTGACTTCGGGTGCCGTCTGTACGGAGTTTGTACGTTCTCCCCGTGATCTGTGTGGGTTTTCTCCGAGATCATCAGTTTCCTCCCACACTCCAAAGACGTACAGATTTGTAGGTTAATTGGCTTGGTGTAAATGTAAATTGTCCCTAGTGTGTAAAGGATAATGTTAATGTGCGGGGATCACTGGTCGGTGCGGACTTGGTGGGCCGAAGGGCCTGTTTCCACGCTATATTTCTAAACTAATCTAAGCTAAAGCTACCGAGACTGAGGCACACAACTCAGAAATAAAGCAGTGCATTGAAGAATTGCTTATGTAAGTGCAAGTTTATGTAAGTCATCTATTACATAAGTTGGGAGGTGTCTGTAGGAGTCAGTACTGGTTGATGCTAGGTCTTTTTAAAATTTACTCTCTATCTTAACGCATTCTCCAGGAATCCCAGTAATATTTCTTATGATCTTGCAGATGGATCTTTTCCATGTACAACTTTGCCAAAAAGCATATAAAAGGAGTTTATCATCCAACATGTGGATTGCATTTACCTCAAAGACAAAAGGCTTAGAGACTAAAACCTGTAATAACTCTAGCAATGAGCACATAGCAAGCAAGTCAAACACTGTGACAAGTTTGGGTGTGGATGCAAGGAGACGCAGATGCTGGTTTACAAAAAAGGACACAAAGTACAGGAGGAACTCAGTGAGTCAGGCAGCTGAGCTCAGGTGCTGTCTGTGTGAAGTTTGCACGCTCTCCCCGTGACCGCATGGGCTTCCTCCGGTTGCTCCGGTTTCCTCCCACATCCCAAAGACGTGCGTGTTGGTAGGTTAATTGGACTCTGTAAATTGCCCCTGGAGTGTAGGGAGTGGATGAGAAGATGGGGAAAAAAACCAAACTAGTGGGAATGCATGATCGATGGGTGGTATGGACTCGGTGGGACCACAGGCCTCTTCCCATGGTGTATCTCTTCATTATACCAACTGAATTGAATGTTTAAAAAAATACCGCTGGAGCTGACAGGCAAAGTCAGCCTGATGATGGAGATGTTCTTCCGAAGACAATTGATCATTGAATCTCAAGGCTTTCGCTTCCTCGCGCAATGGGAAGTCTCACAGAGTAATAACAAGTGTCCCATGTTTCTCTTCCCTGATAATATGCTGGTCTACTTTGCTAAGGAATGCTATATTTGGATCCAGATCATCCATGTGTCATAGTTTTCTAAAATAAGAGGATAAAAGTCACCTAAACGAGCCATTTGCAGAGCACTGCAACACAGGCCATTAAAGTTTAGCACAGTGATGCAGCGGTAGAGTTGCTGCCTTACAGCGCCGGAGACCCGGGTTCAATCCCGACCATGGGTGCTGTCTGTACGGAGTTTGTACGTTCTCCCCTTGACGCGTGGGTTTTCTCCAAAATCTTCGGTTTCCTCCCACACTCCAACGGCGTCCAAGTTTGTAGGTTAATTGGCCTGGTATAAACGTAAATTGGCCCTAATGTGTGTAGGATGGCGTTAATGTGCGGGAATTGCTGGTCAGTGCGGGCTCGGTGGGCCGAAGGGCCTGTTTCCGCTCTGTATTTCTAAACTAAACTTAAACTAAACTTAAACAGACGCATTGAAAATAAATATTCAGAATTGACTACTTTACCTAACGTTATGCAATAATAGATTGAATAGCTTTTACGTTTGTGACACAAATAATCTGATGATTGAACAGTTAATAATGAAGTGAGCGGGATATATTTGAATTTATACCATGAGTCAGGACATTGAGGAGATTAATGATCTGTCGTGAACCAGCCACATTGATGCGATGGCCAAGAAAGCATACCAAACCCTTGACCTCCTGAGGAGACTGAGGAACTTCGGCAAATCTCCAGTGACTCTTACAAACCTCTACAGATGCACTGGGTAGCATCACAGCTTGGTTTGGGAATAACTCAGCCCAAGACCACAAAAAAATCGGCGAGAGTTGTGGGTGTAGCTCAGTCCATCACACGGACCAGACTTCCCACCATTGGCTCCATCTCCACTTCATGCTGCCTCGACAACCAACATAATCAGAGATGTCCCACCCCGGTCATTCCTTCTTCCCCCTGCTCCCATCCAGCGGAGGGTACAGCACCACCAGACTCACGAACACCTCCTTCTCCTCTGTTATCAGGCTTCTGAACGGTCCTTCATTAGCCAGGGTAGTGTATGATTCACTATCCCGCGGTCTAGGCTTAAGCTCACGGGTGACCGCGCTTTTGCGGTTGCAGCTCCTAGACTGTGGAACAGCATCCCTCTCCCCATCAGAACTGCCCCCTCCATCGACTCCTTTAAGTCCAGGCTCAACACCTATTTCTACTCCCTAGCGTTTGAGGCCCATTGAGGAGGCGCTGTGAACTGTTTTGTATGTGCCGTTATGTTTGCGTGCTACTGTATGTTTCATTTTTTCCTTAGTACCTAATCAGATGTACAGCACTTTGGTCAACGTGGGTTGTTTTTAAATGTGCTATACAAATAAAATTGACTTGACTTGACTTGACCTCTACCCCTTTGTGGACATATGGAACTAATGTGCTACAATGTGGAGAACTATATTCTGCAAGCCGTATCTTCCCCTTTGCTCTATCCATTGTTCTTGAGTTTGACTTGATTGCATTTAGCTGTGGTACATCTGGTCTGTTTGGATGCTTTTCACTCTACCTCAGTGCACATGACAATAATAAACCTAAACCTAAATCCAAGTTGTGATTTTCACCATTATAACGGAGCTAGAAACTCCATGTGATTGACCACCAATACCTGGCAACTTACAAGGTCCAAAAAAAGCTAAAATACGAGGCGGGTCTTCTTAAACTTACATTGCCCATGAAATTGTCCATGACATGAAAAGAGAGGGGAATTCTGACGGGACGTGGCAACATGTCATGGATGCAAGTGGAAGGAGAAAGAATACTTGGCAATGAAATGGACCTGGGCTGTTGCCTCAGTCAACAATACGAGGAGGAATGACACAGTAAAGAAACAATAGGAAAGTTGAGGGGGACATCAAGGGACTGGAGTGTTTAATTGCCATTAGTACCATCAACAGAACAATGACATTCGTACTTGCAGCAGCGTAATGGGCCTGGGATACAGTACTCATAGATAGCATAACAAGATAACCACCTATGAGGTGTTTGTGCAGTAATCAACCAGAACCAGAATATAATAAACAACATTTCAAGAAATTGGTTACACCACTTCTAGTGTAAACAAAGCCTGAAGACCTTAGAGCAACTGAAGACAGCCCATGGTTCACAGTTTAGCGATGTGTAGTTTTTAAGAGCCTGCTGGCTTTGGGAAGAAGCTATTCTAGAACCTGGTGGGCAGGGTTTTTAGACTCCTACACCTCCCCGCTGAAGGCAGGAGTGAAAAGAGAGCGTGGCCAGGGTGGTGTGGGTCCTGTGAGGAAGATGCTATGAGGTTGCAGGGTGACTTGGACATGTTGTGTGATTGGGCGGATGCATGGCAGATGCAGTTTAATGTGGATAAGTGTGAGGTTATCCACTTTAGTGGTAAGAATAAGAAGGCAGATTATTATCTGAATGGTGTCAAGTTAGGAAAAGGGGACGTACAGCGAGATCTTGGTGTCCTAGTGCATCAGTCACTGAAAGGAAGCTTGCAGGTACAGCAGGCAGTGAAGAAAGCCAATGGAATGTTGGCCTTCATAACAAGAGGAGTTGGGAAAAGGAGCAAAGAGGTCCTTCTGCAGTTGTATAGGGCCCTAGTGAGACCGCACCTGGAGTACTGTGTGCAGTTTTGGTCTCCAAATTTGAGGAAGGATATTCTTGCTATTGAGGGCGTGCAGCGTAGGTTTACTAGGTTAATTCCCGGAATGGCGGGACTGTCGTATGTTGAAAAACTAGAGCGGCTAGGCTTGTATACACTGGAATTTAGAAGAATGAGAGGGGATCTTATCGAAACATATAAGACTATTAAGGGGTTGGACACGTTAGAGGCAGGAAACATGTTCCCAATGTTAGGGGAGTCCAGAACCAGGGGCCACAGTTTAAGAATAAGGGGTAGGCCATTTAGAACGGAGATGAGGAAAAAAACATTTTCAGTCAGAGAGTTGTAAATCTGTGGAATTCACTGCCTCAGCAGGCAGTGGAGGCCAAGTCTCTGAATGCATTCAAGAGAGAGCTAGATAGAGCTCTTAAGGATAGCGGAGTCAGGGGGTATGGGGAGAAGGCAGGAACGGGGTACTGATTGAGAATGAGCAGCCATGATCACATTGAATGGCGGTGCTGGCTCGAAGGGCCGAATGGCCTACTCCTGCACCTATTGTCTATTGTCTATTGTCTATTGATGATGTTGCCTGTCCTTTTGAGGCAGTGCCTTCTACAGATCTCTTTGATAGCAGGGAAGTCAGCTCCCGTGATGGACAGTGGAAGGGATTAACCAGGTAGGAGACAACTGTGAGGAAACAAAACAACAATTGATGGGACATGAAGTGCCATGAGTGTTTAATTGTCATAAGTACCAACAGAACAATGAAACTCTTACACCCAGTAGCATAACAGGGTTGTTGGTACAATACTCTGAGAGAGCATATATTAAACACAATTTCAAGAAATTAATAACCCCAATACTCGTGTAAGAAAGCCTGAAGGCCTTAGCGCATCTAAAGACATACACAGTTGCTGCTTATTTGCAGCAACATTACAGGCCTGTAAATACAATACCCATAGATAATACTCATAGTCTGATCAGAATTTTATAGTCTGTACGCCTCGTTGTCACCTTCCCCTCAGCCAACAATGATCCATTCTACATTTCCTTGAGCTTCGTCTGCTTTGATCTGTTGTTTTCACACCTTTCCCTTCCATATCTCCAGTGATCCTCTCACATGACTCTCAGTCTGAAGAAGGGTCTCGACCCGAAACGTCACCCATTCCTTCTCTCCAGAGATGCTGCCTGTCCCGTTGAGTTACTCCAGCATTTTGTGTCCATCTGTCAGAACAGAAGCAATGGATGTAGAGAAACTGGGAGAGCGGGTCGGAGAATCTAAGGAGGTGCTGTTGGAGGAGGTGGCGTTATGGCAGGCGTGGAAGCCAATGGATTATATCGCAAATTCGTTTCTGGACAGCTCTGGGCAATGGAGGAGAACATTTGAAGAGGAAAAAGTGAGAAAGCCACCATGCCAAATGCACCCTGCCTCGTACAAGGACGCCATCTTACTCTCAATTTCTCCGTCTCCATCGCATCTGCTCCCAAGATGAGGTCATCTGAAATGTCCTTCTTTCTCAGTAAATGTGTCGTCCCCCCCCGTCCCCCCCTTGTGGATTGCTCACTCACCCATGTCTGCTCTGTCTGTACACCATATCTGTGTCCCATAGTTCCACTCTCGCTCTTCCTTCACCCCAGACGAAACGCATAGAGTTACCCTCTGCCTCTCCTTGGTTCACGCATCCTTTCCTACTGAAACCGCCCCCTCCCCAGGTACTCTACCCCTGCAACTCACCCTCACCTCCATCCAAAGCACCCAGCAGCTAGCTGTTCTAGGTGAAACCTGCACCACTTCAAAACTCTTCTACTCCATTTGGTTTTCCTGACGTAACGTCCTTTCCATCGGCGAGTCCAAGCGTAGACTAGTTCAATAGTTCGATAGCACTTTATTAGTCATGTATGCAACTGCACAGTGAAATTCTTTTTGCATATATTATACATACGAGTGCCGCCATTATTCAAAGTCCAAAGTCCGGTCGGCCCACGCGCTCGATGTACTCGAGCAGTTCCAGGAACTGTCCCTCTCCTCACCTCGCCCGGCCATCTTCGTGCCCTGGGGGCGCCACCTGCAGCCGACCTTGAAGGCGCTGGAGGCATTACCTCAGTTCACCCACCTACCGGCCCACTCCTAGCACCGGACGCCTCCAGCTCCCTCCCGGTCACGCTGTCTGACAAGTCTTCGGCCGGGTTCCCAGTCCTGCCGACTGTTTCGGCTAGGCAACTGGTTTTGCCGAACACTAGGCCAATAAGCCTAGGCCTATTGAATCTCCGGGTTGCTAACCATTGTAACTCCCCATTGTAACTGGAAGAACAGCACCACATATTCTGCTTGGTTGCTTAAAACCCAATGGTATGACCATGAATTCGACAATTGAAAGTAACATGCCACTTCCCCCTTTCTCTTTCCTCTGTCTGCCTCACCCTGATGCACCCCCATTTCTCCCACTAGCTCACTCATCTTTCCCTCCCCCTCCATCCCCTCACCTGTAATCCCTCACTCTGGTTTAACATTTCACTTTTCTTCCCTACCTTTTGACTCCTTTTGATCTCCAGCCATTGTCCACCCATCTGCCAACGATCCTCCTCACCCCTATCCAGCTGACAATTGCCAGACCTTGCCAGACCAGACCTCTGTTCCAGCTTTCTCCCCAATGCAATCTGTCTGAAGATCCCAACCCAAAATGTCACCTATCCATTCCTTCCACAAATACTGCCGAACGTGCTGAGTTACTCCAGGGCTTTGTGTTTTACAGAGGTTCTGCAGTTCCTTCCTGCAAAGAGAAGGGAACGATGGAAATCTGTAACAGTTTATGAAACTTTGCAGTTCCAAACTCCCGTGGGAACCTCCACAATATTACAAGGTTTTAGGTTTATTATTGTTATGTGCAGCGATGTTTAGTTTAGTTTAACTTAGAGATACAGTGTGAAAGCAGGCCCTTTGGCCTATGAGTCTATGCCGACCAGCAATCACCCTTTACATTAACACAAACCTACTACACACACTGGGGACAATTTACAATTTTACCAAGCCAATTAGCCGACAAACCTGTACGTTTTTGGAGCATGGGAGGAAACCAGAGCACCCAGTGAAAACCCACGTAAGTCACGGGGAGAACATATAAACTCCATACAGACAGCACCCATAGTCAGGATTGAACCTGGACCTCTGGCGCTGTGAGGAGGCAACTCTACTGAAACTCAACTGCAGCGCCCAATGCTGTTCAGTGAAATGTTTTGTTTTGCATGCTACCCAATCAGACCAGGAAATGTTATGCGGAAATACAATCAAGTCAAACTCAAGTAAAGAAAAAAATAAGTGAAAAAATGGGCTGATTTGTACGTTCTCCCTGTGACCACGCAGATATTCTCCGGGTGCTCCAGTTTCCTCCCGCACTCCAAAGACGTGCAGGTTTGCATGTTAATCGCTTGGTAAAATTGTAAATTGTCCCTAGTGCGTGTAGGATAGAACTAATGTAAGGGGGATGGTTGGTCGGCGCGGACTTGGTGGGCCGAAGGGCCTGTTTCCACGCTGTGTCTCTAAAATAAACATAGAACTAGTATGAATGTATGATCACTGTTCGGCACGGACTCGGTGGGCCGAAGGGCCTGTTTCCATGCTAAACTAAACTAAACTGAAGATGGGATTAGTGCAGGCCATTACAACAAGTGTAATGTTGGTTGGCATGGACACATTGGGCCGAAGGGCCTGTTTCCACACTGTACGACTCTATGACTTTAAAAAATATTTTTATAGATGGACGTGATTTCTAGGTTCAAAATTAATTTTGACATAAATTGCTCCAAAATGCAATATCCAATTTCAAAATCCCTCAAATTACGCTGAGCTCAGTCAGATGACATCTAGCCTCTGGACTATTAGGCTGTGGCTTCTATTTGGATGTCCTTATGAACGACCTAAAACTGATTGATGAGGTCTGTTTCATTAAGGAATAAACACAATGAAAAAGAACCCGGACAATCTCTTCAGCGGGCCTAATCTAGTCTTTGAGGTCACTGTGCAACATTCAACATTCCGAACTTAATGCATTCTTCTGGGTCTTATCAATGAGAACCATCAAGAGGCTTGGTGGTTGAGTCCAGACATTGGCTCTTACCCTTCACTTATCGCTGCGCTCACTTCCTGAAAATGATTTCCAAGAGATTAAGTTAGCATGCAAAGCTGCAGTTTACTTTTGCCAGCCAATCCGCACTTATAGCTCAGCTATGTGACTTCACAATGGATAAACCATTCCACGTGCCTTTGGTGTGTTGGGTCCTTAGGGTTCGATTGTCCCGCTGTTACCAGCTGAGTATCCCTCTGATCAGCGAGAACTTTGAAGGGGTTTTGAAGGTTTGATTATTTCGTTTTACCTACTACGCCACACTGACATGCTCTGGGACTTGGAGATTTTGAAACGTCCTGTTTTACACGGGCAGCTGTTAGCAATTCACTTGGACTGGGATGCTGTGTTTATTCCTGACCAGATCCATCTTAGATAAGCCCCCAGTATGGGCAATGTGACTTGCAGGTGGTGGATGGGGAGTCTCTTGCAGCAGCAGTGAGCTGTGTTGTTCGGCAGGAAAATGATTTTTTTGTTAGGTAAGGAAATTAAAGGAGACAAAATAAAATTGGGTGAATAGTTTCAAGATATACATTTATATTTTCTTTGAACCGCAGTACAAGCAATAAGGGACCCTGTGCATTCCTCCTGTTCCAGCATTTCTGGAAAACATTTACACACCTTAGTTGTTGGTTCTGGTTTAGTTTAGAGATACAGCATGGAAACAGGCCCTTCGGCCCACCGAGTCCCCTCAGACCAGTGATCCCTTTCACTAACCCCATCTTACACACCCTAGGGACAACTTACCATTTTTACTGAAGCCAATTAACCTACAGACCTGCACGTCTTTGGAATGTGGGAGGAAACCGGAGCACCTGGGGAAAACCCACGAGATCACAGGGAGAACGTACAAACTCCGTACAGACAGCACCCGTGGTCAGGATGGAACCCGGGTCTCTGGCACTGTAAGGCCGCAACTCTACCCCTGTGCCACTGTCACGCCCTGCTTACTTCCACTGTTATTGAAAAGATAAAACATATTTTGCTTAATTTAAAATACTCATTGTTGACATTAAGTGGCTGATCATTTGCATGTGAGCTGTTATGTGAAAGACATTTATTGTGAAAATAACAGGGTAATCATGATTTCGCTGCCACCACTCTCTTTCCACTAAGTGTCTGAATTACTGATTAGGCCACAGGGCCAAAAGTTCATAATCCAGCATTGGAGTTGTTTGTATTTATTTATAAGAGATTGAAGTAAATAGATTATGATTATGAAATAGTTTAGGATTTGAATTTAGGAGCAAGGAGATCCTACTGAAGTTGTACAGGGCCCTGGTGAGACCGCACCTGGAGTATTGTGTCCAATTTTGGTCTCCTAATTTGAGGAAGGACATTATTGCTTTGAGGGAGTGCAGTGTAGGTTCACCAGGTTAATTTCCAGGATGGTGGGACTGAGATATGATGAAACAATGGGTCGACTGGGTTATTATTCACTGGAATTTAGAAGGATGAGAGGAGATCTTATAGAAACATTTTTATTCTTAAAGGATTCGACAGTCTAGATGCAGGAAAAACATTCCCGATGTTGGGGGAGTCCAGAACCAGGGGTCACAGTTTAAGAATACAGAGTGGGCCATTTATACATGCAGGCACAGCCATGTGTTGGCGCATTTTCCAAAGACCAAAGGTCCAGTCCGCCTGTGTGCTTGGTCTACTGGAGCAGTTCCCGATCCAGGCAAGCCCCAGGCTCTTGCTTGGCCTTCCTCCGTTGCCTTCGATCAGATCGACCCTCGTACCAACGTCCCTCTCCTCGCCCGGCCATCTTTGTGTCCGGGGGGCACTTCCTGCATCCGACCTTGAAGGCGCTGGAGGCATTGCCCAGGTTCACCCTCCTTGCTTCTCACATCCGACATCTCCAGCCGGTTCCTCCCGGTACCGCGGTCCGACAAGCCTTCGGGTCCTCCGGGCACGTTCTTGGTTCCTCGGCCGCGGCACCTTGTGAAGGCCTCTGCCGTGCGGCACCACAGGAAGGCCAGAGTTAGCAATGGGGGGAAAAGCTCTGCAATAGATGCTGAACGTCCATCTCATCCTCCAATTTAGAGTGGAAGTGTCTCTTTGCCTTCCTGTCAAGGTCTCATTAACGTTGTACCTGGACTTTCTTTCTGAACCCGCATTGCCAGAATTGAATGGCCACAATCTGGTCCTCAGTAGATCGCAGATATCCCGGGTCATCCAAGGCTTCAGGTTCGGGAACACTCAGATAGTTTTGTTGGGAACACACTCCTCCATGCATTTCCTTATGGACTTGTATTCACTCAGGTCTGTTGCCGAGTCCGTGAACATTGCCCAGTCTACTGACTCCTAGTCCTTCCTCTGGCTCCTCACCACTGGAGCTGTGCTCTTCAGGTGCTGCCTCTATGCAGGAAGAAGGAAAACAGCCAGGTGGTGAGTGCGAGGGATGGAGTGATGGGCATCTTTGGTGTTGTGAATACCAGTGGCCCAGGGTGTTTGATCCTCCTGTGGTGCAGGACAAGTGCTGGTGGTAGTTTGGACATTATGTTTTCAAACTGACTTTGTTGAAGTCCCTGGCCGTGATGAGACTGTTAGTATTATCCAGCATGAGGTCGGGATCTCCCCCGGCATCAGGGAGGCCCCTGCCATGAGGAACTCCATTGGCATTTGGAGATTGCAACAGCGCTAAACCATTGAAAAAGTCTTACAGCTTGGAAATCTTTCAAAACAGCTGTACTGGATCTTGACCTGTTCTGCTGCTTGTGAAATGTCGCCGCTGTGAGACGCACTCTTTAGTTCCTATCCACTTGGCCACTGGGGTTCAAGGGGAGAGTACCCCGATAGTTGGAGTCATATCCTGCACAATGGGTATCGGTAACTCATCCCAGCCCCATAACATCACTGCAGGAGTTGTGTAGGGAAATAACTGCAGATGCTGGTACAAATCGGAGGTATTTATTCACAAAATGTTGGAGTAACTCAGCAGGTCAGGCAGCATCTCTGGAGAGAAGGAATGGGTGACGTTTCGGGTCGAGACCCTTCTTCAGACCGATGTCAGGGGAGGGGGCGGGACAAAGAAAGGATGTAGTTGGAGACAGGAAGACAGTGGGAGAACTGGGAAGGGGAGGGGAAAGAGAGGACTTATCTAAATTTAGAGAAATCAATGTTCATACAACTGGGGTATTAACTGCCCAAGCGAAATATGAGATGCTGTTCCTCCAATTTGCGCTGGGCCTCACTCTGACAATGGAGGAGGCCCATGACAGAAAGGTTAGACTGGGAGTAGGAGGGTGAGTTGAAGTGCTGAGCCAATCACTGCAGGAGTTCCTCAGTGTCTCGACCCAACTAACCTTAGCTGCTTCATTAGTTTAGTTTAGTTCAGTTTAGTTTCATTTATTTCATTTAATTTAGATCATTATTGTCATGTGTTCTGAGGTACAGTGAAAAGCTTTTGGTTGTGTGCTAACCAGCCAGCGAAAAGGCTACACCTGATTACAATCAAGCTGTCCACAGCTTACAGACATAGGATAAAGGGTATAACATTTAGTGCAAGATAATGTCCAATAAAGTCCGATTAAAGATAGTTCGAAGGTCTCCAATTAGGTACATGATAAGTCAAGACCGCTCTCTAGCTGGTGAGAGGATGGTTCAGTTGCCTGATAACAGCTGGGAAGAAGCTGCCCCTGAATCTGGTGATATGCGTTATCACACTTCTGTACTTCTTACCTGATGGTGGGGGGGGGGGGGGGGGGGGGGGGGGTGTGGCTGGGATGCGGCTGGACCTTGATTATGCTGCAGGCCTTCCATCACAAAGGGAGAGTAGGAGATGCTTGGTGATGCTTGCATAGACTTCAATTCCATTCACAACTCCTGAAGGAATGAGGCCACTTATGCCTACATGCAACAAGATCCATATTACTTGGGGCAGGGGCAACACGGGGCGTATCAGGGCAACATCAGGGGCGGCATGGTGGCGGAGAGGAAGACCTACTGCCTCACAGCTCCGAAGACCCGGGTTTGAGCCTGACCACGAGTGCTGTCTTTACGGAGTTTGTACGTTCACCCCCTGACCTACGTTGGTTTTCTCCGAGATCTTCGGTTTCCTCCCACACTCCAAAGACGTCCAGGTTTGCAGGTTAATTGGCTTGGTATAAATGTAAAAATTGTCCCCAGTGGGTGTCGGGTAGTGTCAGTGTGCGCAGATTGCTGGTCGGTGCAGACTCGGCAGACCAAAGGGCCTGTTTGCATGCTGTTTCTCTAAACTAAAATAAACTAAACATTTGTGTCACAAAATGGAGGCACTGACAATCCCCAATGAAAGTGTCTCACCACACACCCTTGACATTCAGTGTCATTACTTTTGTTGACTGCCCCCCATAAACATCCTAAAGAAAATACAATTGGGCTAGTCATACAAATGCTGTGTCAAAAGTAAACCAAAGGTTGGCTATCCTGTGGTGAGTGACTCCCCTCTTGATTCCATCTTAAAGGCACTTGGAGAGAGCTTTATGCTCACTACTTCACTGATGAGAGCAACTTCCACAGCCCTCAAGAAATGTAAAACAACGTCAAGGATAAAGCAGTTGACTGGCATGAAATAACATTAAGCGTTCACGCGCGCCAGCACTGAGTGGTTGCAGTGTGGACCACTTACAACATGCAGTCACTTGGCACAGTTATTCCATTAGCACCTATCAAACAAGAAATCTCCTCCATTAAGAAGCTCAAGGGCTTCAGTCCTTGACTGGGAATATCACCAAATCAAATTCTCTTCTAAGTTGCATAAATATTCTTGGACCTTCACCATCTAGTTTAGTTTAGTTTAGAGATACAATGCAGAAACAGGCCCCTCAACCCACTGAGTCCAAGCCGACCAGCGATCCCCATACGCATATCCTACACACTATTAATTTTTTTTTTTTACGGAAGTCAATTAACCTACAAACTTGTATGTCTTTGGAGTTGGGAGGAAACCGGAGCACTTGGAGAAAACCCACGTGGTCACGGGGGGAACGTACTAACTCCGCATAGACAGCACCCTTAGTCAGGATTGAACCTGGGTCTCTGGCACTGTAAGGCAGCAGCTATACTGCTACGCCACCGGGCCACTCTAATTTCATGTTTCCAAGTCAGGACTTTAACCTATGTTGCCATTCTGTCATCATTGATGCTATATCCTGGAACTTCCTACCGAACAGCATCATGGCAGTAACTTTACCAACAGCCCACCACACAACCTCTCAAAAGGAATTATGGGTGAATAATGATGCCAGCCTTGCACCACCCACCCCCCCACCCCCCCCGGCCCAGATTCTAAAAAATGAATAAATAGAACAAAGGTGGACATAGATGCAGGAATCACGAGTAAAAGGCACACCAGCAAAATGCTGGACTAACTCAGCGGGTTGGCCTGAACAAGGTTGCAGACTCAAAATGTCGTCTGTGCATGTTCTCCAGGGATGCTGTCTGACCCGCCAAGTTACTCCAGCACTTTATGCTTTTTGCTAAATAAAACAAAAGCCGATTATTGCCAGTCATTGATCTCACCCCACAGGGATTACACTCCCTTGATAATATGGTGCTGGGTTGAAAATATTTTTGGTTCTCAGACAGTATCTGATTTGGAAATATAAAGTGGCAAAGCTGCAAGAACGTTTGTGCAGCATCAGTGTATGTTGAAAATATGCCTTGTGACAGAGAGAGATCACACAGACGTGGCAACTTAGCTCGTGAGGAAACAACTATTTCTCTCCTTCCTCCCCCCACCCCTAAGATAAAACTACGCACAAAAAGCAGATTACTAAATTCCCAACAGCGATTAATTCTGGCGTTGGATTTTTGAAATTAACTTTTAAAACAAAGCTCCCATTTTTTGAGTTAAAGATGATTAATAGGTTTATGTCAGCTCCTCAGACCATTTTATTTATCAGACAGATGATTAATTGCGTGTAACTCTCAGGATATAGACATTAATCAAAGCCTTTGATTCAATCACTCAGAATGCTCCACCCTTTGAAAAAAAACTCTGCCAAACATATTGGATCCAATGCTGTGGTTACATTTTGATTTCAAACCCAGCAGAAAAAGAGCTATTTGTCCCATCCAGCCAACTCCTCCCACACATCACATGAAATCCACACCCTGGTGTGTTTCAACCCTCATTAATCCCCTGAGAATATTTGCAGCCTTTTCCCTCAACACTAAAAGCAACTGTAACAATTTCCAGATTCCTGAACTGGCACAAAGCTGGCGTTTTTCCGCAAACCCATTCCCACTGCCAACCAATTAGGAAATAGCATGCCATACTCAACTCCATCACTCAAATTTTTTTTCGTTTAGTTTAGAGATACAGCGCAGAAACGGGCCCTCTCGACCCACCGGGTCCGCGCCGACCAGCGATCCCCACACATTAACACTATCCTATACCCACTCGGGAATTTTTTTACATTTACCAAGCCAATTAACCTACAAACCCGTACGTCTTTGGAGTGTCGGAGAAAACCCAGGCAGGTCACGGGGAGAAGGTACAAACTCTGTACAGACAGCACCCGTAGTCGGGATCGAACCCGGATCTCCAGCGCTGCATTCGCTGTAAGGCAGCAACTCTACCGCTGCGCCCCAATGTATTGTATTTGTATTTGTAGCATTTTAGTCCACAGTTTAAAGCACCATTTCACAGGGAAACGGCATTCTGAGTCCTTATCAATCGTCAAGCATTTATTTTGCTGGAGTTTTTTTTGCGTGACATTCTCATTAACTCCACAGATTCTACCACTCAAGCATTAAGAGTTAAGAGTGTTTTAACACCAAAAAATGTTCAGTATATAATACCAACAAACAATAATAGTGCAAAGCCAAACACAATGCCCCCAAGTCTATGCAGTTAGGAACTTATTTGGAGGTTGTCGTGCTAAATAGCCTGTTTTGGAATGAACTGCAGATGCTGGTTTAAACCGAAGATAGTCACAAAAAGCTGGAGTAACTCAGCGGGACAGGCAGCATCTCTGCAGAGAAGGAATGGGTGATGTTTCGTGCTAAATAGCCTGATGGTTGTACAGAAGAAGCTGCTCCTGAGCCTGGACGTTACAGTTTTCAGGCTCCGACACCTTCATTCTGATGGCAGGAGTGAAATGAGAATGTGGCCAGGGTGGTGTGGGCCCCTGGCTTTCTTTTTCAGGCAGCGAGTCCTGTAGATCCCTTTGATGGTGGGGAGGTCGGTACCCGTGAAGGACTGAGCAGTGTTTACTTTTTGCAATCTCCGTTATTGCTGGGCGTTCGTGTTGCTGAACTAGGCCGTGACGCAACCAGTCAATATGCTCCCTACTGTAAACCTGTAGCAGTTCAAGAGAGTATTTGTTGATAGAAAGATAGAAACATAGAAAATAGGTGCAGGAGTAGGCCATTCGGCCCTTCGAGCCAGCATCGCCATTCAATATGATCATGGCTGATCATCCAGCTCAGTAACCTGCCTTCTCTCCATATCCCCTGATCCCTTTAGCCACAAGGGCCACATCTAACTCCCTCTTAAATATAGCCAATGAACTGGCCTCAACTACCTTCTGTGGCAGAGAATTCCACAGACTCACCACTCTCTGTGTGAAGAAATGTTTTCTCATCTCGGTCCTAAAAGACTTCCCCCTTATCCTTAAACTGTGACCCCTTGTTCTGGATGATGCATCGAATCTCCCCAATCCTCGAAGGAAGAAGAGGCACTGATGGGTTTCTTTACGATTGCATCAGTGTGCTGGGTCCAGGACAGATCTTCAGAGGTGTGCACACCCAGGAACTTGAAGCTGTTCATTCTCTCCACCACTGACCCATTGATGCAGACAAGTTTGTGGATCCTGGGCCTTCCTGCTCCAAAGTCAATGATCAGTTCCTTGGTCTTACTGGGAGCAAGGTTGTTGTTCTGGCACCAATTGGACGGCCGACAGATCTCCCTCCTATACTCTGACCAGTGCTTATTCTGTTTATTTAATCATATCTATGTACAATGTTCCTTTTACTGGTATGCGTTACTGTGCCTCTTCTGTTTGTCCCACTCCATTAGATATGTAAAGGGTGTGTAGCCCTCCTTTCATCTTCCAACCTGACTGGAGCACCTCAACGTTATCTGTTTTGATGTCCAATACATGTCCTGCAGGTTCATCAGTGCCTTCTCATGTTGTAGATCAGTGGCACGGTGGCGCAGCGGTAGAGTTGCTGCCTCACGGTACCGGAGACATTGTTCTTTCCCCACGGCAGTAAAGTCTTCAAACAAAATGCGGTGCAAAGATGTTATTTGAGCAGTTCCAGTTTCTGCTTTCAAAGTGCAGGAACTGAACAAAGTCACCTTGTGAACCCAAATAATTCCATTCTATTTCAAGGATGGTGCAGCGGTAGAGTTGCTGCCTTACAGCGCCAGAGACCCAGGTTTGATCCTGACTACGGGTGCTGTCTGTATGGAGTTTGTACGTTCTCCCTGCGACCACGTGGGTTTTCTCGGGTCTCCAGTTTCCTCCCACACTCCAAAGTCGTACAGGTTTGGCTTCTGTCAATTGTCTCTCGGGTGTAGGATAGAACTTGTGTATTGCCGTTGGTCGGCACAGACTCCTTGGGCCGAAGGACCTGTTTACATGCTCTATCTCTAAACCTAAAGCAGTTTGTATCAGCTTAATTTTGAAACTCCTCTTCCTCTCATAAGTACAAATTATCAATGCAATCATTAGATGGGATGGTTCAAGTGGAAATATCACTTCCGTCTTCTGTCTGAATATGACATTTATCCTTATAAGAAAATAACTGCAGATGCTGGTACAAATCGAAGGTATTTATTCACAAAATGCCTGAATCAAAATGGCGGCACTGCCCTAGCAGCTGCCGCTCACCTGCGGTCCATTTGTCTTTGTGTTTTTGTTGTTTTTTTTTGTCTTAATTGTAGTTGTGATGTGGTGTTTTTGTGTTTGTGTACTATGTGTGTATGTGGGGGGGAGGGGGAAACTAACACTGTAAATATGTGTCCCTTCAGAACGGAGACCCGACCTTTGTTTTCTGGGCCGTGTCTCCGTTCCTGCTGCGGCCTACCATCGGCCCAACTCCTGGAGCTGTCGGCCTCCAGGGCTCTGGTTCGCAGAGTCCGCGGATCGGACTTACCACCACCGGAGCCGGCCGTCTTCGGAGGCTGCGGGAGCAGCTGCGACTCGCCTTAGGCTCGGGCCGCGTGGATGCCGACATCGGGAGCTCCGGCAGCGGCAGCGTGTTCGCCCGCCCCGGATCGCGGGGCATGGGGCGCGGACATTTCACCGTCCGGCGCGGCCTAGGATGGCCGCGGGATATTTCTCTGCTGGGCGGGGGCTTCAATGTCGGGAGCCACGACCGCCCCGACGTGCAACAACAGCGGCAGCAGCGTGTTCGCCCGCCCCGGATCGGACTTATCATCGGCGGAGCCGGCCGTCTTCGGAGGCTGTGGGAGCGGCTGCGACGCGACGCGCCTTGGGCTCGGCCCGCTGTGGACCGTCCGGTGCGGCCTGCAACCACAACAACCTGACTGCGGGCGAGGACAGCGGGAGAAGGGAAAGACATTGTGGCCTTCCATCACAGTGAGGAGAGAGAGGACTGGAGGAGACTCACTGTGATGGATGTTTCTTTGATGGATGTTTCTTTTTTTGTGTGTTTTTGGGGTTGGGTGGTTTGAGTGCCTGTTTGATGCTTTTATTGTTGGACTGTGTTTTTGGGGGTTTTTGGGGTGTGTGATTTGAATGCCTATTTAATGCTTTTATTGTTGGACTGTGTTTTGGGGGGTTTTTGGGGTTGGGTAATTTTGGCTGCCTGTTTAGTGCTTTTATTGTTGGACTGTGGGTGATTGAATTAACATTTTGTTCAAGATGGCCGCGCGGTTGTGTTTGGCTGCCTGCCACTGTATGTTTCTTTTTTTTCCTGGTCAGATGTGCAGCACTTTGGTCAACGTGGGTTGTTTTTAAATGTGCTATACAAATAAATTGACTTGACTTGACTTGACAAAATGCTGGAGTAACTCAGCAGGTCAGGCAGCATCTTGGGAAAGAAGGAATGGGTGACGTTTCGGGTCGAGACCCTTCTTCAGACATTTATCCTTGGCCTTTTTCTGTTTCTCTCCCTAGTACCTCTAAGCTCTGTCCTTATGTTTTGAGTCTATCACGCAGTACTTTATTGAAGTCATCTTCATAATCCAGATGAAAACTTTTAAAATCTACAGATGTTGGAAATCTAAAATAAAAACAGAAATAGCTGAAGATATGCAGCAAATTAAATCACATCTGTGGAATGAGAAACAAAGTTAAAATTTCAGGTCGAAAACTCTTTATTTAATGAAGAGTTTAAAGCTGAAATATTAACTCTTTGATTAATTGAAAGATACAGCATAGAAACAAGCCCTGCAGCTCCGAGCCCATGTCGACCATCGATCACCTGTTCACACTAGTTCTATGTTATCCCACCTTCTCATCCACTCCCTGCACATAAGGGGCAGGTTACAGAGGACAATTAACCTACAAATTCCCATATCTTTGGGATTATCCCACACGTCTTTGTTTCTTGTGGCCAGAGACTGTATCCCAAAGCTTTCTCAGGATACTGCCTTCAAATAACCCACCAGGCATAGGGTGTGCTGGACACAAAATGCTGGAGTAACTCAGCGGGTCAGGCAGCATCTCTGGAGAAAAGGAATTGGTGACTTTTCGAATCAGGTAGCCTTTTGACTCGAAACATCACAAATATTACAGTAATATTTACTGTATTAATTTATTTTTTGTGTTCATTTAATTTTTTTTTAAAATTCTGTTTAAATATTCTGTTTTGTAGTTTAGCACAATCCGCAGGCTTTCATTTCACTGCACATCTTGTATATGTATGTGACAAATAAACTTGACTTGACTTGGCTTGACTAGAGACCCGGGTTTGATCCTGACTACGGGTGCTGTCTGTACGGAGTTTGTACGTTCTCCCTGCGACCACGTGGGTTTTCTCAGGTCTCCGGTTTCCTCCCACCCTCCAAAGACGTGCAGGTTTGTAGGTTCATTGGCTTCAGTAAAATTGTAAATTGTTCCTAGTGTGTAAGATAGTGCTAGTGCATGGGGATTCGCTGGTCAGCATGGGCTCGGTGGGCTGAAGGGCCTGTTTCCACAATCTCTAAAACCATTGCTAAAAGGAGGGACTTGAGCTCAAAGCTCAGAGAAGACTATCCACTATCAGCAGAGTGAACCTGGCTGATTCATTCATTTGGGTAATATCTGAGTCCAGGTCATGAATCTTTTGATTTATTGTAACAAATGATAAGCTAGAATAGAAATCCCAATGGGAAGTTATGAGAAGCCAGTGGTTTGGATCAGGCATACGTAACTTAAATGCTAACAAAGATTGTGTAGGAAGGAACCGCAGTTGCTGGTTTATATCGAAGATAGACACAAAGTGCTGGAGTAACGCAACATCGCTGGAGAAAAGGAATAGGTGACGTTTCAGGTCAAAAACCTTCTTCAGACTAAAAGTGTTAATAAAGATTGTTGGACTAAACCCCGGTTTCAAGACTTTCGTTTGACTCATCAGTTGATGCCCTAAAGAGGCACTAGTGGGGTCAACATTCCCTTCCCACAGATGCACCCTCGCTCGCTGTGTACCTTCCAGCTGTTTCTGTTTTTATATTAATCCAGCTGTTGCTGAACAAATAATGGAGAAGCCGTCAGAGATCATCAGTCTAAAATTGGTGGAGAAATATTGACAGTTCCACTCAGAGCTTTTGTTATTTTCTTGTGTAAATTGTAGCAGCTTCCTATAAACGGACTGAAAACTTGGTCATACGTATCTTTGCTGCTTGTTTATGTGAATCCATTCTAATGCTGGAGGCCTCAAGAGACCAGCAACTGGAACATATCTCTCTACAGTGAGAATCTGTGCTCAGTACAGGGAGTATCTTTCCATTGATTCAAGATGGGGGTGTAGGGGGGTGGGACCTTTGAACTTTACAGTCTAGACTTTAGAGATGCAGTACAGAAACAGGCCCTTTGGCCTATACAGTTGCTCTATCCTATATGGAGGCCAATTTACCTGCAAACCTGTAGGTCTTTGCAGTGTGGGAGGAAACTGGAGCACCTGGAGGAAACCCACACAGTCACTGAGAACGTACAAACTCCATGCAGACAAACACCCATAGTCAGGATCGAACTCAGGTCTCTGGCACTGTAAGGCAGCAGCTCTACCGCTGCGCCACCGTGCTGCTCCACTGTTGAACATTGTTCACTGTTGTGAAGGATCTTGGAGGAGTTAATTCCGAACCACCTAAATTGATTCAACATACTGAAAAAAATGTTAATGCAGTTCAGTGCTTTTGCACATTAAAACAATTATATTTTCTGTACTTTAAATAGATTAGCATCGGTTTTCAATGTTTCCAAATGTTATGAAATGTCAAAACCACTCTGAAGGTTTTGATAGGTTTGACAGCCTGTCACAGCTGGTTTCGCCAGCTGTAAATATTTTTATTTGAAAGAAGGAACTGCAGATGCTGGTTTACCCAAAAGGACACAAAGTGCCAGAGTAACTCAACAAAGGTATTTATTCACAAAATGGTGGACTAACTCAGCAGGTAAGGCAGCATCTCGGGAGAGAAGGAATGGGTGACGTTTCGGGTCGAGACCCTTCTTCAGATTGATTCGATTTGTAGCAGCATCTGCAGTTATTTTCTTAGAGTAACTCAACAGATCAGGCAGCATCTCTGGGGAGCATGCACAGTTCATTGGTTCATATGTTCAGGAGACATAGGAGCAGAATTAAGCCACCTGGCCCATCATGTCCAATCCGCCATTCAATCATGGCTGATCTAACTTTCCCTCTCAACCCCATTCTCCTGCGTTCTCCCCATAGCTTAACACCTTTACCAATCAAATATCTGCACCAAATGACTTGACCATGAAACGTCGCCCATTCCTTCTCTCCTGAGATGCTGCCTGACCTGCTGAGTTACTCCAGCATTTTGTGAATAAATGACCATGATAGGTGACGTTTTGGGTCGGACCCTTCTTCAGACCGAGGTTTCAGAGGATTTTTCAGTTGTTTTATTCCTGGATCATTTTCTGATCCCCACGTTTTATCATCTCGTAGAGAACATTCAGCCCATCAGGTTTACGCTGGTTCTCAATCCCACCAACTCCCTTCTTCCTCCTCCTCATTCTCTGTACCCTATCCACCAGTACACGCCCATCAACAATCGCCAGAGTTTCCCCGCCTAGGAGTGAATAACAGTAGCCAGTAAAACTGAGAACCGGCAGGTCTTTAGTAAGTGGGAGGGAGCAGGAGAACGTGGGGGAAATCTACTCCTTGGCAGGGAGTGTACACACAAAGTCCACACAGCCAACACCAGCGTCAGAAGCAAGCTTGGATCACTGGAGCCGTGAGACGTCAGCACTACCCACACATGGAGTGCTGTGCCATTCTGCACGAGGACGAGACAACGTTGACCGAGAGCAGATATAGGTCCCCTACCAACTGCAAATAGGGAAATGCGAATTGCAATCAAATTAATTAACGCACCCTTTGATTCTGTCTTCACAAACTAACCCCAGAGATATGTAAGGGAAATAAGTATCTCGAGGGATGGAGCAATTGAAGGAAATTGTTACTGGCTAGCGCTCATGTTTTTGCATGATTTGTCTGGATAGCACACGGAATAAAGATCTTCACTGTATCTCAGCACAATTTTAGACTTTGGGCTTTAGAGATACAGCATGGAAACAGGCCCTTCGGCCCACCGAGTCCGCACCAACCAGCAATACCACTATCCCACACACTGGGGACAAGTTTACGGAAGCCAATCAAACTGCAAACCTGCGCATCTTTGGAATGTGGGAGGAAACGAGCACCTGGAGAAAACCCACGCGGTCACGGGGAGAAGGTGAAAACTCCGTACAGACAGCACCCGTAATCCGACTGGAACCCGGGTCTCTGGCGCAGTCAGGCAGCAACGTTACCGCTGTGCCACACAAACCAAAACCAATACCAATACCAATACCAATACCAATACCAATACCAATACCAATACCAATACCAATACCAATACCAATACCAATACCAATACCAATACCAATACCAATACCAATACCAATACCAATACCAATACCAATACCAATACCAATACCAATTTGTAAAGAAATAATGTGAGGGGAACCTAAAGGGCCGTGATGCAAAGGCCGTGAAAGTTGACATGCCGGTGTACTTATGCAAGTGGCCCAGGACATCATGGAAATTCACTGTGCCTCGATACCAGTGACAAAGGTAAACCTTTGCATGAGCCTCTTTCAAAGGCAACAGGGTACAACTCTGATTATCCACAGGACCTCCTCCCTCGACTCTGTCCAGGGACCCTGACAGTCCTTTCAGGTAGGCAGAGAATCACTTGCGCCTCATCCAACCTCATGTACTGTGTCCACTGTTCCAGGTGTGGACTATTTATCGGCGAGACCAAACGCAGACTGGACGATAGTTTCACTAAACACCTTACCACAGTGTAGCCTTGGTCTACGCGATCTCCCAGTTGCCAAGCACGTTAACTCCCCCTCCCATTCCCACGCTGACCTTTCTGTCCTGGGCCTCCTCCACTGTCAGAGTGAGGCCAAACGCAAATTGGAGGAACAGCACCTCATATTTTGCTTGGGCAACTTCCAACCCAGTTGTATTAATATTGATTTCTCTAACTTCAAGTAACCCATTCATCCCCTCTCTCGCTGTACCTCCCCCGCCCCAGTTGTTGTGCTCTTTTTACTGTGGTCCTGCTGAGTTTCACTGTTTGTATAACTCGCTATCACCTTCGCCACAGCCAACAATGGACCATTGTGGGCTCCACCTTTCCTTGATCATCATTGCTGGCTTTGATCTTTTTTTTGCATATTAATTTGTTCTATGCACCTGACTCTCAGTCTGAAGAAGAGTCTCGACCCGAAACGTCACCCATTCCTTCTCTCCGGAGATGCTGCCTGCCCCTCTGAGTTACTGCAGCAATTTGGGTGCATAGGCTAGAGGGAGGCATAGAGATATGGAAGGGGAAGGTGTGAAAATGAGAGATCAAAGGGGGCAAATCTCTAGGAAAATGTAGAATGGATCATTGATGGCAGAGGGGAAGGTGACAACGAGGCATCTGATCAGTATTCAAGCATCTCGATTGTTTGACATTTGGCTCACAAGGTGATGTTTTCTGTGTTTCCTTCCCACTCACCAGAGAACCAAATCCTACACTCCCTATCAACGTAAGATAGGCACAAAATGCTGGAGTGACTCAGCGGGACAGGCAGCATCTCTGGATAGAAGGAATGGGTGACGTTTCGGGTCAAAACCCTTCCACCAGCATCTGCAGTTCCTTCCTTTGATCTCACCTGATTTACTGGAAACTACTTCCTACTTCATTGAAAAGAAGAACACAACAATCCTGGAGCAAACACCATTTTTGACAGAACGTTTATGTATTTTTGTCAAAGGCGTGAGGTGATAGAGCAATTTGTGTAGCATTAATTTGTGTAGTATTCATTTCTTCAATAAAGTTCTCTCAAATGCCCCAATCCCCAGCAAGATAAACTTGCTTTTGAAGTTATCAAATACGACGCAACATCTGAAATTAAAGTGAATTCAAAGCATTTGGGGTTTTTATTTGACATAACATCCAACGATCTGGATTATTAGAATTTTACTGTGTTCTCTCTGATGCTTTCTGCCCAGTTTTATAATGAGACTAGACCAAGTGGACCCGTCGGGCCCAAACCTCTCCTGCATTGGTGCAGCACCCTCTCCTCCCCCCCTCCCCTCCTCTTCCCCTCTCCCCCCTCCCCCCCCTCCCCCTCCCTCCCCCGCTACCCCAATCCCCCCCTTACCCCCCTCCCCCTCACCCCCTCCCCCCTCCTTCCCCTGCTTCCACAATCCCCCCCTTTCCCCCTCCCCCTCCCCCTCCCCTCTCCTCACCCCTTCCCCTCCTCCCCCACTCCATCCCCCTCAAACCCATTATCCTCCCTCTCCCCTCCCCCCTCTCCCCCTCCCCCTCCCTCCCCCGCTTCCCCAATCCCCCCCCTTTCCCCCTCCTTCCCTCCCTCCCCCCTCCCTCCCTCCCCCCTCCCTCCCTAGGAGATAGATTTAAACTTTAAAATGTGATTAACTTTTAAAATATAACACCGATTTCAATGAAACTTCTTCCATTAGCACCAAAGGGACGACGGTGAGTAAGATGGGCCTAAAATTGTCACGCTATCGTGCACTGTTTTGGCTGTAGTTCGGGAACAAACAAATAAACAAACGAGTTTTAGTGTAGAGATTAGCTGAAAGAAAATAAATTTCTGGCTGTTTTATTGAGTTTGATTGATATTAAAGAATGCAATAAATGTGGAAACATTTCTTAACACTGTGAATTTAATGTGATCAATTAGCCTTCTCATATCTACAATGGCCAGATTGTTCAAATTGGATTTAATCTATTTATTCAATGTGTTATTAATTCTCTTCAGTTTATCTCAGCCCGTAACACCTTGAATGGATTCAATCAATTACCATTTCACTGAAGCACTTCCTTCTTTCGAGTCTCTTCATTGATTTCCTTTGATATAATTTTTATCAATGGTCCACAGCTCACGTTATGGTCGAGTTAAAAAAATCAAGAGTATTTAGATGCCTCTCTTCCAGCTCCACCCCATCACAATCAGTCTTAAAAAGGGCCGTGACCCAAAATATCATCTATCAATGTTCTCTGGAGATGCTGCCTGACCCACCGAGTTAGTGCTGAAAGAATTTCAGTACTTTGCGTCTTTCGTTGTAAACCAGAATTTGTAGTTCCTTGAGTCTCTGTATTTTAATTATTATACGTTCAATGGCTTAATGAGGTACAATGAAATTCCTTTTTATGCATATAGACCAGTAAAGATTATTGCCATACATAAGTAGAATCCCCGATAAGTACCGAATATACAGAAACAGCCCACTGAGATCATATGAAAGTCAACTGGATTTTGGCACCATTTTACCAAGAACAGAACAATGAAATTCTTACTTGTTGCAGCTTATCAGGCCCAGTAAAGCGATAACACTGAGACAATATATAATACTCAAAAATGCAATAAATTATAACCACAATAATAGGTAACCGCAATAGTGCAAAAGCCAAAGTTTGCAGTGTAACTAAACCACCACCCACAGAAGATCATGGGTATTTTGATTCATGTTATGTGGTGTTCAAGAACCTGAAGGTTGCAGGGAATTTCTTCTTTCTTGAAATCAATGTGTCATCATGCCCTTAGGTTCACACGGAAACTGGGCACTTAAGGTAAAACAAAGTAATAAGAGTCTCCTGAAAAACCGTGACTGTTAGAAATCATCAAGAACAAAAAAAAACAACTATTGTTAGGCAACTGAATGACCAACAACTCCAAAGCAGCCCTGAGTTACTATCTACCTCATTGGAGAGCCTCAGACGATCTTTGCGTGGACTTTACTGGGCTTCAACTTGCACTGACCGCTATTTACGTTATTCCCTTTATCATGTGTGTGTACACAGTGGATGACTCGATTGTAATCATGTATTGTCTCTCCGCTGACTGGTTAGCACGTAACAAAAGCTTTTCACTGTACGTCGGTACACGTGACAATAAACTCAACTCAAACTCAAAACGCAAACGGGGCAAACGGTGACCATCAGGAACAAAGGCTTCAGAATTAAGAACTGAGAGGCAAACATCCCAGTCACTGAATCCATTCAAGGCAGAGACTGATCGACTTTCAGATATGAAGGGAATCAAGGGGTATGGGAATGGTGCAAGAACGATAGTGAGATATAAGATCAGCCACAATCTTGTTGAATAGTGGAGCAGCACATGAAGCTAAATGGCCTTTATCCCTGTTTCTATTTATCTTCTCAGAAGCCCTGGGGCAAGTGCAGAGCCGAAGCTATCTGCAGTCAGAGAAAAAAACCAGATAAACCTAAATCTTCATAACATGCAGAGCACGAAGACTGTCATCTGTTGAAACGATGTGGACTTGATGTAATGGTATGCATTTTGGACTGAGAGTACGTTATAAGTGTCACCCCGAAGGTATTTATTCACAAAATGCTGGAGTAACTCAGCAGATCAGGCAGCATCTCAGGAGAGAAGGAATGGGTGACGTTTCGGGTCGAGACCCTTCTTCAGACTGATGTCAGGGGGGGCGGGACAAAGGAAGGATATAGGTGGAGACAGGAAGACAGTGGGAGATCTGGGAAGGGGGAGGGGAAGAGAGGGACAGAGGAACTATATAAAGTTGGAGAAGTCGATGTTCATACCATTGGGCTGCAAGGTGCCAAGGCGAAATATAAGGTGCTGTTCCTCCAATTTCCAGTGGGACTCACTATGGCACTGGAGGAGGCCCTTGACAGAAAGGGCAGACTGGGAATGGGAGGGGGAGTTGAAGTGCTCAGCCACCGGGAGATCAGAATGGTTAGTGCAGACCGAGTGCAGGTGTTGAGCGAAGCGATCGCTGAGCCTGTGTTTGGTTATAAGTGTCACCCTCTCATTCTGCAGAATTAAATATTTTGAAAATCGTCATTTTTAATATCTTCACTTCGTGCATCAAAGCAAACAAGACTGTGAAGCTGGAGGCTGTAATTTTAATATCGGCAGTCCAGAGTCAATGGATGCGGCATTTAGATATTCAGTATCTAGATACCACTTGCTTTGATTGTGGATTGAATGGCATTCTCTCCTGTGTTCTGAAGTTAAGCTCCACCATTTAATGAGTTCCTTGAAAAATATATAACAGAATACAAATTGTAACCGCATCCGTTAGTGACCAATCCTATTGTTGGAAGATTGTGTGTTTTTTGGCACATATTTTTATCCTTCTCAAACAATAAAGTCAAGAGTGTTTCATTGTCATGTGCACTGGCAACAGAGCAATGAAATTCTTACTTGCTGCAGTTTTATGGGCCCATTTATGCAATAACGCACAAATAAATATATAATGATCAACAATACGGTAAATTGTTTATCAGAAATACTCCGTAACCGGACCATGATAGTGCAAAACCAAAGTGGGCAGAAAGTTCAATGGTTCAATGGTGCTTTTATTTGTCACACATGCAACTGAACAGTGACATAAGAAAATAACTGCAGATGCTGGTACAAATCGATTTATTCACAAAATGCTGGAGTAACTCAGCAGGTCAGGCAGCATCTCGGGGGAGAAGGAATGGGTGACGTTTCGGGTCGAGACCCTGCTTCAGACTGAGAGCCAGGGGACAGGGAAACGAGATATATAGAGTTACTTCAGATGTAGGATATAAATGTAAGATTACTCCAGCACTTTGTATCTCTCTTTGTTCAACACTCTCGGTCATGCAGAGAGCCCAGATACCACAGCCGACTAGAGCAGTGCAACAGGATGTTGAAGGTCCACCCACCCCCCCCCCCCCCCTTCCCCTGACATCAGTCTGAAGAAGGGTCTCAACCCAAAACGTCACCCATCCCTTCTCTCCAGAGATGCTGCCTGACCCGCTGAGTTACTCCAGCATTTTGTCTCTACCGGCAGGTAGTCCTTGGACAGGTGTAGTCTCGGTCTCCCCAGTCATCGAGCATCAATCTACCCGCATTGACATTCAGCATTTGCGAATGGTCTCAACCGAGCATTGCCTGCAACTTATGGTATTTTTGGACTTGATTCCGACTTTAAATCATTAATGGAAATTATAAGTGACAGGGCCCAGCACTGACTCATTTGGCACCCAACCCGACTACTGGCAGCCAAATGGATATCTGCTTATTTTCACAGCGATCTCCAGACAAAGATACTCACTCTCATCCAAAGGCTTTATAATTTGGAGATAGACACAAAAACCTGGAGTAACTTAGCGGGACAGGCAGCATCCCTGGAGAGAAGGAATGGCGATGTTTCGGGTCGAGGCCCTTCTTCAGACTGAAAGTCACAGAAAAGGGAAACGAGAGATTTAAACGATGATGTAGAGAGAGATATAGAACAATGAATGAAAGGTATGCAAAAAGGTGACAATGGTAACGGAAACAGGGCATTGTTAGCTGTTAGTTTGGGAAAACGAGAAGCTTGTGTGACTTGCGTAGAGAAGGGATGGAGAGAGAGGGAATGCCAGGGTTACCATAAATTAGAGAAATTAATATTCATACCACTGGGCTGTAAGCTGCCCAAGCGAAATATGAGATGATATTCCTCCAATTTGCGTTTAGCCTCACTCTGACAATGGAGGAGACCTAGGACAGAATGATTAGTGTGAGAAAGGGAAGAATTAAAGTGTTTAGCAACCAGGAGATCAGGTAGGTCCAGGCGGACTGAGCGAAGGTATTCAGCGAAACGATCGCACAGTCTATGTTTGGTCTCACCGATGTATAAGAGTCCTCATCTTGAACAACGGATACAGTAGATGAGATTGGTGGAAGTGCAAGTGAACCACTGCATAACCTGAAAGGAGTGTCGGGGTCCCTGGACAGAGTCGGGGGAGGAGGTAGAGGGACAGGTGTTGCATCTCCTGCGGTTGCAGGGGAAGGTACCTGGGGAGGGGGTGGTTTGGGTTGAAAGGAATGAGTTAACCAGGGTTTATAATTTGGTTCCTAAAATCCTTCTCACCTGAAGTCATCTGATCCTTTTAACGTATCTTTCCACTTGCTTCTCCCTCACCTGTTTCCCCAGCTTTCCCATAAATTAGTTGATTCTAATCACCCCTGTTATATCTTAGGGTGGAGGGTTCCACATGTAACATAATGTTGGGATACAGAAATGTATCCCGGAGTCTTCTAGTTTGTATTTCTGATCTCTCCAACAAGCGGAAACTGTGCAGAGCAGTACTGGGCGATTCTGTCTACCAGATCTTTCCGCTTCAGTTTCTGCTAGAACGCAGGGAGTAGATGCACAGCCAGGGGATTGGGTTTAACCAAGGTGTGGTCTGGGAATGGAGCGGTTGGCATTGTTGATGGTTGTGTGCCAGTGGTTGAGGGGATTTGGTCCTCTAGTTGAGCAAGAGATAGTTTTTTGGCAGCACACTCTTGAGGCCTGATTGAAGTCCACAGCTATAATGAACAGGGCCTCGGGGTACTTAGCTCACCCTCAACAACTTCTCCATCGACTCCTCCCACCTCCTCCAAGGTGTAGCTATGGGCACCCGCATGGGCCTGAGCTATGCCTGCCTCTTTGTAGGGTACGTTGAACAATCCCTGTTCCAGGGGTACACTGGCCCTATCCCCGAACTCTATCTCCGTTACATTGATGACTGCATTGGTGCTACCTCCTGCACCCATGCAGAACTCGTGGGCCATCAACTTCACCACCAATTTCCATCCTGCACTCAAATTTACTTGGACCGTCTCCGACACCTCCCTCCCCTTTCTTGATCTCACAATCTCCATCACAGGAAATCGACTATTGACGGACATCGATTACAAACCCACTGACTCCCACAACTATCTCGACTACACTTCTTCCCACCCTGCTTCCTGCAAAGACTCTATCCCCTACTCCCAATTCCTCCGTCTACGCCGCATCTGCGCCCAAGATGAGGTGTTCTCTACGAGAACATCCGAGATGTCCTCATGCTTTAGGGAACGGGGGTTCTCCTCTCCCATCATAGATGAGGCCCCCACTCGTGTCTCCTCGGTACCCCGCAGCTCTGCCCTTGCTCCCCCTCCCCCTAGTCACAACAGAGACAGAGTCCCCCTAGTCCTGACCTTCCACCCCATCAGCCGGCACATACAACACATAATCCTCCGAAATTTCCGCTACCTCCAACGGGATCCCACAGCTAGCTCCATTTTCCCATCTCCACCCTTTTCTTCCTTCCGCAGAGACCGTTCCCTCCGCAACTCCCTGGTTAACTCATCCCTTCCCACCCAAACCACCCCCTCCCCAGGTACCTTCCCCTGCAACCTCAGAAGATGCAACGCCTGTTGCTATACCTCCTCCCTCAACTCTGTCCAGGGACCTCGACAGTCCTTTCAGGTTAGGCTGAGGTTCACTTGCACCTCCTCCTACCTCATCTACTATACACGTTGTTCAAGATGTGGACTAATTCAACGGCGAGACCAAGCTGGCGTAGACTGTGCAATCGTTTCACTGAACACTTTCGCTCAGTCCGACTGAACCAACATGATCTCCCGGTTGCTGGACACTTTAATTCTCCTTTCTATTCCTACGAGATCTTTCTGTCCTTGATCTCTTCCATTGTCAGAGTGAGGATAAACGCAAATTGGAGGAACAGCATTTCATATTTTGCTTGGGCAGCTTGTAGCCTAGTGGTATGAATATTGGGCAGCTTGTAGCCTAGTGGTATGAATATTGGGCAGCTTGTAGCCTAGTGGTATGAATATTGGGCAGCTTGCAGCCCAGTGGTATGAATATTGGGCAGCTTGTAGCCTAGTGGTATGAATATTGGGCAGCTTACAGCCCAGTGGTATGAATATTGGGCAGCTTACAGCCCAGTGGTATGAATATTGATTTCTCTCACTTCAGGTAGCCCCGGCATTCCCTCTCTCTCTATCTCTCCCCCACCCAAGTCACACTAGCTTCTCATTTTCACCCTACAAACAGCTTACAATGGCCTGTTTCCTTTATCATCATTACCTTTTTCCAAATCTTTCATTCATTGTTCTTTATCTCTCCGCATCACCGTCTATATCTCTTGTTTCTCTTATCCCTAAACAGTCTGAAGAAGGGTCTTGACCCAAAATGTCACCCATTCCTTCTCTCCAGAGATGTTTCTTGTCCCACTGAGTTACTTCAGCTTTTTGTGTTGATGTTTATTTTAGTTTAGTTTAGAGATACAGCGCGGAAACTGGCCCTTTGGCCCACCAAGTCTGCACCGATCAGCGATCCCCGCACATATCGCTATCCTACACACACTAGAGACAAAATTATAATTGTACCAAGCCAATTAACCTACAAACCTGTGCGCCTTTAGACTGTGGAAAGAAACCAGGGAAAAACCCACGTGTTCACAGGGAAACCGTACAGACAACCCCCGTAGTCAGGATTTAACCCATGTCTCTGGCGCTGCAAGGCAGCAACTCTACCGCTGTGTCACTGTGCTGTCCCGGTGATTTAGACAATAGACAATAGACAACAGGTGCAGGAGTAGGCCATTCAGCCCTTCGAGCCAGCACCGCCATTCAATGCGATCATGGCTGATCACTCTCAATCAGTACCCCGTTCCTGCCTTCTCCCCATACCCCCTCACTCCGCTATCCTTAAGAGCTCTATCCAGCTCTCTCTTGAAAGCATCCAACGAACTGGCCTCCACTGCCTTCTGAGGCACAGAATTCCACACCTTCACCACTCTCTGACTGAAAAAGTTCTTCCTCATCTCCGTTCTAAATGGCCTACCCCTTATTCTTAAACTGTGGCCCCTTGTTCTGGACTCCCCCAACATTGGGAACATGTTTCCTGCCTCTAATGTGTCCACTCCCCTAATTATCTTATTTGGAGGATTTGATTATCCATATGATATGGATTTATTTTAATGAAGGATCGGGGCTTGATCCCGAATTATCTGTCTACGAACAGCACTAAAACAAGTTAATAAATAATGATTGTATTGCTGGTGTGCAGGGCATTGCTGAGCACATGTTAACGGCCCAGTTTTTCTTCATTACCACAGTGAGTAATCTTCAGTACTTCATTGCCTGTAAAGTGCTTTGGCTTGTACACGACTCCACAGCGATGTCAGTCTTTACTTCTCCTGACGTAAGTGGCAACAATGCTACGTGTAAGGATAAAGGAAGATGCTCACAATACTGGGTATAACACGGTCAATGTATCGAGGGTTTTGAAAGGTATGTATTTTTCATTACATTTTCAGTTTATTTTTGAAGTGAAAACTAGAAGCTAGAGTTGCAGACAAACATTACTGTTGCTTCTCTTCAAGACAGCTGGGTTGCCAGACAACCGAGAAAACTATTATTTTTGTCAAATATTCCCATTTGAAGCAGTACATAGAATATAGAACAGTGCAGCACAGGAAGAGGCCCTTCAGCCCACAATGTCTGTGCTGAACAAGATGCCAAGTCACACCCTTTCTGCCTGCACGTGATCCAGATACCTTCATTCCCTGCCTATCCATGTGCCCATACAAAAGGCTCTTAAATGCCACTATTGTATCTACTTCCGCCATCAGTGCGTTTCAAGAACTCACCACCCTCTGTGTAAAGAACTTGTTACGCACATCTCCTCTAAACTTTGCCCCTCGCACTTCAAAGCTATGCCTTCTAGTGTGTGATATTTCCATCTTTAGTTTTATTTTTATTTTTAGAGATACATTGCAGAAACATGCCCTTCGTCCCACCGAGTCCGTGCTGACCAGCGATCCCCACACACGAACACTATCCTACACACACTAGGGACAAATTACAATTATACAAAGCCGGTTAACCGACAAGCCTGTATGTCTTTGGTGTGTGAGGAAACTGGAGCTCCTGGAGAAAACCCATGCCTGCCAAGGGGAGAACGTACAAACTCTGTACAGGCAGTGTAAGAAAGTAACTGCAGATGCTGGTACAAATCGAAGGTATTTACTTCACAAAATGCTGGAGTAACTCAGCAGGTCAGGCAGCATCTCAGGAGAGAAGGAATGGGTGACGTTTCGGGTCGAGACCCTTCTTCAGACTGATGTCAGGGGGGCGGGACAAAGGAAGGATATAGGTGGAGACGGGAAGATAGAGGGAGATCTGGGAAGGAGGAGGGGATGAGAGGAACAGAGGAACTATCTAAAGTTGGAGAAGCCAATGTTCATACCGCTGGGCTGCAAGCTGCCCAGGCGAAATATGAGGTGCTGTTCCTCCAATTTCCGGTGGGCCTCACTATGGCACTGGAGGAGGCCCATGACAGAAACGTCAGACTGGGGGTGGGAGGGGGAGTTGAAATGCTCAGCCACCGGGAGATCAAGTTGTTTAAGGCGGACTGAACGAAGGTGTTGAGCGAAACGATCGCCGAGCCTGCGTTTGGTTTCGCCGATGTAAAGAAGTTGACATCTAGAGCAGCGGATTCAATAGATGAGGTTGGAGGAGGTGCAGGTGAGTAGTTAATCTGTGGAACTTATTGCCACAGAGGGCTGTGGAGGGCTGTGGAGGCCAAGTCAGTGGATATTTTTAAGGCAAAGATAGACAAATTCTTAATTAGAATGGGTGTCAAGGGTTATGGGGAGAAGGCAGGAAAATGGGATTAGTGGACAGAGATGAGCTATGATTGAATGGCGGAGTGGACTCGATGGGCCAAATGGCCCAATTCTACTTTTACTTGTGAACTTGTACAGGGTTATAGGTAAATGCATGAGGCTTCAGCACCCAAGAGCACGTGCTGAGTTAAAAAGATAAAACTTGAATATCGGTCAGCTTGTCACAGCTTAAGTACCTTGGATGAGGCTAATGGATTGGCCATTAGCTCTGTACTATTACGTACAAGTAACCCTTGGCAAGTCTTTTATGAGATAATGTCATACCACATAAAACACAGATGCGCCACTGTGCAGTTCTTGGTACAGAAATGGAAAGAGATCAAAATTATTGCGAAATAAAAATTAAACATGTGTAACGAATAATTGTCCTCTCAGAGCTAAAATGAGCACTATAATACATAAATCAGTCCGAATAAATCAGTTCCAATATTAAAGACCCTAAGGTTCTTAGCCATTTTGAATCACCTGGGATGTCATTCCAAAAACATCTCCACATTTCATATGCGCAAAGCTGATATTACAGTGTTTAACCATAAGTATCTGAACATCAATACAACATTATGTATCAGAACATCAACACAACATTATGTATCAGAACATCAACACAACATTATGTATCAGAACATCAACACAACATTATGTATCAGAACATCAATACAACATTATCATCATCATATATATACAGCCGGAAACAGGCCTTTTCGGCCCACCAAGTCTGTGCCGCCCAGCGATCCCCGTACATTAACACTATCCTACACCCACTAGGGACAATTTTTTACATTTACCCAGCCAATTAACCTACATACCTGTACGTCTTTGGAGTGTGGGAGGAAACCGAAGATCTCGGAGAAAACCCACGCAGGTCACGGGGAGAACGTACAAACTCATTACAGTGCAGCACCCGTAGTCAGGATCGAACCTGAGTCTCCGGCGCTGCATTCGCTGTAAAGCAGCAACTCTACCGCTGCGCTACCGTGCCGCTATGTATCGGAAGTATTTATTCACAAAATGCTGGAGTAACTCAGCAGGCCAGGCAGCATCTCAGGAGAGAAGGAATGGGTTACGTTTCGGGTCGAGACCCTTTTTCAGACTGATGTCAGGAGGGCGGGACAAAGGAAGGATATAGGTGGAGACAGGAAGATAGAGGGAGATCTGGAAAGGTGGAGGGGAAGAGAGGGACAGAGGAACTATCTAAAGTTGGAGAAGTCGATGTTCATACCACAGGGCTGCAAGCTGCCCAGGTGAAATATGAGGTGCTGTTCCTCCAATTTCAGGTGGGCCTCACTATGGCACTGGAGGAGGCCCATGACAGAAAGGTCAGACTGGGAATGGGAGGGGGAGTTGAAGTGCTCAGCCACCAGGAGATCAGTTTGGTCAATGCGGACCGAGCACATTATGTATCGGAACATCAACACAACATTATGTATCGGAACATCAACACAACATTATGAATCTGATCTCCTCCATCATTATGGGTCTGAAGAAGGGTCTCGACCTCAAACATCACCTATTCTCCAGAGATGCTGCCTGTCCCGCTGAGTTACTCCAGCATTTTGAGTCTGTCTTCGGTGTAAACCAGCATCTGCAGTTCCTTCCTACACGTCATGATGTTCTCTGAGTGTCTTCATCCATGAAATTATCTCACAATCAGTGGCAGTGGTAATGGACTAGAATGAGAATTCTTGCTGGTATTTCCCTTGGGCAAGTTGTAATGCATCGATCACTTTTGAGGGTAAATTAAGTCCACAGACCAACCTAGAAGGAGGCCACTCAGTTCAGTGAGTCTATTCCAGCAATCAGAGCACTCTCCTTCCTTACTTGTTTCCCCTGAATGCAACCTTTCTGCATTGATGCCCCTCACATCATCTACCACTCGCCTACAGACTGCGGGCATTTTACAGTTGCTAATTAACCCACCATCCAAGCTCATGTTAGGGATGTGGGAGGTATGCTTATCTTCACTGGCCGGGACATTCAGTTCAAGAGTCAGAAAGTCATGATGCAGCATCGTAAGACTGGTCAGGCCGCATTTGGAGCAGTGTGGGCAGTTCTGGTCATCCCAATACAGGAAGGAGGTCGAGGCTTTGGAGAGGGTGTAGATGACGTTTGCAAGTATGATGCCTAGATTGGAGGGTTTCAGCTACACGAGCTATTGGTTAAAGTGCGAGTTTGGACAGACTTGGCTTGTTTTCGCAGAATGTTGGAGGTTGAGGGGAGACCTGGTGGAAGTATAGAAAATGATGAGGGGTATTGATGGGGTAGACAACCACAACCTTTTTGCCAGGATGGAGATATTAAATCCTGGACCACATAGCGGCAAGGTGAAAGGAGCAAGGACTAAATGTGGCAAGTATTTTACACAGAGGGTGGTGAGGGCCTGGAATGAGCTGCGTGGGGTGATGGCGGAGACAGATACAATAGCGGCAGACTTGGGGATCGGCACACGGACATGCAGGGAGGGGAGGGATACGGATTATGTGCAGGCAGATATGAGTTGGTCTTGGCATCATATTTGGCACAGACATTGTGGGCCGAAGGGCCTGTTCCTGTGCTGCACAGTTCTGTGTTTAGATTTAGTTTTTAGATTTTAGATTTAGAGATACAGCGCAGAAACAGGCCCTTCGGCCCACCGGGTCCGTGCCGCCCAGCGATCCCCGCACATTAACATTATCCTACACCCACTAGGGACAATTTTTACATTTGCCCAGCCAATTAACCTACAAACCTGTACGTCTTTGGAGTGACGGAGGAAACCGAAGATCTCGGAGAAAACCCACGCAGGTCACGGGGAGAACGTACAAACTCCGTACAGACGGCGCCTGTGGTCAGGATCGAACCTGAGTCTCCGGCGCTGCATTCGCTGTAAGGCAGCAACTTTACCGCTGCGCCACCGTGCCACCCTATGTTCTATGAAACCAGAGCATGCAGAAAAAAACTCAAATCCACGGGGGAGAGAGCGGACTCCACATAGACAGCACCAGAATCACACCAATATTGATGTGAGGCAGGAGCTCTAACCACTGCACTGCACCACCTTGCCATTAGTTATACGATACTGATATATACTTCACTGGCACAAATGAGAATCAATCCTATGTCAAATGTTAATTTGAAGTTTGACATTGTTCGACATTTCGACATTAGACTTACCGAATAGTGAAAGGCTTGGGTAGAGTGGATGTGGAGAGGATGTTTCCACTAGTGGGAGAGTCTAGGACTAGAGGTCACAGCCTCAGAATTAATGGACTTTACTTTAGGAAGCAGATGAGGCGGAATTTCTTTAGTCAGAGGGTGGTGAATCTGTGGGATTCTTGGCTGCAGAAGGCTGTGGAGGCCATCAATGGATATTTATAAGGTGGTGATAGATAGATCCTTGATTAGTACGGGTGTCAGGGGTTACGGGGAGAAGGCAGGAGAATGGGGTTAGGAGCAAGAGATAGATCAGCCATGAATGAATGGTGGAGTAGACTTGATGGGCCGAATGGCCTAATTCTGCTCCTATCACTTATGACCTTATGACCTTGTGACATTTGGTGACTAAAGTGATGAAAGGAATATGGTCAGATTGGCAGTAAATTACATTTCTCACTGATTGACTATATCACTAACATTATCAATGAAAGGATTTTCTATCAGTGCACACACAATATAACACAGCCAGAGCATGGTTTTAATATCCCCAATTTACTTGGTTCATCACAACCTGTTGCCAAAATCACATTCATCAAAATTATCATCGTGGAGCAGCGGTGGAGTTGCTGCCTTACAGCACTTGCAGCGCCGGAGACCCGGTTCGATCCCGACTACGGGTACTGTCTGTACGGAGTTTGTACGTTCTTCCCGTGACCGCGTGGGTTTTCTCCGAGATCTTCGGTTTCCTCCCACACTCCAAAAGGCGTACAGGTTTGTAGGTGAATTGGCTTGGCAACTGTAAAAATTGCCCCTAGTGTGTGTAGGATAGTGTTAATATGCAGGGATCGCTGGTCGGCACGGACCCGGTGGGCCGAAGGGCCTGTTTACGTGCTGTATCTCTAAACTAAACTAAAAAATAGTGTTCTTTAACTCGTTACCCCAGAGATCAGATAATTCCCCTCATTTACATGGAAAATAGAACAAGCTCCAAATAGAATAAGAATCATCATCCCTCTCGCCCGTACCCATCGACCACGTGCCAGGCTTTGTCCTGTCCCCACCTCTCTTTCCAGGTTTCTCTCGCCCTCCTCCCCACTCCATCACAGCTTGGGTTTGGGAACAGCTCCATCCAAGACCGCAAGAATTGTGGACGCAGCCCAGACCATCACACAAACCAACCTCCCTTCCACTGACTTAGTTTATGACTCACGCAGTCTCGACAACATAATCAAGGACGAGTCGCACCCTGGCCACTCCCTCTTCTCCCATTTCCCATCTGGCAAAAGGTACAGAAGTGTGAAAACGCACACCTCCAGATTCAGGGACAGTTTCTTCCCAGCTGCTATCAGGCAACTGAATCATTCTACCAGAACTATGATCGGACTTTGCTGGCTTTACCTTGCACTAAACGTTATTCCCTTATCATGTAAATAGTATACATTGTAAATGGCTCGATTGTAATCATGTATTATCTTTCCGCTGACTGGTTAGCATGCAACAAAATAATTTTCACTGTACCTCGGTACACATGACGATAAACTAAACTAAACTGAAACTAAACTGGGTCCTAACCCGAAGCATCATCTGTTCATTCCTTCCTCAGATGCTGCCTGACCTGCTGAGTTCCTCCATTAAATTGAAACTTGATTCATCATCTGTTTCCTCACTGGGATACCATACCAGCCTGCACTGTCTTACTTTCTCCTCTGAATATGGTAAAATGACAAAGTGGAGTTCGCACGCAAACCAGCCATAATCCCTCAGTAAGGCAGATCTAGCTTGAAGGGTAAAAGGCCAGGCCCTGTTCCATAGAAACATAGAAACATAGAAAATAGGTGCAGGAGTAGGCCATTCGGCCCTTCGAGCCTGCACCGCAGGCTCCTATACTCTCTTGTTCCTATAATGTTTCTGAGATCAAACAACAAGGGAAACAATTTTAACTCTGCAAAGCAGATTGTTTGCCACTACTCATTAAGTGCTAGGAATTCCTATGTTTGCAATTTTGTTTAATTCACAGCACAGTTAGTTTCACCAGATGACCAGATAACATTTCAGAAGGCCTGCACACAAATCCATTTAATCTACCTTATATGTACAACAAGCAGTTGCTTGAGTTAAATGCTTCAAAAGAAACAGGGCATGTTGAAATGAATATATTTGAAGAACTCCTAGGCACCATTTAAATGACTAACATCATTTCAGGCACAGTGTTTAGGCTAGATTAGTTTAGTTTAGAGATGCAGCGCGGAAACAGGCCCTTCGGCCCAATGGGTCCGTGCCGACCAGCGATCCCCATACATTTGCACTATCTTGCACACTAGGGACAAGTTACAATTCTTACCAAAGCCAATTAAACCTACAAACCTGCACGTCCTTGGAGTGTGGGAGGAAATTGGAGCTCCCAGAGAAAGCCCACATGATCAAGGGGAGAACGTACAAACTCTGTACAGACAGCAACTCTACCGCTGAGCCCCAGTGGGATATTGATGTTGCTGGATCTGCTGAACAATTAAAGGTGCATTCCAGTTTCATTTACGTTGTGGTCTGGGCCTTTCAACAAAAAAGGACATGAATTTTTATAGCACCTTTCTTGACTTCAGGATGCTCCAAGCACTTTAAGAGAAACACTTTGAATTATTGCTAGTGTTAGATCCTAGGTTTCAGATATTGAGGTGTAAGAGCAAAGAGGTCACAGTGAATCTTCATAAAACACTGGAAAATTCTTTGGGTTTTGGTTTGTAAAATAATAAACAATTTGCTGGCTTTCTTGAACACATCTCTTAGATCTTTTTGCTCTTTTTGATTCCGAGGCCGTTCAGCAGAGAGATAAACACATCGCGGGGTGGCACGGTGGCGTAGCGGTAGAGCTACTGAATTACAGCGCCAGAGACCCGGGTTCGATCCTTGATTGTACGGAGTTTGTACGTTCTCCCTACGACAGCGTGGGTTTTCTCCGAGATCTTCGGTTTCCTCCCACACTCCAAAGACGCACAGGTTTGTAGGTTAATTGGCCTGTATTAATATAAAAACTGTCTCCAGTTTGTAGGATAGTGTTAGTTTACGGGTGATCGCTGGGCGGCGTGGACTCAGTGAGATGAAGGGCCTGTTTCCATGCTGTATCTCTGAGCTAAACTAAACTAAACTAAACATCACTGCTATTGGTTGCTCTGGTTTCCTCCCATATCCCAAAGAAATGTGACGCATTTGTAGATTAATTGGCCCTGTACATTGCCCCTAATGTGCAGTGTGTGAATGCAAAAGGGGGATTACATAGAACTAGCATGAACGGCTGATCGATTGTCGACAAGAACTCGTTGGGCTGAAGGGCCTGTTTCCATACTGTATCTTTCAATCAATCAAAAACCATGGCTTCTGAGGAGCGATTGGACAGCACCTTACTGTTTTCTGTTGATGCCGATTCTTTCACCAGGAGCTGGGAGAGGGTATGACGAGCCTTGCAGAGGGGGAAGCCACCAAACCTGTCCCCTGTTCTCCCCGAAGACCAGAGTGGAGGGAGTCAGAGTTGGAACAGAGGGCCGGCAAGCAGTGCCGGAGACAGTGTTGTGTACCTTGCTGCTAGAGGCCCTGCAACAGCTGGGGCTCGGCTAGATTGGCTGGGGCTCGGCCAAGAGACCGAACACGGATCGGACACGACCTGCAGTGGCATGGAGCGGTGGAGCAGTGGTGAGGACACCAACGGCAACACTTGGCCAGACCGGCCCAGCAATACCGCCAGGACAACGGGCCTTCATGGTCAGGTTAAGAACTCTGCACTAATAGCAACTGGGATTTGGAAATGGCGCCAAACCTGGCACTCTTGTATACTGTCTCAGGGCACTATTTCTTTCCACGTACTGCATCTAGGATGTGCTTTTGTATAATGATACTTGCACTAAACAGTATGGAGCGGCATGGATTATGTGTGGGCAGATGAGATTAGTTTAGCTCGGTATCATGTTGAGCACAGGCATTGTGGGTCGAAGGGCCGATTCCAGTGCTACAATCACTGGAGTTTAGAAGGATGAGGGGGATCCTACTGGATAATGAAATGCGTAGATAGAGTGGATGTGTCTCGGATGCAGCAGTGGAAGAGTCCAGGACCAGAGGGCACAGCCACGGAATAAAAAGACGTACCTTTAGAATGTAGATGAGGAGGAATTTCTTTAGCCAGAGGGTGGTGAATCTGTGGAGTTCACTGCCACAGGCAGCAGAGGAAGTCAAGTCATTCAGCATTTTTAAAGTGGAGATTGATGGGTTTTTGATTAGGTAGAGCATCAGTCAGAGAGTGGTGAAGGTGTGGAATTCTCTGCCTCAGAAGGCAGTGGAGGCCAGTTCGTTGGATGCTTTCAAGAGAGAGCTGGATAGAGCTCTTAAGGATAGCGGAGTGAGGGGGTATGGGGAGAAGGCAGGAACGGGGTACTGATTGAGAGTGATCAGCCATGATCGCATTGAATGGCGGTGTTGGCTCGAAGGGCTGAATGGCCTCCTCCTGCACCTATTGTCTATTGTCATCAAAGGACAAGGGGCTGGGTGAGCTGAAGGGTCACTTTCCACGTATCTCTAAACTAAACTAAACTAAACGAAAGTTAAGAAAACAGAAGGACATTTGTAATCTAATTCCTCCACGATTATCAACCAGCTTTTTCTTCAATGGGCCTAAAATTTCTACTTTCTCTGTCCTCCCTTCCATATTTAAAAGGACTAATTTATCTTTCCCTGAGTCAGTTATGTTGTAACATAATTTCTCTCAAATTGAAATTTATATTTTCTGGTGATACTTTTCTGGCTGAAGTTAAATGAATATTTCAGCTTTATCTAGCGTACACTAATGAACAGTTTTAATGCAACCTTGGTTCTCCTCCATTACCCTTTTAATTTTCATTCTTTATGGCCTTTTTTTTCTTGAAGTTTATCCTCTATCACATGAATGATGAGGGTTTTGTGCAGCAAAGCTTTATTTCCAAGCGGCACCTCTGTTTAAGTCCAGTTCATTGAAAGGTTGGCGAGCTTCTCCATTGATGAAGTGATTCCCAGGGCTTCGGGTTAATAGCAGGTTCCTTCAGTTGCAAACAGGGATGTTTTTCCATCGTGTCGAGTGGGCACGAGGGGTGTTATTTCAGAGACAGTGCATAAACCAAAAACTATTAGTGACTAGTTCAAGGTCTCAGAAAGGACACAGTAAAAAAATAAAGTGCAAGTACTTTTTATTGCAAGTTTACGTGAGGCACGATGGCGCAGCGGTAGAGTTGCTGCCTTACAGTGCCAGGGAGCCGGGTTCGATCCTGTCCACGGGTGCTGTCCGTACGGAGTTTGTACATTTCCCCCGTGACCTGCATAGGTTTTCACTAGGTGTTCCGGTTTCCTCCCACACTCCAAAGACATACAGGGTCTGTCGATTATTTGGCCGGTAAAATTGTACATTTTTCTTATTGTGTGTAGAATAGTGTTGGTGTGCGGGGATCGCCGGTCGGCACGGACTCGGTGGGCTAAAGTGACTGTTTCCGCGCTGTATCTCTAAACTAAACTAAACTAAACTAAATTGCACAATCACTGTACACAATTAAGGCAGAGATAGATAGATTCTTGATTCGTTGCAGGTGTCAGAGGTTATGGGGAGAAGGCAGGAGAATGGGCTTAGGAGGGAGAGATAGATCAGCCATGATTGAATGGCGGAGTAGACTTGATGGGCCGAATGGCCTAATTCTGCTCCTGTCACTTATAGCCTTATGATCTTATGAACATGATGAAGGATGGAATGAGACAGATGAGAAAAGGGGTGATAACCTGGGCCACTGGTCATATCTCTGCCGCCTCTGTCAGTTTGGATCCTGCAGCTTGTCACTCAGACGATTCACTTTTCCTTGATGTTGAATAGTCAGCAGTTTCGTAATTAACAGAATTTTGTTTGCGATCAATAAGCTCCTGGTTTTCAGTCTTTAGAAGAGCAACAATCACCCATCCGCACCTTGTTGGACCTCTCGTCCCCAGCACCCTGACACAGTCTCAACCACTGCCACCCCAGCACCAGGCCAACGAGTGATGGAAGGGAGGAACACAACAGTACAGGTCCAGTAGATAACAGTACAGGTCCAGTACACCACTCAGTACAGGCCCAGTACACAACAGTACGGGTCCAGTGCACCACTCAGTACAGGCCCAGTACACCACTCAGTACAGGCCCAGTACACAACAGTATGGATCCAGTGCACCACTCAGTACAGGTCCAATACACAACTCAGTACAAGTGTCAGAGGTTATGGGGAGAAGGCAGGAGAATAGGATTATTCCAATTCCAACAGTACGGCTGTACTGAGAGTGAGATATAGATCAGCCATGAATGAATGGCGGAGTAGACTTAGTTTAGTTTAGTTTAGAGTTACAGCACGGAATCAGGCCCTTCGGCCCACCGGGTCCATGCCGACCAGCGATCCCCGCACATTAATACTACCCTACACCCACTAGGGACAATTTTTACATTTTACATTTACCAAGTCAACTTACCTACAAACCTGTATGTCTTTGGAGGGTGGGGAAGAAACCAAAAATCTCAGAGAAAACCCACGCAGGTCATGGGGAGAACATACAAACTCCGTACAGACAGCACCCGTAGTCGGGATCGAACCCGGGTCTCCTAGCGCTGCATTCGCTGTAAGGCAGCAACTCTACCGTAGCGCCACCATGCTGCCCTGGGTGGGCCGAATGGCCTAATTCTGCTCCTGTCACTTATGATCTTATGATCACTTGTCGGTGCGGACTTGGTGGGCCAAAAGCTGGGTCTATAACCTAAACTAAATCTATAAACTAAACAGTGCGGCCTAACATCGAGGAGTTGGCGGCCTTTCCTGGAGACCGGCCCGGCGCTTCAAACCACGGGCACGGCGCGGACTTTAATATCGTGGAGCTGCGATCCCCTGCCAAGGATCGACTGGAGAGCTCGAACTGTGGGGCTTGGGGACTTTAACATTGGGAAGCCCGCAGTCTCTGGTAAGAAGAGACCGACTCGGGAGCTCCATGCCGCGGAGAGTTTCTTTGAACCTTCCCGACGCTGGAGTTTCGATCGTCCCGACGCGAGGGCTTCGGACAGTCGGCAGTGGCGACTGCGGTCGGTTCAACAGCCCCGACCGCGGGTGAACAAAGAGGAAGATGATTGAACTTTATTACCTTCCATCACAGTGAGGAATGTGGAATCCGCTGTGTTGGATGTTTATGTTAAACTTTATGTGGCTGCGTGTCTTGTTGCTTTTCACTTATTATGGCTGTATGGTAACTCAAATTTCACTGTACCTTAATTGGTGCACGTGACAATAAATTGATCATGAAATCTTGAAATCTTGATTATAATCAAGCCACCCACAGTGTACAGATACATGATAAAGGGAATAACGTTTAGTGCACGAGGTAATGGAAGCAGATACAATATCGTGTTTAAGGGGCTTTTAGATAGGCACACTAATATGCAGGGAACGGAGGGTTATGAAACACATGCAGGCAGAGGAGATGGGTTTAGTTTGGCATTATGTTGAGCACAGACATCATGGGCTGAAGGGCCTGTTCCCGTGCCATGCTCTTCTATAATCTATGTTCAAGTGAGTCCCACAATGTAACTGTTCCATTCTCATCAGAGAGCCACACCACCCTGGCCCACTCTCATTTTGCTTCTACCATTGGGAAGAAGGTGCAGGAGCCTGAAAACTTTGACCATCAGGTTCAAGAACATCTTCTTCCCCAGGGTCTTGAGACTTGAGACTTGAGACTTTAGACATACAGCATGGAAAAAGACCTTTCAGCGCACTGAGTCCGTGTCGACCAGTGATCATGCCATACACAAGCACTATCTTACACACTAGGGACTATTTACAATTTACGGAAGCCAATTAACCTACAAACGTCTTTGGAATCATAAGATCAAAAGATCATCAGAGATAGGAGCAGAATTAGGCCATTCGGCCCATCAAGTCTACACCATTCAATCATGGCTGATCTATCTCTCCCTCCTAACCCCATTCTCCTGCCTTCCCCCCATAACCCCTGACACCCATAAGAAGGTGGGAGGAAACTGGAGCACCTGAAGTACCCCACGTGGTCACGAGGAGAACAATAGACAATAGACAATAGGTGCAGGAGTAGGCCATTCAGCCCTTCGAGCCAGCACTGCCATTCAATGTGATTATGGCTGATCATTCTCAATCAGTACCCCATTCCTGCCTTCTCCCCATACCCCCTGACTCTGCTATCCTTAAGAGCTCTATCTAGCTCTCTCTTGAATGCATTCAGAGGACTGGCCTCCACTGCCTTCTGAGGCAGAGAATTCCACAGATTCACAACTCTCTGACTGAAAAAGTTTTTCCTCATCTCCGTTCTAAATGGCCTACCCCTTATTCTTAAACTGTGGCCCCTGGTTCCGGACTCCCCCAACATTTGGAACATGTTTCCTGCCTCTAACGTGTCCAACCCCTTAATAATCTTATACGTTTCGATAAGATCCCCTCTCATCCTTCTAAAACATACAAACTCCGTACAGACAGCACCCATCATCAGGATTGAACCCAGTTCTCTGTTGCTGTAAGGCAGCAACTTTACCGCTGTGCCACTGTGCTGCCCTCGAACACAGCACAACACTAACTACGACTTCAGCAACTATGATTTTCTATGGACTGTGTTTCTGTTTGCACTGTGTACCTTGGTTTTGCATTATTATGATTACCTAGTATTACTGTTATTAATTTATTGTATTATTGATTATTACATGTTTATTATGTGTCATTAGATTAATGGCCTGTTAAGCTGCAGCAAATAAGAATTTCATTGTTCTGTTGCCCATACATATGACAACTAATCATTCTTGACTGGACTTGACTTTTGGTTGGTGTTTGTCCTCGGCAGTAATGCTATAAGGACAGTAGAAATCTGAAAGCTAGAACTTATCCAAACCTGGCCAGTTTGCCTTCGCGGAGTTTAGATTTGCAAGTTGTGTATACAATGGATGAGTTACAGTTTCCACCCAAAAGGATAAGGAGGTCAACACAGGGCCACGTTTGGGCTTCAGAGCTGGGCTCGTGTTCTCTGGGTTTGGCCCAGCAGTTAGATTGGGCTGAGTCACTCATCCCAAGTAAAGCTCTCGCTCTGCAGAACCAGGGCAGTTTTCCAGCAACTTATTTCCTCTCTCGTAAACTGATCTCAGATACACATAAAGTTTCATGGCGCAGAACATAGGAAGTTATTGAATTACATAGCACGTGAATATTGCAAAACTTCAAATGTCTTTGCACTAAATACTGTTTTTTATTAATATTAATATTTATATAAAGATGCTATTTAATTGGTGCCTGGGGGATCATTACATGAGATTTGTTTCGTTTTAGTTCAGTTTAGTTTAGAGATGGAGCATGGAAACGAGCCCTTCGGCCTACCAGGTCCACACCGATTATCCGTTCACTCTAGTTCTATGTGATCCAGTTTCTAATCCACTCTCCACACACTAGGGGCAATTTACAGAAACCAACTAACCTACAAACCTGCACATCTTTGAGATGTGGGCGGAAACAAGAGCACCCGGAGAAAACCCACACGGTCACATGGAGAAAGTGCAAATCTCACACAGACAGCAGCCCAGGTCAGGATAGAACCCAGATCACTGGCGCTGTGAGCCTGCAACTCTACTAGCTGCGCCACAGATTTGATTAAAATCTCATGGAAAGTCTGACAGTGCCACTTTACATAAATGGATACAAAGTTGGATTCAAGGTTTGCGGCACGGTGGCGCAGTGGTAGAGTTGCTGCCTTACAGCGAATGCAGCGCCGGAGACTCAGGTTCGATCCTGACTACAGGCGCCGTCTGTACGGAGTTTGTACGTTCTCCCCATGACCTGCGTGGGTTTTCTCCGAGATCTTCGGTTTCCTCCCACATTCCAAAGACGTACAGATCTGTAGGTTAATTGACTGGGTAATATGTTTTTTTTTAAATTGTCCCTAGTGAGTGTAGGATAGTGTTAATGTGCGGGGATCGCTGGGCGGCGCGGACTCGGTGGGCTGAAGGGCCTGTTTCCGTGCTGTATCTCTAAATCTAAAAAAATCTAAAGGTAGCCAATTTTGTATCCATTTGTGTAAAGTGGCACTGCCAGATTTTGGTATAGAGGGTTGTTTTGTAGACTAGAGGCTTGACATGAGTGGTGTGCTCCAGGGATCTGTGCTGAATCTACTGTTGTTTGTTCTTTATATAAATGGTCCAGCAGGTAACTGTATTGGGCAGGAAAGCAATACCACTGGTGGGTCTGAAGCACATCTAACAAACAGAGAGCAAATCCAGTAGACACAAGAATCAAATGTCGGCAGATTAATCTTGGGCCTTATCCCTACCTTACATGGGAAATGGTGAGCAAGATAATATTTGGAATAATGGCTAAAAATGAATGATTGCTGTCAATTACTTGCATTATGTGTGTCAATGATACAGTGAATTTATCAAACAAAGTTATAAACTGATTTGCAATTACCTTCATATAAGCATCCATTTATTACTGCAGTGGGAATTTTCAATTCAAGCTGAACGCATGACACAAAATTGCTTCAAAGTGACAAATGTTGGCACAATAATTACAGTGCATTCAGAAAGTAGTCAGACCCCTTCACTTTTCCACGTTTTGTTACGTTACAGCCTTATTTTTAAATGGATTAAATTCTTTTTTTTTATCATCGATCTACACACAATACCCCATAATAAAAAAGCGAAAACAGGTGTCTAGAAATGTTTGCAAAGTAATTAAAAAAAATAACTGAAATATCACATTTACATACTTATTCAGACCCTTTGTTATGACACTCAAAATTGAGCTTATGTTCATCCTGTTTCCATTGATTATCCTTGAGATGTTTCTACAACTTGATTGGAGTCCACCAGTGGTAAATTAAATTGACTGGACATGATTTGGAAAGGCACATACCTGTCCATATAAGGTCCCACAGTTGACAGTGCATGTCAGAACAAAAACCAAGCCATTAAGACAAAGGAATTGTCCGTAGACCTCCGAGACAGGATTGTGTCAAGACACAGATCTGGGGAAGGATATAAAACAATTTCTGCAGCATTGCAGGTCCCGAAGAGCACAGTGGCCTCCGTCATTCTTAAATGGAAGAACTTTGGAACCTCCAGGACTCTTCATAGAGCTGGCCTCCCGGCCAAACTGAGCAATCGGGGGAGAAGGGCCTTGGTCAGGGAGGTGACCAAGAACCCTGATGGTCACTTCGACAGAGCTCCAGAGTTCCAAGATGGGAGAACCTTCCAGTAGGAGAACTATATCTGCAGTGCTCCACCAATCAGGCCTTTATGGTAGAGTGGCCAGATGGAAGCCACTCCTCAGTAAAAGGCACATGACAGCCCGCTTGGAGTTTGCCAAAAGGCACCTAAAGGACTCTCAGACCATGAGAAACAAGATTCTCTGGTCTGATGAAACCAAGATTGAACTCTTTGGCTTGAATGCCAGTCTCATCACCTGGCCAATACCATACCTGCAGTGAAGCATGTTGGTGGCAGCATCATGCTGTGGGGATGTTTTTCAGCGGCAGGAACTGGGAGACTAGTCATGAACAAGGGAAAGATGAATGGAACAAAGTACAGAGAGATCCTTGATGAAAACCTGCTCCAGAACATTCTGGACCTCAGACTGGGGCGGAGGTTCACCTTCCAACAGAACAACGACCCTAAGCACACAGCCAAGACAATGCAGGAGTGGCTTTGTGACAAGTCTGTGAATGTCCTTGAGTGGCCCAGCCAGAGCCCGGACTTGAACCCGATGGACCATCTCTGGAGGGACCTGAAAATAGTTGTGCATCGACACTCCCCATCCAACCTGACAGAGCTTGAGAGGATCTGCAGAGAAGAATGGGAGAAATTACCCAAATACAGATGTGCCAAGCTTGTAGCGTCATACCCAAGAAGACTTGAGGCTGTAATCGCTGCCAAAGGTGCCTCAACAAAGTACTGAGTAAAGGGTCTTAATACTTATGTAAATATGATATTTCAGTTATTTCTTTTTAATTACTTTGCAAAAATTTCAAAACACTTTTCGCTTTTTTATCATGGGGTATTGTGTGTAGATTGATGGTTAAAAAAAAAAGAATTTAATCCATTTTAAAATACGGCTGTAACGTAGCAAAATGTGGGAAAAGTGAAAGGGTCTGAATACTTTTTGAATGCACTGTATGTATAATGAACATGGTATAAACACTGCAGATTGAGGTGTGTATAGACTTCAGCATGAAACACGCAAGCATAATACATTTATGCTTAAAATGTATTAAAATGTTAAATATAAAATATAAACATTGGTGCCCAAGCTTCGGATGCAGGGCTCCACAATTACCATTCGATTGTGGTGCCTTATTTATATTTTCCTTATACGGCAGCCAATGGCTAATTGATAAGACGATAGGTCCCAATCACAACTAAAGTCTAGTTTCATTACATTTCTTTGTTAACTAACTTTATCTGATTGAAGGAGAAATGTTGGCAAAAACATGAGGTGGAATCCTTGATTTTGTTCTGAAATACAATGAGTTGTTTTCCCAGCCACCTGAGCAGGTAAATTGTTCCATTTATGCAGCATGTAACTATTTTGTTTTAGAGATACAGCACGGAAACAGGCCATTCGGCCCACCAGTTCCGCACTGACCAGCGATCCCCACACATTAACACTACTCTACACACACGAGGGACATTTAAAAATATATATTTATACCAAGCCAATTAACCTACAAACCTGTGCGCCTTTGGAGTGTGGGAGGAAACCGAAGATCTCGGAGAAAACCCACACAGGTCACCAGGAGATCGTACAAACTCCGTACAGACGGCACCCGTGATCAAGATCTCACGGAAAACCCACGCAGGTCACGAGGAGATCGTACAAACTCCGTACAGACAGCATCCGCGATCAAGATCTCACGGAAAACCCACGCAGGTCATGGGTTTCTGGCGCTGTAAGGCAGAAACTCTGCCACTACGCCACCGTGCCGCCCTTGTTCTTCTTCTCAAAGTTTTTTTATGCAATGCGTAATATTTATTTTCTTCATGCTTCTGTGGAGGGAAGAAGGACCTGAATGTCAACCAGTGCTTTAGCATTGTAAGCCCTTCCACACACCACATTGCGTATACCTCCTCACTCAAAATTCATCATTCCAGTCTCACAATGGGGGCTACCCAAGATGAATCACCGATCACAGAAGACTTTAGAGATACAGTCTTTAGACTTTAGAGATACGGTGTGGAAACAGGCCCTTCGGCCCACCAAGTCTGTGCTGTCCCTGTACATTAGCACTGTCCTGCACACTAGAGACAGTTTACAATTTTACCAAGCCAATTAACCTGCAAACCTGCACGCCTTTGGAATGTGGGAGGAAACCAGTGCACCCAGAGAAAACCCACGGGTTCACAGGGTAAACGTACAAATTCTGTGCAGACAGCACCCGCAGTCGGGATCGAACCCGGGTCTCTAGCGCTTAAGGCAGCAACTCTACCACTGCTGTGCCGCCTGAGAGGTTTATCGAGAGATTTGGTTCTATTCTGTCTTTATTAAGCATGGATGAAGATAGAGTTGTTTATAACCTCAAAGGCCAAACAGGCTTTAAGATAGGCACATGGAAGTTTAGTTTACTTTACTTTAGTTTATTGTCACATGTACAGTGAAAAGCTGTTTTGTTGCGTACTATCCAGTCAGTGGAAAGACTATGCATGATAATAATCAAGCCGTCCTCAGGTAACAGAGGGATATGATTCATGTCCAGGCAGATGAGATCAGTTTAACGGCATCATGTTCGGCACAGACATTGTGGGCAGAAGGGTCTGTACCTGTGCTGGGATACTGCTGTAAGCAACAGTGGTGGCACGGCAGTGAGCAGCTAACACAGGCAGTGAGTAGCTAACACTGGCAGTGAGCAGCTAACACAGGCAGTGAGCAGCCAGCATAGGCAGCGAGCAACTAACACTGGCAGTGAGCAGCTAACACTGGCAGTGAGCAGCTAACACAGGCAGTGAGCAGCTAACACAGGCAGTGAGTAGCTAACACAGGCAGTGAGCAGCTAACACAGGCAGTGAGCAGCCAGCATAGGCAGCGAGCAACTAACACTGGCAGTGAGCAGCTAACACAGGCAGTGAGTAGCTAACACAGGCAGTGAGCAGCTAACACATGCAGTGAGTAGCTAACACATGCAGTGAGTAGCTAACACAGGCAGTGAGTAGCTAACACAGGCAGTGAGCAGCTAACACAGGCAGCGAGCAACTTGGTGGAGATCCATGCCATTATAGAAACATTTTTATAGGAACATATAAAATTCTTAAGGGATTGGGCAGGCTAGATGCAGGAAAAATGTTCCCAATGTTGGGGGAGTCCAGAACCAGGGGTCGCAGTTAAGAATAAGGGGTAGGCCATTTAGGACTGAGATGAGGAAAAACCTTTTCACCCAGAGAGTTGTGAATCTGTGGAATTCTCTGCCACAGAAGGCAGTGGAGGCCAATTCATTGGATGTTTTCAAGAGCGAGTTAGATATAGCTCTTAGTGCTAACGGAATCAAGGGATATGGGGAGAAAGCAGGAACAGGGTACTGATTTTGGATGATCCGCCATGATCATATTGAATGGCGGTGCTGGCTCGAAGGGCCGAATGGCTTACTCCTGCACCTATTATCTATGTTTCTATTATATTTGGAGAATGTAGAATTAACTATTATGAACCATTTACAAGATAATGTATTGGTGGAATCAAATAGGTTACAGTAACTAACAAATACATCAAAGCTCCAGCAAGTTTGAGGTTGTGGATTCATGTGAAATCCATTCAGTATAAGACTGAAAGCTAACTAGATTCCAGGCCTCAGCCAATCCAAACCACATTTAGATGTACAGACATTTACTCTTTCTGGTAGTTCTCTAGATCCAAATTCCATACTATTCCTGGGAATGGGCATTGTTTCAAAATGCCAAGCCTGTTTCTCTTGCTGTAGATGCTGACGCTGCCTAATCTTTCGGATAATCCCAGATTTTTATATTCCTTTCAGATTTTCAGCAGAGGCAGTTTTCAGTCCAAGCCAGATCCTGACATGCTCCAATAAAATACTGCTCTAATAAAATACTGCTTGCATGTTTTTAAATGAAGAGCCAAACCAATCCAACTTGAGACAGAGGGTTTGTAATTCTTTAATTAAAACGTAAACCTGATACATATAATCAGGTCTCACTGCGTTGGGCTGTGGAAATAATCAACCCAACCATGGCAAATAGTGAATGAAGTCACTGAGTCAGCTATCATGCGAGCAAATACCAAGGAAACAAACATGAACACTGATAGGTAGACACAAAAAGCTGGAGTAACTCAGCGGCACAGGCAGCACCTCTGGAGAGAAGGAATGCGTGACGTTTCGGGTCGAGGCCCTTCTTCAGATAGATCAGTTTAATATATTGTCATGTGTACAGAGGTACAGTGAAAAGCTTTTGTTTTTAGACAATAGACAATAGGTGCAGGAGGAGGCCATTTGGCCCTTCGAGCCAGCACCGCCATTCAATGTGATCATGGCTGATCATTCTCAATCAGTACCCCGTTCCTGCCTTCTCCCCATACCCCCTGACTCCGCTATCCTTCAGAGCTCTATCCAGCTCTCTCTTGAATGCTATGCTATCCAGTCAGAGGAAAGACAATACATGATTACAATCGAGCTATTTACAGTGTATCGATACATGATAAGGGAATCACGTTTACTAGCAAGGTAAAGCCAGCAAATTCCGATCGAGGATAGCTGGGAAGAAACTGTCCCTGAATCTGGAGGTACTTCTGTACCTTTTGCCTGATGGGAGAGGGGAGAAGAGGGAGTGGCCAGGTTGCGACTCGTCCTTGATTATGCTGCTGGCCTTGCCGAGGCGGCGTGAGGTATAAATGGAGTCAATAGAAGGGAGGTTGGTTTCTGTGATGGTCCGGGCCGCGTCCACAATTCGCTGCAATTTCTTGCGGTCTTGGATGGAACTGTTTCCAAATGAAGCTGAGAGGCATCCTGATAAAATGCTTTCATTGGTGCAGCTGTAGAAATTGGTGAGAGTTGCAGGGGACATGCTGAACCTCCTAAGCCTTCTCAGGAAGTGGAGACCTTGGTGTGTTTTTCTTGGTCTTTGCTTAAATATGGGTGGTCCGGGAGAACTTGTTGGTGATATTAATTCCGAGGAATTTGAAGTTTTCAACCATCTCTCCTTCGGCGCCATCAAAACAAACTGCGGTATATGTACCGCTTCCTAAACCCCTGATAGTTCCTAAACCCCAACTAGATCCAGAAACATGCTTTCAGGATGTGCAAGGACCTGCAAACAGATGTAGGGCATGTTTCCGTGCTGTATCTTCACATTAAACTAAACTAAAAGAGCAACATTGAGCAAGAGAGCTGAAACCTAGATAAGAAAAAAAACCCTAAATTTCAGAACACACAAGGGTTCTGCAACACAGTGACAGGTAACGGTGTGCATTTTCTGTAACCAGTTGCAGCTTCTCCTCTTTGAAGAATCCTGATTTTGTTCAGTGGTGCAAGCAGCTGCACTGACACACTGACTCCAAAGCACACGGTATTGGGGGTTCAGTATTGATGTGGATAGAGAACTGGCTGGCAGACAGTAGGCATGCAGGTGCAGCAGGCAGTGAAGAAAGCGAATGGTATGTTGGCATTCATAGCGAGGGGATTTGAGTATAGGAGCAGGGAGGTTCTGCTGCAGTTGTACAGGGCATTGGTGAGACCACACCTGGAGTATTGCGTACAGTTTTGGTCTCCTAATCTGAGGAAATACATTCTTGCCATAGAGGGAGTACAGAGAAGGTTCACCAGATTGATTCCTGGGATGGCAGGACTTTCATATGAAGAAAGACTGGATAGACTCGGCTTGTACTCGCTGGAATTTAGAAGATTGAGGGGGGATCTTATAGAAACTTACAAAATTCTTAAAGGGTTGGACAGGCTAGATGCAGGAAGATTGTTCCCGATGTTGGGGAAGTCCAGAACAAGGGGTCACAGTTTAAGGATAAGGGGGAAGTCTTTTAGGACCGAGATGAGAAAGTTTTTTTTCACACAGAGAGTGGTGAATCTGTGGAATTCTCTGCCACAGAAGGTAGTTGAGGCCTTGAGGTAGTTGAGGCCAGTTCATTGGCTATATTTAAGAGGGATTTAGATGTGGCCCTTGTGGCTAAAGGGATCAGGGGGTATGGAGAGAAGGCAGGTACGGGATACTGAGTTGGATGATCAGCCATGATCATATTGAATGGCGGTGCAGGCTCGAAGAGCCGAATGGCCTACTCCTGCACATATTTTCTATGTTTCTATGTTTCTATGTTGTGCTATCGGGCAGTTTGAACATACTCAGCCCTGGCACAAGCTCAAAGTGGAACTGGGATGATTAGATGAGGCAATCGGCTGATTATGGCATAAGAGTCAGATCATAGCAGCAGCTTTTTGATGTGCAATCATTTGCTATCAGTTCAGCTGCATGCCGCGAAGAAAAAACCTTTTCATGTGCTCAGGTCAAAAGTGTCAACATGACTGTCCTACACTTGGCTGGACTTCTCTGAGGGTTAGACTGCGATTTTGGAATGCTGTTAGCCTTGGGTGCAGCGTATTGAAAGAAAACTGAGAAGAAAGGAATTATTGAATAGCAATCTGTCTTCTGTCTTTATCACTTCATTAAATGGAAGGTTTTATAAGTCTAAGAGGATTGTGCTTTGAGGTAGGTCCACTTAATTACTCAAATTGAAATGCGTTTTCATCATAAAAAGGGAGAGGGAATGGACATTTACAGAGTATCTTGAGCCCTTGGCAGAGAACGAGAGCCAACAATTTATAAAACCTTCAGCCAAGAGACAGTTTTCACTTTCTTCAGCTTTGTTTGTTCAATGAACAAAGAGAATATTATTCCGTACAAACAATTCACTGAACCTCAACAAGGAGTCCCATGGAAAGAAAAAAAAAACTTTTTGTAGAAAGAGGCTTGAGTCAGGTACCTGGTATGGCACAAAGGTTGACTTTGAGGCTGTCAGTAAAACGTGTTAACTACAATTATAAGGACCACTGAGTTTTAAATAAAAAGGATTCTTTTGATTTTCTTCTACCACATTTTAAAAATCGATAGCTCACACAGTGTCTGTTATCACTTTTCAACTGGTCTTTGAAGTCTAGTAATATTATACATTAGCAGCAAAGTATTCTGACAAACTACTTGTAACAATGATGTGACGCATAGCACAATGATTCACCTACTTCAGAAAACCTATACTAGCTGCTGGGATTTTCGCTGCATAATTATAATTATACCAATTGTTGGAAATAAATAATTATTCTGAAGGAAGGAGTTTTGAGAAATATTGGTTTAGGTTTACAGAGAATCAGGGAACCTTGCTCCACGTACGTATTGTCCAACTGCTCCAAGGAATTGGCTACAGATTTATAGTGTGTTTAGTTTAGTTTAGCTTAGTTTAGAGATGCAGCAAGGAAACAGGTTCTTTGGCTCACTGAGTCCATGCCGACCAGCGATTGTCCCTGGTGTACAGTAACACTATCCTACACACCAGGGACAATTTACAATTTTTAGCAAAGCCAAATTAACCCACAAACCTGTACCTCTTTGGAATGTGGGCGGCACGGTAGCGCAGCGGTAGAGTTGCTGCTTTACAGCGAATGCAGCGCCGGAGACTCAGGTTCGATCCTGACTACGGGTGCTGCACTGTAAGGAGTTTGTACGTTCTCCCCGTGACCTGCGTGGGTTTTCTCCGAGATCTTCGGTTTCCGCCCACACTCCAAAGACGTACAGGTATGTAGGTTAATTGGCTGGGTAAATGTAAAAATTGTCCCTAGTGGGTGTAGGATAGTGTTAATGTACGGGGATCACTGGGCGGCACGGACTTGGAGGGCCGAAAAGGCCTGTTTCCGGCTGTATATATATGATATGATATGATGAAAGCGGAGCACCCGGAGAAAGCCCACGTGGTCACGGGCAGAATGTACAAACTCCATACAGGCGGCACCCATAAGCACGATCAAACCCAGGCCACTGGCACTGTGAGGCAGCAACTCTACCACTGCACCATTTGCGACTGTGGAGTGTGTCTTTGGTTGCATTATGCACTCCAGTTTCTGCACTATAATAGTTACTTAAGTACTACGAGTAATAATTTATTCCACAATATTGTGAGCAGTTTTTTGGGCCCCATATCCGAGGAAGGATGTGCTGGTGTTGGAGAGAGTCCAGAGGAGGTTTACGAGAACAATCCAGTGGATGATTGGGTTAATATATGAGTGGTGTTTAATGGCTCTAGGTCTGTACTTGCCGGGGAATAGAAGGATGAGAGGTTTTGATTATTCTATATTATCTGGATATATGCTGTTATGCTGCAGCAAGTTAAGAATTGGCGGCACGGTGGCGCAGCGGTAGAGTTGCTGCCTTACAGCGAATGCAGCGCCGGTGACTCAGGTTCGATCCTGATTACGGGCGCCGTCTGTACGGAGTTTGTACGTTCTCCCCGTGACCTGCGTGGGTTTTCTCCGAGATCTTCGGTTTCCTCCCACACTCCAAAGACGTACAGGTATGTAGGTTAATTGACTGAGTAATATGTAAAAATTGTCCCTAGTGTGTGTCGGATAATGTTAATTTAGATTTAGATTTAGATTTAGAGATACAGCGCGGAAACAGGCCCTTCAGCCCACCGAGTCCGTGCCGCCCAGCGATCCCCGCACACTAACACTATCCTATATGCACTAGGGACAATTTTTACATTCTACTTACTTAAAACACTTTGGGTGGCACGGGGGTGCAGAGTTGCTGCCTTGCTGCACCTGGACTCTGTTTCGATCCTGTCTACGGGTGCTGTCTGTAGGGAGTTTGTACATTCTCCCCATGACCGCGTGGGTTTTCTCTGTGTTCTTTCTTTCCACGTTCCAAAGTCGTACAGGTTTGTAGGTTAATTGGCTTCAGTAAAATTGTAAATTGTCCCTAGTGTGTAGGATAGTGTTAGTGCTAGATGACTGTTCGGTGCGGACTCAGTGGGCCAAAGGGCCTGTTTCCACACTGTATCTCTAAAGCCTAAAGTCTAAAATCTAAGCTTGATTTTGAAGGCCCAATATAATGCGGAAGTGGCAAATTATCACATTGTCAATGATCCAATTCAATGATTCATTGATTTGATGATACTGTACAGTCGCGTGCCAACAAAGTTACAAAGGTTTGCTGAACATTCCTATCTACGGCCTGCCTTTTGTAAAGAACATTGGCTGGGATGAAGGGATAGTTCGCTGCTTTCCCTTGAAGTAATTCAAAGAGAACATTTACTTCCTCCTGGGAGAGTAGATAGGTCTTTCCTTTACATCCCAGACAAAAGGCAGCACCTCTGTCAGAAACTGTATTCCTTCAGATCTGCACTGGAGCCTCAGCCCAGACTCCTGAACTCGTGTCTCAGGAAAGATGCTTCAACACCCAACTTTCTGCATCTGAGGTGACATTGAACAAGAGAGTGCTAGAAATGCCCAGGTCAGGCAGCCTCTGCGGAAAGAGAAACAATTAACCTTCAGGTAGAAAATCCTTTCCAGTTGGGATGAAGGGTCTTTACCTTTAGAGAGACAGTGTGGAAACAGGCCCTTTGGCCCACTAAGTCCATGTTGACCATCGATCACCTGTACACTCATTTAGTTCAGTTTATTTTTTATTTTAGAGATACAGCGCGGAAACAGACCCTTTCGACCCACCGGGTCCGCGCCGACCAGCAATCCCCGCACATTAACACAATCCTATACCCACTGGGGACTGTTTTTTTTACATTTACCAAGTCAATTAACCTACATACCTACACGTCTTTGGAGTGTGGGAGGAAACCGAAGACCTCAGTGAAAACCCACGTAGGTCACGGGGAGAACGTACAAACTCCGTACAGACAGCACCCATAGTCAGGATCGAACCCGGGTCTCTGGCGCTGCATTCGCTGTAAGGCAGCAACTCTACCGCTGCGCCACCGTGCTGCCCAGGGTGGGCCGAATGGCCTAATTCTGCTCCTGCCGCCCAGTTCTATACTGCACCCTAGAGACAATTTACAGAAGCCAATTAACCTACAAACTTGCACAGCTTTGGAATGTGGGAGTAAGCCGGAGCATTCAGAGAAATCTCACGCAGTCACAGGGAGAATGTAAAAACTCCATACAGACAGCACCCGTAGTCGGGATCGAACCAGCGTCACTGGTGCTGTAAGAGGCAGCAACTCTACTGGTGCACCATGCCAGCCACACAGGAGATGCTGCCTGACCTGTGCCTCTGACCTGAAACATTAACTCTGCCTCATTTTCCAAAGATGCTGCCTGACCCGCTGAGTATTTCCAGTGTCTTCCATTTTTATTTCAAATTTCCAATATCTTCAGAGTTTTGGATATTACTCTCAACTGAGGCCTAACTGAGAGAGTGCGAGAGACTGAGAGAGAGTCTGGGGAAGGGTCCCAACCTGTAATGTCACCCGTCCTTTCCCCCACTCCACTCTCTATCTGAGAGAGACAGTATTGGATGCGACCAAAGGCATGGACCCGGAGTCAGTTTCCGTCAGGTTTTGAATGGGGTTTTTGATTGGTGGGGAAGGAAAATACAGATGTATGGGAGGTGATGACTGAACCCTAGTATCACTGCACCCTGGATATTCAAGAATCCCATGGTTGATATACAATCCCTCTCAACGTGGAGGAGATTCTCCACATAGAGAACTCTGGCCTTGGTTTTACTGAAGAAGAGTCAGGCTGATTAACACTTACAGTGGTAACACTAACTCTAGCAGTGTTGGAGCCACGTGCAGTCAACTTTGCATTGGCCTCTAAAGACTCTGTCAAAACTACATCACCAAACACTTGCGCTGGGTCCACCATGGCCTGCGGGATCTCCCGGGTTGCAAACCGTTTTAACTCCCCTCCACATTCCCAAACAGCCCAGTGTGAAGAAAGGGCTCCGGCCTGAAACGTCACCTACCATGTTCTCCAAAGATACTGCCTGGCCTGCTGAGTTACTCCAGCCTAATTCTGCTCCTATAACTTGTGAACTTATGAACTTATTTCTTTTATTCAGTTTTACGGCATGGAATAAGTTAGGGTACTGTCCAATTCACCTCTACCCCTTTGCAGACATTGAGCTTTGTCTACGGAACTAATGTGCCACAAAGCTGAGAACTATATCTGCACTACGCATCTTCCTCTTTGCCCGACCTATTGTACTTGAGTTAGATGTGATTGTATTTATATATGGTGCATCTGACCCGTTTGGATAGCATGCAAAACAGAGCTTTTCACTGCACCTCGTACCTCTTCGTACCGGTGAGTTTAGACTCACCGATGCATGTGACAATAACCTCGATTTGACTTGACTTGGCTTGGCTTGAAAACCACCTCATTGCAACCATTACGTAGATGGCATTCAAAGTCAGAATCAAACCTGGGTGGCTGGAACTGTGCTAACTGCTGCATCAGTGTGTGGCCCAGATGGTAAACCAAGGATACAAGGATGGAGGTCACAATCTCAGTCCATGGTTCCAGGGCTCTTGGTCATGTGAGGAAGAATGATAAAATACCTCCGTGCACACTGTCAGTGGGGCGAGCGAGGGGCAACTATTTATGTTGTTGAAGATGGGGACAAGGCTGTTTTCACGTTAAGTTACAAATTATACGTCCAGATGATACTGAAAGTACTGATAGTACAAACCGATGCCAAAACACACAGATATTAAGGTTTCTATAAATATTCCGCAGAATATTTAGCCCCAGCTAAAGCCAAGATCTGGAATCAACTCCCACTCTGAAAATAATTATTTGGCTTTAACTTGGGGGGAAAAAAAAACCTTCTAATGAAGTCGCGGTGGGGAAGAGTGCAGATAACAGACATGTTTACATCTAGGTTTTTATGAACAGAATTCAGATATGTAGGATCGCAGGCAGAAGACAGCAAGTTACAAGACTGTAATTCAATCAAGCATTCACTCTCACAGTTCACGAACTTCCAGCGTTTATTCCTGCTTCACAAGGCAGGATTTCCCTCATAAAACCATGGGATTGACATTTACTGAGTATTCGTTATATTTCATCCACCCTATAGTTTATTTTGCCAGTTTGTCTTTAAAATGATTTAGGGTTTACTTGGCCCTGTTATTCATCGCATTCCACACTGCCGCCCTGTTTGTAGATGGGGACGGGAGGGGGGATGGGGGCTGGAGGGGGGATGGGGGCTGGAGGGGGGATGGGGGCGGGAGGGGGGATGGGGGCAGGAGGGGGGATGGGGGGGGAGGGGGTGGGGGAGTGGTGTTCATCAACGAAAAACATTTGTGCAGTGAAAGGCAGTGAGATTGTGCCTTTATTTGAGTATTGCAGAAGCCAAGGTCTCACTCCAGTTCCACCTTTCCCATCGGATTTAACCTGGACAACGCACCCATTTTATGCAGTATAAGAAAATAACTGCAGATGCTGGTACAAATCGATTTATTCACAAAAAGCTGGAGTAACTCAGCAGGTCAGGCAGCATCTCGGGAGAGAAGGAATGGGTGACATTTTGGGTCGAGACCCTTCTTCAGACTCTCCCGAGATGCTGCCTGACCTGCTGAGTTACCCCAGCATTTCGTGAATAAACCCATTTTATGCACCTCTGATGCAGCTTTCAGCATCCACTCGAATTTCAACTTCATGTGGAGTAGATCTGATGAGAGATCATCCCCCAGTGGAAACTGTGCCAGACATAAGATAGGACCTGGAACTTCCATGGGTTATTCAGAATGGCATGCCAGATATTTTCCTTGCGTCACACACCTAATGACATCACCTTCTGCATTATATCCACTGTATTAACTAAACACACCTCCAGATTCAGGGACAGATTCTTCCCAGCTGTTATCAGGTAACTGAATCATCCTACCACAACCAGAGAGCAGTGCTGAACTACTATCTACCTCATTGGTGACCCTCGAACTATCCTTGATCAGACTTTGCTGGCTTTACCTTGCACTAAACATTGTTCCCTTATCATGTATCTATACACACATTGTAATTGGCTCAATTGTAATCATGTATTGTCTTTCTGCTGACTGGATAACACAACAAAAGCTTTTTACTGTACCTCGGTGCTCGTGACAATAAACTAATCTAAACTCAGCAAGCCTTGCCTACATTAATTGGAGCAGAAAATATGGTCACCTTGGAACAGTCACATGGATAAATCCCCCTCTTTTCAAATGGATGAGCTGTGAGTGGCCTGGCTGGATGACTTCAGAACGCACTGATGGAGAGTATTCTCACCACCATTAACGTTCATTCAATGCACGTTTCACCAAAGGAAGCAATGCAAGGGCCTTGTAGAAACAAGGAACTGCAGGTGCTAGTTTACAAAAACTAGACACAAAGTGCTGGAGTAATTCAGCAGGTCAGGCAGCATCTCTGGATAACATGGATAGGCCACGTTTCAGTTTTGGGACCCTTCTTCAAACTGTTATGGCCTTGGTCGTCCAAGTCCACTCAGGAAGAGCCAGAGATCTTGATTGATTTGTATTTAAGATACAGCATGGAAACAGGCCCTTCGGCCCACCGAGCCCGCGCTGCCCATCCATCACCCGTTCGCATTTGTACAACGTTATCCCACTTTCTCATCCACTCCCATTTGCAGAGGCCAATTAATCTACAGACATCCACGTATTTGGGATGTGGGAGGAAACCCACGCGGTCACAGGGCACAAACTTCACCCAGACGGCATCGGAGGTCAGGATTGTACCCGGATCTCTGTGAGGTAGCAGCTCTACCCGCTGCGCCACCGTCCCACCCTGTCCTGTGGTGGCTCCCAGTGCTGGAGACAAAGAAAGGCTCACCAACGAGAGTCTGTTCCTACAGAGTCTTCAGAAGCACTGCGTCATAACTGAGCGTTCCTGACGACAATGAATTTGTGGGCTTCGGTCTCCCAAGGCTTACACAGAACACAGATCAGGAACAGGACCTTCGGCCAATGATGTCTGTGCCCAACATGATGCCAAGACCAGTTCTTATCTGCCTGCACGACGCCCATATCCTTCCATTCATTGTACATCCATGTGCCAATCCAAAAGTCTTAAATGCTGCTATCACCACCACCCCTGGCAGCGTGCTCCAGGCACTGACTGTAAAACCTTGCCATGCACATCCCTTTTAAACTTATAAGAAAATAAGTGCAGATGCTGGTACAAATCGAAGGTGTTTATTCACAAATTCCTGGAGTAACTCAGCAGGTCAGACAGCATCTCAGGAGAGAAGGAATGGGTGACGTTTCGGGTCGAGACCCTTCTTCAGACTGATGTCAGGGGGGCGGGACAAAGGAAGGATATAGGTGGAGACAGGAAGATATAGGGAGATCTGGGAAGGGGGAGGGGAAGAGAGGGACAGAGGAACTATCTAAAGTTGGAGAAGTCGATGTTCATACCACTGGGCTGCAAGCTGCCCAGGCGAAATATGAGGTGCTGTTCCTCCAATTTCCGGTGGGCCTCACTATGGCACTGGTGGGGGCCCATGACAGAAAGGTCAGACTGGGACTGAGAGGGGGAGTTGAAGTGCTCGGCCACCGGGAGACCAGTTTGGCCAACGCGGACCGAGCGCAGGTGTTGAGCGAAGCGATCGCAGAGCCTGCGCTTGGTTTCGCCGATGTAAACTCTTTTAAACTTTGTCTCTCTCACTTTAAAGCTGTGCCCTCCAGTATTTAATGCTTCCACCCTGGGGATAAAAGGTTCTGATTATCTACCCTGTGTATTCTTCTCATCATTTTATATACTTCCATCAGGTCTCCCCTCAACCTCCAGCATTCCAAAGAAAACTTTCCAAGCCTGTCCAACCTCTCCTTGTAGTTAATACCCCATAATCCAGGCATCGACCTCCTCTGCAAATGGACACAAAGTGCTGGAGTAACTCAGCAGGTCAGACAACATCTCCGCTCTCCCAATTGTACTTAAATTTGACATCATCGTATTGATGTATAGAATTCTCCGATGTGATTGAATAGAATGCAAAATAAAGCTTTTCACTGTACCTCGGTACATAGAAACATATAAGATAGGTGCAGGAGGAGGCCATTTGGCCCTTCGAGCCAACACTGCCATTCATTGTGATCATGGCTGATCATTGACAATAATAAACCTGAACCTAAATCTAAACTTAAATAAATGGACCAAAACTCTATACAGGTTTTCAGCTTTGCAATCATTAATATCTCATACAATTATAACAATACTTCTCTTTTAAAACACTTTAGTAATAAAAGCCAGTTCACCATTTGTCTTAATTGCTTGATGCACTTGTGTGCATACTTCTTGTTTTTCATAAAGAAAAACACTTAAATTGCTCTGTCCTGCATTCATTTGCAGTTCCTCTCCATTTAGATAATAGTTTGTCTTTTAGTTCTCCCTACCAAAGTTCATGCCCACCAAATTACATTTGAGTTTCTGGAAAGTGTTTCTGGAAATCTCTAAATGGGGAAAGGGTGGGGAGAATGCACGATGGATGCCTTGGTACATGGAGAATAGCACATTCTTTAGACTTTAGTGATACAGCGTGGAAAAATGCCCTTCGGCCCATCGAGTCCGCATCAACCAGCCATCACTCCCATTTTCCTACGCACACTGGGGACAATTTAGAATTTTTACCGAAGCCAATTAACCTGCAAACCTGTATGTCTTTGGCATGTGGGAGGAAACCGAAGCACCCGGAGAAACCCCACACGGTAAACATACAAACTTTGTACAGTCAGCGCCCGTAGTCACGTTCTCCCCGTGACCTGCGTGGGTTTTCTCCGAGATCTTCGGTTTCCTCCCACACTCCAAAGACGTACGGGTATGTAGGTTAATTGACTGGTTAGAATGTAAAAAAAAAAAAAAAATTTAAAATTGTCCCTAGTGTGTGTAGGATAGTGTTAATGTGCGGGGATCGCTGGGCAGTGTGGACTTGGTGGGCCGAAAAGGCTTGTTTCCGCGCTGTATCTGAAATATGAAAGAAAAAAAAAATGAACCTGGGTCTCTAGCGCTGTGAGTCTGCAAGTCTCTGCGCCCATTTCTGCCGCTCTGTGACACTCTTTGTCACAGTGAACAATATATTCATAAATTAAAGACATGTACCCCAAAGTGCCAATGGATTTTAGTAAGTTTGAGTGAGTTTCGATTGTTGTCACGTGTACTGAGGTACAGTGAAAAGCTTTTGTTGCGTGCTGACCAGTCAGCAGACAATTCTCCCTCAAACCTCCACTTCCTTGGGATGTGAAAAAAAACCAGAGCACCCAGAGAAAACCGCTGTGGCCACAGGGAGAATGCACAAACTCCAAACAGACAGCACTTCAGGTCAGGATCGAACCTGGCTCCCTGGCGCTGTGAGGCATCAGCTCTACCAGCTGTGCCACCGTATTAACCAAGCTGTGGGCTCCTTGTCCCAATGTCTCTTCTTTTGAATCAATATCCATTTCTGGTCAGATACACACAGGTGAAATGCCATCAACTATTTTCTCTGGCTGGTGCTGTTTCAATCCTTGGTGCTGTAGCATGTGTGCAAGCTTAAAGGGACACGAGGCTTGAGGTTTCAACATGGGTCTCCACCACAAAAATATATTCAATAAAGAGACGCCTTCCTTCTTAAAGCTGATTCATTGATCCTGTGTGTATTCCAACCAGATTTATCTCAAATGATTCTCTCTCTGCACATACAAGGATCCAGCACAATGAAGGAAATATATGGAGCTGTACAAATTTACGAACAAAGCAAGGCTAAATCCTTTAGACTTTAGCGGTACAGCGTGGAAACAGGCCATTCACCCACCGAGTCCGTGCTGACCAGCGATCACCCCACACACTAGCACTACCCTACACACTGGGGACAACTTACAATTCATAGAAACCAATTAACCTACAAACCTGTACGTGTTTGAAGTGTGGTAGGAAACCGGAGCACCTGGAGAAAACCAACCTAGTCACAGTAAGAGTGTGCAATCTCCGTACAGACAGCACCCGTAGTCAGGATCAAACCCAGGTCTCTGGCGCTGTAAGGCAGCAACTCTGCCGCTGCGCCACTGTGCCGCCCAGAGAAAGACACAAATACTGTCCCTAACCAAAACGTCCTATCCATGTTCTGCAGAGATGCTGCCTGACCCATTGAATTACTCCAGCACTTAGTGTCTTTCTTTATAAACCAGCATCTGCAGTTAATAGACAATAGACAATAGACAATAGGTGCAGGAGTAGGCCATTCGGCCCTTCGAGCCAGCACCGCCATTCAATGTGATCATGGCTGATCATTCTTAATCAGTACCCCGTTCCTGCCTTCTCCTCATACCCCCTGACTCCGCTATCCTTAAGAGCTCTATCTAGCTCTCTCTTGAATGCATTCAGAGAATTGGCCTCCACTGCCTTCTGAGGCAGTGAATTCCACAGATTTACAACTCTCTGACTGAAAAGGTTTTTCCTCATCTCCGTTCTAAATGGCCTACCCCTTATTCTTAAACTGTGGCCCCTGGTTCTGGACTCCCCCAACATTGGGAACATGTTTCCTGCCTCTAATGTGTCCAACCCCTTAATAATCTTATATGTTTCGATAAGATCCCCTCTCATCCCTCTAAATTCCAGTGTATACAAGCCTAGCGGCTCCAGTCTTTCAACATATGACAGTCCCGCCATTCCGGGAATTAACCTAGTAAACCTACGCTGCATGCCCTCAATAGCAAGAATATCCTTCCTCAAATTTGGAGACCAAAACTGCACACAGTACTCCAGGTGTGGTCTCACTAGGGCCCTGTACAACTGCAGAAGGACCTCTTTGCTCCTATACTCAACTCCTCTTGTTATGAAGGCCAACATTCCATCTTCACTGCCTGCTGTACCTGCATGCTTCCTTTCAGTGACTGATGCACTAGGACACCCAGATCGCGTTGTACGTCCCCTTTTCCTAACTTGACACCATTCTGTTCCTTGTGTCTTTATTGCTACTCTCGCCTAGGACCACCTTAGATATTTATTTGTACAATCGAAGTCAAAGTTCCTTTAAGTAATTTCTTTGTCAGTCAAGGACAGGCATAGATAGTTCACAGAACTCTGACAGGCATTTCCTCAGCATTGTGATTGTTCGGCCACTTACTTTGTTGCATATTTCTGTAAGTGCAATACTGACACCATGTGGGCATGTGAAGAGTTGCAGCGATTTCTATAAAGACTAAGGCACACTTGTCAATTGAACATCCCACACATGAAAGCTCTTCCCACCTCACAGTGTGTGTGGTGAAAAATGTGCCTTGTGAAATTATACTGCGTGTTCCTTTTCAGACAAATCCCAGATTTAACACAGAGAACAATGTGCTGGAGTAACTCAGCAGGTCAGGCAGCATCTCTGAAGGACATGGATAGGCCACGTTTCAGATTGGGACACTTCTTCGGACTGATTGTAGTAGAGGAGAGAAACCTGGAGAAGAGGTTGGGGTGGGGCAAAGCCTGGCTAGTGATAGGTGAGTACAGGTGAGGGGGAATGTGAGAAGGGAAAGATTTAATAGGAACCTAAGGGGCAACTTTCTCACACAGCGGCTGTGGGTATATGGAACAATCTGCCAGAGGAGGTAGTTGAAGCAAGGACCATAACATTTGGACCGGAATGTGTATAGGAATGGTTCAAAGGGATCTGGGTCCAGTGCAGGCTGGTGGGACTAGTGTAGATGGGACATTTTGGTCAGCATGGGCAAGTTGGGCCGAAGGACCTGTTTCTGTGCAGTATGATAATGACCCTAAGACTCGAGCTGGAAGTGATGCAAACTGAAAGGACATGGGCAGCAAAGCAGATGTTTATGCCATTTGAACCCTGAAGTTCATGGGCAAATGTCAATCCCACCTGATGCACAGAGATATCTCGCTTGCTGTTCCTAATAACCATGGTCAGTAAAATGCTTCACGCTACATACAGTGTGGGACGCTGACTGGCGGTTGGAGAGAGCTATGTTGTTGAGGTCAGTATCCAACCTTACAGTATACGTGGAGGAACATCATCTCATATTTTGCTTGGGCAGCTTGCGACCTAGTGGTATGAATATTGATTTCTCAAACTTCAATTAACCCCTGCATTCCCCCCTCTCTCTCTCTATCCCTCCCCCACCCAAGCCGCTCCAGCTTCAAAGTCGTCTTGTTGAGTCTCGTTCTCACCTAGCCCACAGCGGACAATAATTCCTTTATCATCATTACTTTTTTGCACATCTTTCATTCATTTGTTCCATATCTCTCCACATCACCGACTATATCTCATTTCCCTTCCCCCTGACTCTCAGTCTGAAGAAGGGTCTTGATCTGAAACATCACCCTTCCCTTTTCTTCTGTCTGTGTCCGACCCGTTAAGTTACTGCAGCTTTTTGTGTTCATCTTCGGTTTAAACCAGCATCTGCAGTCCCTTCCTACAAAGCTTCCAAGTGTGTTGGTCAGGAATGTGCCAGACCTCACGTGCCACCACAATTTGTGTGTGTGCATGTGCGTTTGTGTGTGCATGCATTTGTGCCTGTGTGCGTGTGTCTGTTTGTGTGTGCATGCATGTGTGTGTGTGTGTGTGTCTGTTTGTGTGTGCATGTGTGTGTGTGTGTGCTATGTGAGTGCGTGTGTGTGTTTGTGTCTGTCTGTGTGTGCATGTGTGTCTGTCTGTATTTTTTTTTTTTTTAATATTTTATTTTTGAAAAGCATATGTACAAATCGAAATAAGAAAAAACACATTTGTTACAAAGTTCTTACATAGCTTCAATTTTTAAATTTTTGAAGAGAGAAAGTAAAAATAAAAATATAAAACTATAAACTTGGGGAGAGAGAGTAAGAGGGTTAAAAAAAAAAAAAAGGATCTAACAATAAAAATTAACGGGAGTAGATCCGGGAGACAAAAACCACAGCTGTACATCCAACCCCCAACTCAAGTTTCAACTTTTTATTTAAATTTTTTTTATTTTAGTCCTGTGCCAAACCCATTTACTTTTCTAAAAATTCAATAAATGGAGACCATATTTTTAAAAATAACTCAGGTTTGTCGATTAAGGCAAACCTTATTTTTTCCAAATGCAGGGTCTCTGTCATTTCCATAGTCCACATTTTAATTGTGGGGGTTATTGGTTTTTTCCAAAATTTAAGTATTAGTTTTTTCGCAGTTATTAGACAGTAATCAAGAAAATGTACCTGACTTACTGTAAAATTTGTAGTATGTTCTGATAATCCTAATATAATTAATTTTGGGTCCATATCTAATTTTTTATTAATAACTTTAGAAACTATTTTAAAAATCTCCAACCAGAAGTTTTGCATTTTTATACAAGTTACGAAAATATGAGTTAAATTAGCTTCTTGAAATTGACATTTATCACACATAGGAGAGATACTAGGAAAAATCCTATTTAATTTCGTCTTCGAATAAGCACTGTAAGGAGTTTGTACGTTCTCCCCGTGACCTGCGTGGGTTTTCTCCGAGATCTTCGGTTTCCTCCCACACTCCAAAGACGTACAGGTATGTAGGTTAATTGGCTGGGTAAATGTAAAAATTGTCCCTAGTGGGTGTAGGATAGTGTTAATGTACGGGGATCGCTGGGCGGCACGGACTTGGAGGGCCGAAAAGGCCTGTTTCCGGCTGTATATATATGATATGATATGATATGAATGTAATCTATGTATTATTTTAAATTGTATTAAGGAATGTCTAGTATTCAATGAACATTGATGTATATGTTGTAAACTTTCATCCCATATATCTTGCATTATAAATTGATTCAATTCGTCCTCCCATGCTCGTCTATAAGATTCTGATGACGGAATGTCAATGTCAAGGAGAATATTGTAAATAAAAGATATTAATTTATTTGAGTTATAATGTCGATTCAGGCATACATCAAGTGTTTCTGGACCTCTAAACTTATATTCTTGCATGTGTGATTTTACATAATCTCAAAGTTGTAAATATCTAAAATAATTATTAACATGTAATCCGTACTTCTGCTGTAACTCCTGAAACGAAAGAAAAGTTCCCTTATGATAAAGATCTCCCACCCTTTTGATTCCATAACTTTTCCATTGAGCAAAGCCTCTATCTAAGACAGACGGTTTAAAAGAAGGATTATTCGCAATAGGAAGGAAAACAGATAATTTACTCAATTTTAACGTAAGCTTTAATTGTTTCCAGGTACGGATAACACTATGTATAATGGGATTACCTCCATATGTTTTTTTATTTAAATTTATTGGAGCTAAGAGGATCGCACCAATATCGAATGGTAAACAATCCTCTTTCTCCATCTTTAACCAATCCGGTTGTTGATCAGAATCATCCAACCAGCAGGTTATATTTTTAATATTAACCGCCCAATAATAAAATAAAAAGTTAGGTAAAGCAATTCCTCCATTAATTTTAGACTTACATAAGTGTCTTTTATTTATTCTATGAGTCTTGTAGTCCCAAATAAAATTAGTAACAATTGAATCAATTTAAAAAAAAAACTTTTTTGGAAGATAGATCGGAATTGCTTGAAATAAGTATAGTAGCTGTGGAAGAAAGATCATCTTTATAGCATTACTACGACCAACTAATGATATAGGAAGTGTTTTCCAAAATTGGATATTTCTGTGTAATTTAGCAAGTAAAGGAGGAAAATTTGATTTAAATAAAGAAGTATATTTCCTAGTCACGTAAATTCCAAGATATTTAAACTTTTCATAGGCAATTTTGAAAGGAAATTGTTGAAGTATGGCCGGATTATGCTCCATTATTGGCATAATTTCACTTTTATACCAGTTAATTCTATAACCTGAAAATGAACCAAATTGAGTTATGAGATTTAATAAATTCGGAATGCTCTTCATTTAATAGTCTATTTGAATAAATTATATTAAACAAGCGTCTCAAGTTGAAAAATGAATATCGTTTGGCTATAAAGCCTGATTGATCGGGGTGTATCAATTTGTCTATAACTAGACTTAATCTCTGAGCTAAGATTTTCACTAATATCTTCTGATCAGTATTTAAAAGAGCTATCGCCCTATACGAACCAGGGTCTTCAGAATCCTTATCTTTTTTAGGAATGAGGATTATTGTTGATTCAGTCAGAGTTTGTGGCAATCTCTGTTGTTTAAAGGCGTGACTATATACAGTTTGCAAACGTGGAGAGATCAAACCACTGAATCTTTTATAAAATTCATTATTTAAGCCATCAGGGCCAGGAGTCTTCCCATTTTTCATGGATTTAATAGTCTCTTCAACGTCTTTCATAGTTATTTCTGCGCCCAGTAAATTTCTATCACTCACATTCAAACCAGGAAGGTTACATTCCTGCAAAAACTTTTGCATCTGCGCAGAAGTATCTGTTATTTTTGATGAATATAATGACTGATAAAATTGCAAAAATCTCTGATTAATATCCTTAGGTAGTTTAAGCAAATCTCCATTTTCTGATCTAATTTTATGAATTGTAGAATCATCTTCTAATTTACGGAGTTGACGTGCTAGCAATTTCTGTGGTTTATCTCCAAATTCAAAATGTTTTTGTTTAGTATATTGAAAAAGCCTTAAAATATGAGCTGAAAGGATATAATTTAACTTATATTTGAGAACTGCAATTTTATTATGTATTTCAATAGAGGGAGCGATGGCATTTGTTATGTCTAACTGTCTTATCTGACTTTCCAGGTCATTCTGTTCAGCTCGGTTCTTCTTGTTTTGAGACGCTTGAAAAGCAATAATACATCCTCTCACAAACGCTTTAAATGTTTCCCAAAGCAGGGACGCAGGTGTTTCAGGAAGGTCATTTGCGTTAAAAAAAATCTCAAATTGCGATTTAAGATAGTCATAACATGCTTTTTCATTTAAGATTTGCGGATTAAATCTCCAATTAGACTGTTTCCCCGTTACTCCTTGGAGTTTTACCCTAAATGTTAAAGGGGCATGATCGGATATAATAATATTATGATATTTTGAATTATACGTATAAGGAATAAGTTTGGAGTCCACCAAGAAATAATCAATTCTTGAATAAGTTTTATGCACAGGTGAATAAAATGAATACTCTCGGCCTGAAGGATTATCAATCCTCCAAACATCTTTTATATTTGCATTATTTATATAAGAGTTTAATAATTCACACGACTTGGATTTTGTTTTCCTTTGAGTTGAAGATCTATCCAAATAAGGATCTAATGTACAATTTAAATCTCCTCCAATTATCAAGTTATATTGTCCAAATTCTGGAATGGTATTAAATATTTTTTTTTAAAATAACGGATTATCAAAATTTGGTGCGTAGACATTCACCAATATCAATTTTGTAGAATATAGTTCTCCCACTAATATAACATATCTACCTTCAGTGTCGACTATAGAGGAAGTATTTATAAATGGTATACCCTTACGAATTAAAATAGCAACACCTCTTGATTTAAAGGGAAACGATGAGTGAAATACTTTATCAATCCATTTGCCTTTCAGTCTATTATGTGCTACATTTTTTAGATGAGTTTCCTGAAGGAACATTATGTCTGCATCAATAGATTTTAAATGTGAAAGTACTTTACCTCTTTTAATTGGTTCATTAACACCCTTGACATTCCAACTACAAAATGTAATACCTTTAACCCCTGTTTTCCTAATAGAATCTTGCATCTTAACCGATAAATGGTCTATAATAAAGCAAATGGTCTGGCACCCGGACTACAACATTTTTCTTGAATGAGGGGTGGATGATCTTTTGTACAGCGTAGAGTGCCTCCCGGAAATATCTCCCAAAAGTATATAATTTCTGAAAAATGACATGATAATAAAAGTTAAATCTAAAAAAAAAAACAATATATAAAAGGTTAAAAGAGTGCAGGAAAAAAGAAGAGATAACTAAAACTACAACTACAATTAGTGCAGTTAGTGTTAGCCACCCTAAGGTGGCAAAAAATCGAAGGACTTCCGTGAGATGTAAAAAAAAATTAATACTAGCTCCGTTTTTTAACACAGTTATTATTTGTTTTTTTTTATTTTTTAAAAAGAGAGATAAACGGGGCAGGCCCGAAACTAATTAGCCTATAATAAATCGATTTTTCTATCTAAAGTGTATTAATTAAGTATTCAAAGTAAGGTTTACATAAATCAAATATTACTTATACTTCTTATTAGTGATGATTAATAAAAATATATATGTTTTTTAATTAATAATTATTAGTTACGGTTAATATACGTATAGTATATACACTAAACTTAAATCTTTGAATTTTAATATTTTTAAAGTCCAATTAGATGTCTGCCAATTAAGATAGCCGTGAAATCATAATCAAGCCTTCAGCGACCTTTCGATCTCCCGAGCAAATTCCAGTGCTTTATTATAGTCAGTAAAAAAGGATTCTTTTTGATTGTAGGTCACTCGGAGTTTTGCTGGATACAACATACCAAATCTGAGTGCTGGGATCTTCTTAAGAATAGATCTTGTCTCATTAAACAGTGCTCTTTTCTTAACCACCTCAAAGGGGTAATCTCTGAAGATGCGAATCTCATCGCCTCGGAATGATAAAGCTCTGTTACTAGCAATTCTTGACAGCATATCTTCTAAAACGTGAGCATTATGCACCCTCAGAATCAAATGTCTTGGAGGCGCATTAGCACCTGGCCGTGCTCTCAGTGCTCTATGGGCTCGATCCAGCAAGGGCTTTGAATCCATTTTCAAAACTTCCTGTAATAACTCAGCAGTAAAATCACGAACGTTTTTATCTTTTTCTTTGCCTTCTTTAACTCCAAGGATTCTTAAATTTTGTCGTTTTGAATGACCCTCTAAGTCAGTACATTTTTCGGTTAATCTCATCAATAAATCAGAAAGACGCTGAGTCTCCGACAATACTACTTTTGTAGTTTCAGCACTCGTCTCGGCTAAAGTTTCCAACTCACCTGTAGCCTCATCATGTTGTTCTATTGACGCGGTAATATGGTTCAGCTTACCAGAAAAATCAGAGTCCAACTTTTGTAACTTGGAGGTTACTTCCTCCATGTGTTCATTCATAATTACACACATTTCAGCCTTTGATTTATCCAACTGTTCCTTAATAGTAGATAGTATTTCCCCCCTCATTCCTTTAAGGGAAACTAATTCAGCTTTCATCTCTTGTAATTCAACTGTCATATTTACCACTTGAGACTTCATATCTGAAAGCTCCTCACCCACAACGCTGCGAAATTCTTCCAATCCAATTTTTTTAGGCTGTGGATTCCGGGTTGTTCGTTTGGCAGTTTCTTCCTGACCCGCTGCTGAGGTTTGAGCTGTAGCAGAGGCTTCCATCTGGCTTGATTCTTCTTCTTCCACGGGTCTTGTTCTAACCGTTCCTTTTTTAACGGTTTTTAACGGGGGGGTGCGACTTGTCGACATTTACTTTTAAAAGTCGCGATCTGATGATGTCACCCACCCTTCGTTGGAAATTGCCGGTAAGTTGCAACGGGCCCGTCCCGTTCCTCTCTTCCTAAATCGGAATGTTCACGGAGCTAGTTGACGTGCGACTTGTTCAGTCCATAACGCCACCGGAAGTCCCGTGTGTCTGTCTGTATGTGCGTGTGCGTGTGTGTGTCTGTCTGTGTGTGCGTGTGTGTGTGTGTGTCTGTCTGTGTATGTGTGTCTGTCTGTGTGCGTGTGTGTGTGCGTGTGTGTGTGTCTGTATGTGCATGTGTGTGTGTGTGTGTGTGTGTGTGTGTGTGTGTGTGTGTGTGTGTGTGTGTGTGTGTGTTTGTGTCTGTCTGTGTGTGTCTGTCTGTCTGTGTGTGTGTGTCTGTCTGTGTGTGTGTATGTCTGTGTGTGTGTATGTGTGTGTATGTGTGTGTATGACTGTGTATGTGTGTCTTTCTGTGTGCATGTGTGAGTGTCTGTGTGTGTGTGTGTGTGTGTGTGTGTGTGTGTGTGTGTGTGTGTGTGAGTGTGTGTGTGTGTGCGTGTGTGTGTGTGTGTGTGTGTGTCTGTCTTTGTGTGTGTATGTGTGTGTATGACTGTGTATGTGTGTCTTTCTGTGTGCGTGTGTGAGTGTCTGTGTGTGTGTGTGTGTGTGTGTGTGTGTGTGTGTGTGTGTGTGCGTGAGTGTGTGTGTGTGTATGTGTCTGTGTCTGTGTATCTGTGTGTGTGTGAGTGCATGTGTGTGCGTGTGTGTGTATCTGTCTGCGTTTGTGTATCTGTGTGTGTGTGTGCGTGTCTGTGTCTGTGTATCTGTATATCTATGCATGTGGGAGTGTACCTGCGTGAGTGAGAGAGTGAGTTATCTTAACGTCCCCCATCCTGTGCCTTCAGCCTGCATGCCCTGACGCCACAGCCCTCATGAGAAAAGCTTGGATGCGGGTGGAGTGTCTGCAGGGGTGTGGAGCCATAAGCTGGGAGCTGCCTACTGTGGTGAGTGTCCTGATGATTACTCCTGACAGCTGCTGTGTGTTCATTGGATTGTGATATTCAGCATCCGTGCACCTGTAACAAGTTCATAAGCCATCTGGCCCATCCAGTCTGGCCCTCTGTAGGTCTGTAATATTACAACTCAAGGAGTAACCATTTCAGTCTCCATTCCACAGTCTGCAGTGGTCGGGCAGATGGAGTGCCGTGAATGTCAGCGAATGTCAGTAAGCAAGCAACTCACTGCAAGTAATCGGATCAAATGTAATATACCATTCAGTGGGATTTTCCCCATAGAAAAAAAAAGACCAGTTAGCAATAAAAAGCAGCCGATTCAATCCAAATATTTTGTCAAGTTGAGTTGAGTTTATTGTCATGTGAACCGAGGTACAGTGAAAAGCTTTTGCTACGTAATAGTTTTGACAGTTGCCAGCTTTGATGGGAAGTATTATAAGAAGATAACTGCAGATGCTGGTACAAATCGAAGGTATTTATTCATAAAATGCTGGAGTAACTCAGCAGGTCAGGCAGCATCTCAGGAGAGAAGGAATGGGTGAGGTTTCGGGTCGAGACCCTTCTTGATGGGAAGTATTCCAGGGAGGTTAGAGAGGGAGGTTTGTGAAGTGACCTCCTGCCTTTCAGCATCCTTGCTCTCCCTGATATGTGAGGGGATGGTGGTCTTGGAGGGGAGGATGCTCCTCGAACTGTGGAGCATCCTGGACAATACAGCCCATCCCCTCCATGACACACTGGTCAACCTTCAGCGACAGACTGGTCCCACCCAAGATGCAGCACAGAACGCCACAGGAGATCCTTCTTCCCTGTGGCTATCAAACGTTACAACTCCTCTGTCATGGGGTAGGCTGAGACTGAGACTGAAGTTCAATTGTATCGTATCGTATCGTATCATATCGTTGCAGCAGTCAGTGTTGCTGTTTCACAGTTCCAGCCGCCCAGGAGTGATCGTACCTCAGTGCTGTCCCTGTAGAGGTTCTAACTCTTCCCCGTGACCGTGTGGGTTTGCCTAGGGTGTTCTGACTTCCTCCCACATTTGACAACTAGTTTAATTGACAGCTGTAAATAAGTTCATATGTGATAGGGGCAGAGAAATTCCACGCTGGTCACGGGGAGAACGTACAAACCCCGTACAGACAAGCACCTTAGTCTGGATTGAACCCGGGTCTCTGGCGCTGTAAGCGCTGTAAGGAACTTTACCGCTGTACCACTAGTATTTGTCAAAGAGAACAAGTTGCAGGGTGCAGGGAAATTAGGAGAGGGGGAATGGGATTGCTCCCTGCGAGCTGGCTTGGAAACAATGGACTGAATGGACTCCTTCATAAGTTCATAATTCCAGGAGCAGAATTAGGCCATTCGGCCCATCAAGATCTACTGTACTACTCTACTATTCAATCAAGGCTGATCTATCTCTCCCTCCTAACCCCATTCTCCAGCCTTCTCCCCAAAACCCTAACACCAGTACTAATCAATAATCTGTCTATCTCTGCCTTCAAAATATCCATTGGCTTCACAGCCTTCTGTGGCAATGAGTTCCACAGATTCACCACCCTCTGACTAAAGAAGTTCCTCTTCACGTCCTTTCTGAAGACCACCTCCTCATCTTCCTAAAGGAACGTCTTTTAATTCTGAGGCTGTGACCTCTGGTCCTAGACTCTCCCACTAGTGGAAACATTCTCTCCACATCCACTCTATCCAGGCCTTGGATGGATACTCATGATTTCCCACTCATGAGAAGCTAGCAGGGTTTTGATGGGCTGAACAGCCTTTCTGTGCCTGAGTAAGAAATTAGATTACGCACACTTCCAGATTCACGGCCAGTTTCTCCCCAGCTGTTATTGGCAAACTGAACCATCTTACTAACAACTAGCGAGCAGTCGCGAGCTACCATCTAACTCATTGGAGACCCTCGGATCATCTTTGATCAGACATTACGGGAATTTATCTTGCACTAAACGTTATTCATGTTAATCCCTTGATCATGTGTTGTCTTTCCACTGACTGGTTAGCACGCAACAAAAGCTTTTCACTGTACCTCGGTACGCATGACAATAAACTAAACTCAACTCAACTAAAAATAAATGGAAAGGTTTGATATTCATTATTCATTGTTTTTATGGCTACAGGTGAACACATCCAAGCACAGCGCGGCACAGTGGTGCAGCGGTTAGTGCTGCTCCATCATAGCTCCTGTGACCCAGGTTCAGTCCTGACTTCTGCCACTGTCTCTGTGGGTTTTTCTCCCGGTTCGCCAGCTTCATCCCCCAGCCCAGGTACGTGAAGGTTGATAAGTTAGTTGGCCACTCTAAATTGCCCTCAGTGAAGCTTGGGAGGGCCGTTTCTCTGAACACTTGCACTTGGTCCACTGAGGCCTGCTGGCTCTCCTGGTTGCTAACCCCCTAACTTCCCTTCCCATTCCCACACTGACCTTTCTGCCCTGGGTCTCTACTATTGCCAGAGTGAGGCCGCACACAAACTGGATGAACAGCACCTCATATTCAACTTGGGCAGCATACACCCTAATGGTATGAACATTGAATTCTCCTCATTACTGACCTGACTTCCAATAAGTACCCCAGCCTAGGTAAACTACCTTGCTTCTAAACCTTTGCCCCCCAAAGTCTTTTAAGGCAACTACAATTCTCAAATTCCTCCTGACCAGGGCCACCTAGATAAGTGAATGAATGAATGGTACTTTATTGTCACAAGGTATGCAAAGAGTCACCACATCATGGGCGCCGGCAAAGTTACAAGTATCCCATGTAGGCAGCTTTCCAAGGCCATCTCTGGATGAGCAACAAATGCTGGCCTGTGTAAGAAAAGTATGGGTCCAGTATGAGTGGTACACTGGCCTGGCCTGTGTAAGAAAATAACTGCAGATGCTGGTACAAATCGAAGGTATTTATTCACAAAATGCTGGAGTAACTCAGCAGGTCAGGCAGCATCTCGGGAGAGAAGGAATGGGTGACGTTTCGGGTCGAGACCCTTCTTCAGACTGATGTCAGGGGGGCGGGACAAAGGAAGGATATAGGTGGAGACAGGAAGATAGAGGGAGACCTGGGAAGGGGGAAGGGAAGAGAGCGACAGAGGAACTATCTAAAGTTGGAGAAGTCAATGTTCATACCACTGGGCTGCAAGCTGCCCAAGCCAAATATGAGGTGCTGTTCCTCCAATTTCCGGTGGGCCTCACTATGGCACTCGAGGAGGCCCATGACAGAAAGGTCAGACTGGGAGTGGGAGGGGTAGTTGAAGTGCTCAGCCACCAGGAGATCAGGTTGGTTAAGGCGAACTGAGCGAAGGTGTTGAGCGAAACGATCGCCGAGCCTGCGTTTGGTTTCGCCGATGTAAAGAAGTTGACATCTAGAGCAGCGGATATAATTGGAGGAACAGCACCTCATATTTGGCTTGGGCAGCTTGCAGCCCAGCGGTATAAACATTGACCTCCAACTTTAGATAGTTCCTCTGTCCCTCTCTCCCCCCCCCCCCCCCCCCCCAACTCCCAGTTCTCCCTCTAACTTCCTGTCTCGACCTATATCCTTCCTTTGTCCCGCCCCCCTGACATCAGTCTGAAGAAGGGTCTCGACCCGAAACGTCACCCATTCCTTCTCTCCTGAGATGCTGCCTGACCTGCTGAGTTACTCCAGCATTTTGTGAACAAATGCTGGCCTTATCAATGATGCTGGAATCTCATAAAGGACTGAAAGAAACGTGCTCACAATATGGAAGACCCCCTGTCCATTCCGGACATTTTCACCAACCAAGGGAGGCACCACCTGGACATTTTCACCAAACGCAACGTCATCTCTGGAAAACAAGCATGGAAGAAATACTGATGAACTGAAAAGTCAGTGATTAAAGTATGCAACTAAGCTTAACCTAATACCATCTTTGAAAAAGCAGGTGAATATGCTAGAATCAAATCATATTTCAAACAGATGAGAACTACTTTTAAAACTCAAGGTTAGGATTATTGGGTGTAGTTCTGCTTACACGACAGGAAGGACGAGACGCTCTCTAATTCAGGTAGAATTATGGCAGGAGAGATTTACCCGAATTTTACCAGCATTAGAGGGTATTAGCTATGAGGGTGTCAGCTCTTTGGAGAGGTTGAACAAACTGTTTTCTCTGGAGCGATGGAGACTAAGGGGAGACCTGGTAGAAATTTATAAAATTATTCAAGGTAGTTAGAGTAGGCAGTCAGAATCTTTTTACAAGGGTGGAATTGTCAAATACTACAAGGCACAGCTTTAACGTCAGAGGACAATCTAAAGCCAGGGAGTTTGGGGTTGTTGACCGATTGTGGCGCAGTTATAAACTAGACGAGGTCGAGTTAGAGTGGACAGTTTTGGGACATCTGGCAATAATTGACTCTTGATTCCTGCTGTGTCCATCAGTGCCTGTTCTCTCTTTTAATGATTTGGATGACAATTTTGTGAACATGGATAGTGAGTTTCTGGATGGCACTGACATTGGTGGTATGGACAGTGAAGGTGGCCATTTAAGATTTACTGTGATCTAGATGAGGTGGGAAAGTAGGCCAGATGGACTTTATCTAGGCAAGAGGTGTGCAAGGTGAGGCATTTTTGGAGATTAATCCAGAGCAGGACTTACGCAGTAGATGGTTAGGCCCGGGAAGGTGTCGTCGAACCAAACGGCCTGGGAGTGCATGGTTCCCTGAAGGTGGAGACACAGGTAGACAAGACAGTGAAGTAGGATATCAGCATCCTTGCATTCATCACCTCCCTGGATCCCCATGGCCTCCGGTGAGGAGATCGGGTTTGTGAGGAGGTCGGGCAGGTGTGGAGGTCGGGCAGGTATGTAGGTCGGACAGGTGTGGGGGTCAGGCAGGTGTGTAGGTAGGGCAGGTGTGGAGGTCAGGCAGGTGTGGAGGTCGGGCAGGTATGTAGGTCGGACAGGTGTGGGGGTCGGGCAGGTGTGTAGGTAGGGCAGGTGTGGAAGTCGGGCAGTTGTGGAAGTCGGGCAGGTGGGGAGTTCGGACAGGTGTGGGGGTCGGGCAGGTGTGTTGGTAGGGCAGGTGTGGAGGTCGGCCAGGTGTGGGGGTCGGGCAGGTGTGGAGGTTGGGCAGGTGTGGAGGTCAGGCAGGTGTGGAGATCGGGCAGGTGTGGAGGTCGGCCCGTGAGGAGGTCGGGCAGGTGAAGAGGTCGGGCAGGTGAAAAGGTCGGGCAGGTGAAGAGGTCGGGCAGGTGAGGAGGTCTGGCTAGTGTGGAGGTCGGGCAGGTGGGGAGGTCGGGCAGGTGTGGAGGTCGGGCAGGTGAGGAGGTCGGGCAGGTGTGGAGGTTGGGCAGGTGAGGAGGTCGGGCAGGTGAGGAGGTGGGGCAGGTGTAGAAGTCAGGTTTGTGATGAGGTAGGGCAGGTGTGGAGGTCGGGCAGGTGTGGAGGTTGGGCAGGTGAGGAGGTCGGGCAGGTGAGGAGGTGGGGCAGGTGTAGAAGTCAGGTTTGTGATGAGGTAGGGCAGGTGTGGAGGTCGGGCAGGTGTGGAGGTCGGGCAGGTGTGGAGGTCGGGCAGGTGTGGAGGTCGGGCAGGTGTGGAGGTCGGGCAGGTGTGGAGGTCGGGCAGGTGTGGAGGTCGGGCAGGTGTAGAGGTCAGGCAGGTGAAAAGGTCGGGCAGGTGAAGAGGTCTGGCAGGTGAAGAGGTCGGGCAGGTGAAGAGGTCGGGCAGGTGTGGAGGTCGGGTAGGTGTGGAGGTCGGGCAGGTGTGGAGGTCGGGCAGGTGTGGAGGTCGGGCAGGTGTGGAGGTCGGGCAGGTGTAGAGGTCGGGCAGGTGAAAAGGTCGGGCAGGTGAAGAGGTCTGGCAGGTGAAGAGGTCGGGCAGGTGAAGAGGTCGGGCAGGTGTGGAGGTCGGGTAGGTGTGGAGGTCGGGCAGGTGTGGAGGTCGGGCAGGTGTGGAGGTCGGGCAGGTGTGGAGGTCGGGCAGGTGAGGAGGTCAGGCAGGTGAGGAGGTCAGGCAGGTGTGGAGGTCAGGCAGGTGAGGAGGTCGGGCTGGTGTGGAGGTCGGGCTGGTGTTGAGGTTGGGCAGGTTTGGAGGTTGGGCAGGTGTGGAGATCGGGCAAGTGTGGAGATCGGGCAGGTGTGGAGATCGGGCAGGTGTGGAGGTCGGGCAGGTGTGGAGGTCGGGCAGGTGTGGAGATCGGGCGGGTATGGAGGTCTGGCGGGTGTGGAGGTTGGGCAGGTGGGGAGGTTGGGCAGGTGGGGCAGGTGTGGAGGTCGGGCAGGTGTGGAGGTCGGGCAGGTGTGGAGGTCGGGCAGGTGTGGAGGTCGGGCAGGTGTGGAGGTCGGGCAGGTGAGGAGGTCAGGCAGGTGAGGAGGTCAGGCAGGTGTGGAGATCGGGCAGGTGAGGAGGTCGGGCAGGTGAGGAGGTCAGGCAAGTGAGGAGGTCGGGCAGGTGTGGAGATCGGGCGGGTGTGGAGGTCGGGCAGGTGTGGAGGTCGGGCAGGTGTAGAGGTCGGGTGGGTGGGGAGGTCGGGCAGGTGGGGAGGTTGGGCTGGCGGTCGAGGTTGAGTAAGCGATCAGCAGTGGAGGTCGAGGACGAGGTCAAGGGAGGGTGGAGGTGGTCAAGGATAGGCCACGTGGGTGCGTGATGTCGGACATGCAGCCGAGAACAAAGGAGGACGCGGCGTGAGGGGACGCTGAAAACTAAGGGGGAACACAAATGGAATGTGTTAAAATGGTTTGTTTTAAAATGGGATACTTGTAACTTTGTCAGTGCCCTTTGTGTGGTGACCCTTTGCATACCTTGGGTGTGCAAAACAAAGAATATCACTGTGACTTGTTACATGTGACAATAAAGTATATTCCTTCATTCATTCATTCATTCATTCATTCATTCATTCATCCATTCATGGACCCACTACAGTTCGCATACCGTCCGAACAGGTCCACGGATGATGCGGTCTCCCAGGTTCTACACACCGCTCTCTCTCATCTGGACAGCCAGGGGGGCTATGTGAGGATGCTGTTCATTGACTTTAGTTCAGCTTTCAACACAATAGTCCCCAGCAGACGTTGAGAAGCTGCTGGAACTGGGGCTTAGCACCCCTCTGTGTGCCTGGGTCCTGGACTTTCTCACTGCCAGGCCCCAAGTGGTCAGGATGGGGGAACACACATCTAGCCCCCTCACCCTGAACATAGGATCCCCCCAGGGTTGCGTCCTTAGCCCCCTACTGTACTCCGTGTACACACATGACTGTGTGGCCAGGTTCAGCTCCAACTCCATCATCAAGTTTGCTGATGACACTGTGGTGGCTGGCCGGATCTCCGATAATGATAAGAAGGCCTACCGGGAGGAGGTGGCTGATCTGGCACTCTGGTGTCAGGACAATAGCCTCCTCTTGAATGTCACAAAAACTAAGGAGCTGATTGTGGACTTTAGAGGGGCTCAACATCCAAGGACGTAAGTGTATGTGCATGTGACAAATAAACTTGACTTGACTTGACTTGACTCATTCATTTATTCATTCATTCATTCATTCATTCATTCATTCGTCAGTCAGAACTGAGTACAGGCGTGTCTTACAACTGTACAAGTCATTGGTGAGACCACACTTGGAGTACTGTGTACAGATCTAGGCAATCAACTATAAGAAGGATTTAATTGAGCTGGAAAGGGTGCGGAGAAGATACACAAGGATGATTTGAGGACTGGAGGGCTGGAATTATAAAGAGAGATTGGAAATGTTGGGATTTTTTCCCTGGAGATCATGAGATTGAGGGGTGACCTTATAGAGGTACATAAAGTTTCGCTGGGTGGTCACAGTCTTTTTCCCAGGGGTGGGGGGGGCAACTCTAAAAGTAGAGGACATCGATTTGAGGTGAGAGGAGAAACATTTAAAATGGGCCTGAAGGGCAAGTTTTCACACAAAAAACAATGGGTATATGAAGCAAGCTGGCACAGGAATCTGTAGAGATGGGTACAATCACAATGTTTAAAAGCCTTTTAAAGACACGGAGAGTAAAGGTGAGATGTGGGCAGAATGCAGGCAAATCAACTTGGTCCCGGTTGGGAGTGGTTGGCATGACAGGTCGGACAAAGGGCCTGTTTCCACGATCTGTGACGCTCTGGTTCAACTTGAAACAGCACAGAATAGTGTCAGGGGCTATGGAGAGAAGGTAGAAGAGTGGGGTTAAGAGGGAGAGATAGATCAGCCATGATCGAATAGCGGAGCGGACTCGATGGGCCGAATGGCCTAATTCTGCTCCTTGAACTTATGAAGGAGTCCATTCAGCCCATTGGTTCCAAGCCAGCTCGCAGGGAGCAATACCATTCCCCCTCTCCTGATTTCCCTGCACCCTGCAACTTATTCTCTTTGACAAATACTAGTGGCGCAGCAGAAAAGTTCCTGCTTTACAGCGCTTACAGCGCCAGAGACCTGGGTTCAATCCTGACTACAGTGCTTGTCTGTACAGAGTTTGTACGTTCTCCCCGTGACCAGCGTGGATTTTCTCTGGGAACTTCGGTTTCCTCCCACACTCCAAGGCTGTACAGGTTTGTAGGTTAATTGGCTTGGTATAAATGTAAAAATTGTCCCTAGTGTAGGATGGTGTTAATGTGCGGGGATCGCTGGTCGATGTGGACTCAGTGGGCCTGTTTCCGCGCTGTATCTCTAAACTAAACTAAAACTAAAAGCTCCCCAATTCCCTTGCATTAGATTTTTCATTAGATTTTTGGATATTAAATTAATGAAAGACGTTGGAGTTAGGGCAGTAAAGTGAAACTAATGCAAAATACCAATTATTGACTAGTAGGCAGACACATGAGGACAAGTGGCCTAGTCCTGAGTCTGCTTTCAATGGTTTATGGTCTGCATGCAGAAAGACTGCAGCTGACTGCAGTAGCCAGCAGGTGTCACTGTTTGATAGGAAAACATTATTGTCACCAAACTGAGAGAAAAAAGAAATTTATTGGCGCTGGGCAGGCAAAGACTTTATTCCTTGGAGCGCAGGAGGATGAAGGGCGATCTTATTAGTCATAGGTGCAGAATTAGGCCAATCGGCCCATCAAATCTACTCCGCCATTCAATCATGGCTGAACTATTTTTCCCTCTCAACCCCATTCTCCTGCCTTCTCCCTGTAACCTTGATGCCCTTACCAATCAAGAACTTGTCAATCTCCGCTTTAAAAATAACCAAAGACTTGGCCTCCACAGCTGTCTGTGGCAATGAATTCCACAGATTCACCCACCCTCTGGCTGGAGAAATTCCTCCTCGTCTCCTTTCTAAAGGTACGACCTTACAGAGGTGTACAGGAACATGAGGGGTTTAAATGGAGTGAATGCACAAGAGTCTTTTATCCAGAGTAGGGGAAGCAAGAACCAGAGGACATAGGTTTAATGAGAAAGTGAAACGATTTAATAGGAACCTGAGGGGCAATGTTTTCACACAAAGGTTGTGGGTATATGAAACGAGCTGCCAGAGGGGTTAGTTGATGCAGGTGATATAACACCATTTAAAAGACAATTGGACAGGTTCATGGAAAGGAAAGCTTTAGTGGGATATAGGCAGGGGAGGGGGGGGACTAGTGTTGATGGGGCATCTTGGTTGGCACGTGCAAGTTGGGCCGAAGGGCCTGTTTCCATGCTGTGTGAGGAAATGACTCTTTGCCGAGGACTCTAATCTTCGCAGAGTTGGTTTTCCAAAAGTAACCACAATGAACCTCGAAACAAGGGGGGGGGGGGGGATTTGGGAGAGAGCAGAGAAGGAACTAAGTAAATTCTGATCAGAAAGAGGGCCGCACAGTGGATTAGCTGGTAGAGCTGCTGCCTCACAGCACCAGAGATCCTGACCTTGGGCATTATCTGTGTGGAGTTTGTACGTTCTCCCTATCACTGCGTGGGTTTCCTCCGTGTGCTCTGGTTTTCCACCACATCCCAAAGACGTGCAGGTTTGGAGATTAAGTGGCCTCTGTATAAAATTACCCTGTGTGTAAGGAGTGGATGAGAAAGTGAGATAACGTAGAACTAGTGCGAACAAGTGATTGATGGTCAGTGTGGACTCGGTGGGCCGAAGGGCCTGTTTTCATGTTACATCTTGAAACTAAGCTAAAGATCTTTACAAATCTCAAAACGCACTGTTGAAAACAAAATAACCAGAGTATTTCTGTCTCTCACAAACTTCCTCAGACAGTAATCCTTTAATTGGCACGGTGGTGCAGAGGGAAAGTTGCTGCTTTACAGCGCTTGCAGTGCCAGAGACCTGGGTTCAATCCCGACTACGGGTGCTGTCTGTACGGAGTTTGCACGTTCTCCCCATGACGGCGTGGGTTTTCTCCGAGATCTTCGATTTCCTCCCACATTCCAAAGACGTACATGTTTGTTGGTTAATTGGCTTGGTATAAATGTACAGTTGTCCCAATGTGTGTGGAGTAGTGTTAATGTGCAGGGATCGCTGGTCGGTGCCGACTCGGTAGGCCGAAGGGCCTGTTTCCGCGCTGTACCACTAAACTAAACTAAACTAATCCAAAACCAAAAATCCTGCAGTTGCTGGAAATTTCAAATAGAACCAGAAAATGCTTGTGCTGCTCAACAAATCAGGCAGAGAGAGAAAGAGTTAACATTTCAAATTGATGACCTTGTCTTTTAATTACTCTTCCCTCTTTCCATTAACTCTTTTCTTCCCCCTTTTCTCACCTAGAACCTCCGCCAGAGAAATCTCAAAGGAGTTCCAGCAGCCCATCCTAGTCTGAAACCTGCAGTCTGAAGAAGGTCTCATAGAAACATAGAAAATAGGTGCAGGAGCCATTCGGCCCTGCGAGCCAGCACCACCATTCAATACGATCATGGCTGATTATCCAAAATCGGTATCCCATTCCTGCTTTTTCCCCATATCCCCTGATTCCTTTAGCCCTTGAGATAAATCTAACTCTCTCTTGAAACCATCTCAAGGTCAAGTTCAAGCACAGTGGTGCAGTGGTAGAGTTGCTGCCTTACAGCTCCAGAGACCCGGGTTCGATCCTGACCACGGGTGCTGTCTGTACAGAGTTTGTACATTCTCCCTGTGACCACGTGGGTTTTGTCCAGGTGCTCAGACTTCCTCCCACACTCCAAAGACATACAGATTTGGAGGTTAATTGGCATCTGTAAAAATTGTGAATTGCCCCTCTTGTGCAGGATGGTACTGGTGTCTGGGGATCGCTGGTCAGTGCAGACTCGGTGGTCCGAAGTTCATAGGTCCATTAGTGATACATGCAGAATTAGGCCATTCGGCCCATAAAGTCTAGTCAGCCATTCAATCATGGCTGATCTATCTCTCCCTCCTAACCCCATTCTCCTGATCTCTCCCCGTAACCCCTGACACCCCAGGTGCCCGTTTCCACGCTGTATCTCTAAAGTCTAAAAACTAAAACATCGTCTGTCGATTCGCTCTGTCGATGCTGGAGGAACTCAGCAGGTCAGCCCATCCAATGCTGCCCAGTGTGGACAGGGCACGGCTGTGTCTCATGTTGCTGTGGGAGACTTGTGAACAGGAACGGTCAGGATGATAATGACAAGTGGGGACCACACCACCATCACCCAACCTGTGACAGGGTCTCAGACAGGGGTTGGCAACCTTGTTCTGCATAGGGGCCAGGACCCATGTCTGTCAGCGGATGGATGGTGGGCCACAACTATCGCCATGGTTAATAAATGGAGGTAATAATAACACATACTAACTAAACTTTGACTTATATTTAGATTTTAGATTTAGAGATACAGCGCAGAAACAGGCCCTTCGGCCCACCGGGTCCGCGCCGCCCAGCGATCCCCGCCAATTAACACTATCCTACACCCACTAGGGACAATTTTCACATTTGCCCAGCCAATTAACCTACAAACCTGTACGTCTTTGGAGTATATTTTTAAACAATATTATTTCTACTGAACAGAGCAGTTAGTTTGATACACTGATATTGAAACTACCCTCACCTTTGTGCTTAACTTATAAACACGTATGTAGACTTATATACGAGCTTGTAACACCGCCGATACAAAAAAAAGTAAGAGAGAGTGAGAGTCACTTTCTGCCACAGCTAGTCGTAGTTTTGCCGCGTTAACTGTCTGCGCTTGTTCTGGACTCTAGATGACGGAGGTCCTAGATGAAGTCTAGATAGAAACATAGAAACATAGAAAATAGGTGCAGGAGTAGGCCATTCGGCCCTTCGAGCCTGAACCACCATTCAATATGATCATGGCTGATCATCCAACTCAGTATCCCGTACCTGCCTTCTCTCCATACCCCCTGATCCCTTTAGCCACAAGGGCCACATCTAACTCCCTCTTAAATATAGCCAATGAACTGGCCTCAACTACCTTCTGTGGCAGAGAATTCCACAGATTCACCACTCTCTGTGTGAAAAAAACCTTTCTCATCTCGGTCCTAAAAGACTTCCCCCTTATCCTTAAACTGTGACCCCTTGTTCTGGACTTCCCCAACATCGGGAACAATCTTCCTGCATCCAGCCTGTCCAACCCCTTAAGAATTTTGTAAGTTTCTATAAGATCCCCCCTCAATCTTCTAAATTCCAGCGAGTACAAGCCGAGTCTATCCAGTCTTTCTTCATATGAAAGTCCTGCCATCCCAGGAATCAATCTGGTGCCCCTTCTCTGTACTCCCTCTATGGCAAGAATGTCTTTCCTCAGATTAGGAGACCAAAACTGTACGCAATACTCCAGGTGTGGTCTCACCAATGCCCTGTACAACTGCAGCGGAATGCAGAGAAATGGCGGAAGTCTAGATAACAGAAAAAAAAATGCACCTGCGGGCAGATGATTTAGGGTTATGGGCCAGATCCAGCCCATAGGTCATAGGTTGCCGACCTCTGGCCTAAGACCTGCAGGAAAGTGTGCAAGAACCACTGGTCTAAATGGACCAATTCTGTGTCAGAACCTCACAGAGTTAATTGGTTGAAAGATACAGCATTGCAACAGGCCCTTCAGCCCACCAAGTCCACGCCGACCATCGATCACCCATACTCGTGTCACAGTTTGGAACTTTGCCTGTTTATGTGCTACAACCTCTTTAAACAGTCTGACTGAGAAACATATTTCAAAGCACTTTTGAGAAAAGTTCAGACACAACTGTAAATGCTGGAGCTCTAATAAAACTAGCAGCGTTTGTGGAAACTACCTCATCTGCGGCACGGTGGCGCAGCGGTAGAGTTGCTGCCTTACAGCGAATGCAGCGCCAGAGACTCAGGTTCGATCCTGACTACGGGCGCCGTCTGTACGGAGTTTGTACGTTTTCCCCGTGACCTGCGTGGGTTTTCTCCGAGATCTTCGGTTTCCTCCCACACTCCAAAGACGTACAGGTATGTAGGTTAATTGGCTGGGCAAATGTTAAAAAAATTGTCCCTAGTGGGTGTAGGATAGTGTTAATGTGCGGGGATCGCTGGGCGGCGCGGACCCGGTGGGCCGAAGGGCCTGTTTCTGCGCTGTATCTCTAAATTTAAATCTAAATCTAAAAACAAAATCTAAATCTTGTAGATTCTCGCAGATACAATCTCTCTGTCCACGCTAACTGTCTTCATTAATTTGTCAACCAGGTTCCTTCAACAACAGCCAAAAAGAAGGACCTTGACCTGAAACGTCACCCATTCCTTTTCCCCAGAGTTGCTGTCTGACCCGCTGAGTTACTCCAGCACTTTGTGTCTAATTCCCTTGGCAACGCTGGCTTCAGGGAGATATTCTCTCTCTCCTTCCCATCCGTCTCCCACACAGTCACCAACTTTAAACTAAATTGTTTCTTCTTCCATTTCTGGTGAGAGGGTCGTCCGTCTGAAACGTTAATTCTGTTTCATTAGCCAGTAGCTGAGCAGTTAAACAAACCAATCGGTCATATTTACCAGAAACCTTAACATACTTGGCATTTAAGAGACTTATGTATAGGCACGTGGATATGCAGGGAATGGAGGGGTATGGGTTATGGCGCAGGTAGGTAAGAGTGGGTCTTGGCATTATGTTCGACACAGACATTGTGGGCTGAAGGACCTTTTCCTGGACTATCCTGTTTTAAGTTTTATGGTCTATACTGTATTCCTCATGTTTAAACTATTTTGAATTATTGAATGTTTATCAGAGGTGCACACCAGTCCTGCGATCATGCCCCTCACAGTAACCCATCATTTCCTTCAATCAATCTACCTTTCCAGTACAGGTCTCTGTCTCGTACAGGTGAAAATATTTTGAAGACAGTGTGCATGATTATTGTAAATTATTGTAAATTATTGTAAATTCTAAAAATTCATGTCGTTCAAAACGGCACGGTAGCACAGCGGTAGAGTTGCTGCTTTACAGCGAATGCAGCGCCGGAGACTCAGGTTCGATCCTGACTACGGGTGCTGTACTGTAAGGAGTTTGTACGTTCTCCCCGTGACCTGCGTGGGTTTTCTCCGAGATCTTCGGTTTCCTCCCACACTCCAAAGACGTACAGGTATGTAGGTTAATTGACTGGGCAAATGTAAAAATTGTCCCTAGTGGGTGTAGGATAGTGTTAGTGTGCGGGGATCGCTGGGCGGTGCGGACATGGTGGGCCGAAAAGGCCTGTTTCCGCGCTGTATCTGAAATATGAAAAATATGAAAAAATATGAAAAAACTGCAGTCAATGCAGCTTGCTCTCTAATGTACTGTACACTGGTCCTGTAAGTATGGGCTGTCGTTGCTAATCTTTCACCTCTCCCCTCCTTTCACCGCTTCCAGCAAGAAGACTGAAACCAGATGAGGTTTTTGGCTTTAGTTTTAGTTCTAGAGACGCAGTGTGGAAACAGGCCCTTCGGCCCTCCGCCTACTCGCCGACCAGCGATCCCCGTACTAGCACTGATCCGACATACTTGGGACAATTTATCATCTCTATCGAAACCAATTAACCTACAAACCCGCAAGTCTTTTGCAGTGTGAGAGAAAACCGGAGCACCCGTGGAAAACCCACGTGGTCACGGGGAGAACGTACAAACTCCGTTCAGACAGCACCCACCGAGCCTACGTCCGTGCCCGCGTATCCCTGGAGAGGGAACACACGGTGTCCATGGGGACTCTGGAGGCCTTCCGTGAACGCTGGTCGCCGCGGGGGGTTGAATGTATTCTTGACAGAGATGGCGGGATTTTAATGTGATAATTGTTTATTTTGTAAACTGCCGATACAGGCGGCTTTTGTTTGATCACATTTTGCTTAGTATGTTTGTATGGTTTTCTTTGGAATAAAACATTTATATATATATTTTTTAATTAAAAAAAAGAAGTCAGGATTGAACCTGGGTCTCTGGCGCTGTGAGGCAGCAAGTCTACCGCTGTGCCATTGTGCCGCCCTTGTACTGATCTTGGCAGCTACCTGTTTGTTCTCTCTGCATCAGTAGGATGTAAAGAACCAGGGGCAGATGAGGATATTTCTTTGTGTTGGGAGTAAAAGGATGAGAGATTCAATCTTAAGTTCCACCTAAGAATTGGATTTAACAAAAGCATTAATTGAAATCCTAAAGACAAAGAACTGTGTGCTGAATGGGTGTCTGCTGTACTGAATGAGCTGTGATTCATTCACAAATTACATCCCTACGGGAATTTATTAAAAGGTGCAATTCGTTTTGTTTAGAAATTCAGCGCAAAAACAGATCCTTCGGCCTACAAAGTCCGCAATGACCAGCGATTCCCGCACAGTAACACTATCCTACACACACTAGGGACAATTTACATTGATACCAAGCCATTTACCCTTCAAATCGTTACGTGTTTGGAGTGTGGGAGGAAACCAGAGCACCAGGGGAAAACCCACCTGGTCACTGGGAGAACATACAAACTCCGTACAGACAGCACCCATAGTCAGGATCAAACCCGGGTCTCCGGCGCTGTAAGCGCTGTAAGGCAGCAACCCAAGCACTGTAAGGCAGTAGCTCTACCACTCCGCCTCCATGCCACCCTAAATCACCCTTCCAGTTCTCTGTGGATGTGAGGAGTTATCAGATTTGTTCCCGAACACAACAAATACTGTACACCTGACGTTATTGCCTGAGGTTCTTTGGTTTATCTGACAGACTTGGCTTTGTCACTGCACTTGAACAACCACATCTCAAGTACATAGAGCAGCACATCACAGGGTCCGACAGCCCACAGATATGCATGTTTGTAGGTTAATTGGACTCAGTAAATTACCACTAGTGTGTGGCGAGTGGATGCAAAGGTGCAATAGCTTAGAGCAAGTGTGAACGGGGGATCAGTGGTTGGCGTGGGTTCAGTGGCCGAAGGGGCTGTTTCCATGTTGTATCTCAAAACTACTGGCGGGGAAAGAGATCGCTAATTATATTCACAAAATGCTGGAGTAACTCAGCAGGTCAGGCAGCATCTCGGGAGAGAAGGAATGGGTGACGTTTCGGGTCGAGACTCTTCTTCAGACTGACGTCAGGGGGGCGGGACAAAGGAAGGATATAGGTGGAGACAGGAAGATAGAGGGAGATCTGGGAAGGGGGAGGGGAAGAGAGGGACAGAGGAACTATCTAAAGTTGGAGAAGTCGATGTTCATACCACTGGGCTGCAAGCTGCCCAGGCGAAATATGAGGTGCTGTTCCTCCAATTTCCAGAGGGCCTCACTATGGCACTGGAGGAGTTATATATTAATCTGATGAACACTGTACGAACAAAGAAATATGTATAACCTGAATCATAGATTTCTCTGAATCTTGATCACCCCTATCTGAGAAACCTACCGGATCCTAATAAAATATGGACAGTGGTATTTTCCTCTTGCACTGCCACTTGTCAAAAGGGAAATTTACCCTTGGTTAGCCCAAGGAAGGCACAGAGTTCTCTCCTAAAGAGCGCATGTACTGTAAGTTGTACTGTATCTGGCAACCGCCTAAACTGAGGCTGCTCCTCTTGAAATAAATTTTGGCGGGAAGCATCACAGCATGGATTGGGAACAATTCTATCCAAGACCACAAGAAATTGCAGAGAATCGTGGACGCAGCCCAGACCATCACACAAACCGACCTCCCTTCCATTGACTCCATCTACACCTCATGCTGCCTCGGCAAGGCCAGCAGCATAATCAAGAATGACTCTCCCATCAGGCAAGAGGCACAGAAGTGTGAAAATGCACACCTCCAGATTCAGCAACAGTTTCTTCCTAGCTGTTATCAGGCAACTGAACCATCCTATCACCAACGGGACAATGGTCCTGACCTACCATCTACCTCACTGGAGACCCTTGGACTATCTTTAATCGGATTTTACTGGATTTTATCTTGCACTATACGTTGTTCCCTTATCCTGTATCTGCACACTGTGGATGGTTTGATTGTAATTATGTACAGTCCTTCCGCTGACAGAATAGCATGCAAGATAAAAGCTTTTCCATGTATCGTGGTACATGTCACAATGATCTAATCTAAACTAAACCATAAGTTCACAAGATCATAAGTTCTAGGAGCAGAATTAGGCCATTCAGCCCATCAAGTCTACCCCACCATTCAATCATGGCTGATTTATCTTTCCCTCTACCCCATTTTCCTGCCTTCGCCCCATAACCCCTGACACCTTTACTAATCAAGAATCTGTCAATCTGTGCCTTTAAAATATCCATTGACTGAACCTCCATCGTCTTCTGTGGCAAACAATTCAACAAATTCACCGCCCTCTGACTACAGAAATTCCTCCTTATCTCCTTTCCAAAGGGACGTTGTTATATTCTGTGGTCATGGCCTCTGGACCCATGTGGAAACAGCCTCTCCACATTCACTTTGTCCAGGACTTTCACAAAGTTTCAATGAGGTTCCCCCTCATCCTTCTAAACTCCATCGAGTACAGGCCCAGTGTCTTCAAGCTTAAACTGAACTAAACTGAAGGGCGGCAGGATGGCGCAGCGGTAGAGTTGCTGCCTTACAGCGAATGCAGCGCTGGAGACTCAGGTTCGATCCTGACTACGTGCGCCATCTGTTCGGAGTTTGTAAACTCTCCCCGTGACCTGCGTGGGTTTTCTCCGAGATCTTCGGTTTCCTCCCACACTCCAAAGACGTACAGGTATGTAGGTTAATTGGCTGGGCAAATGTAAAAATTGTCCCTAGTGGGTGTAGGATAGTGTTAGTGTGCGGGGATCGCTGGGCGGCGCGGACCCGGTGGGCCTGTTTCTGCGCTGTATCTCTAAATCTAAAAAAATCTAAACTAAAGTCTACAGCACCGGCACACATTGACTGCCCATATAGGTTTAACTTTGAAGATGCAGTTAGACAATCAGGTATCTACTGTTCACCTTACAGAGGTTGTGTCTCACATGTGATCTATGCAGTAATACCTTGGTACATGGTTGGCACCATGCGACAATGGCATGAAAAGACGAGATGTAAGCATTGTTGGCTGCGGCTAAATCAGCAGCGGATCCTGGTTTTGAATGGGGAGGAAGGATTATTGCACCTGCCCCATGTGGCAAAGTTGAAAATAGCTTTTCTTTGCAGATATAATCGCACAGCAGTTGGAGAATTCCATTCCTTTAATGTTGCCACGCAGAGCATTTGTCTGCCTTTACCCCGATGTAAACAGCACCCTCTCTCACTGCCCAGCACGGAAAACCTCATTCCTTCGACAGAGCAATGCTGAGCTCTCCCCCAGCTGCACATGGAGCTACAAATATCGTGCGTAAACTTCAAACGAGAAAGAGTTTTATTCCCGTGCAGAGAATGCAGGGTGGCTGGAGTAACTGTGAATGATCGTTATCACCGCTTCAGCAGAGAGTAAAAGACTCCATCTGCTTGAAGTCACAAAGCTCTCCAGAGGAAATCATACTTTTTTTCCCTGACTCCATGGCGTTAGGTGCACCAGATGACCATCAATTAGCTGGATCTCCTTCTCCGCCAGTGGATAACAGATACGGCATGGAAACAGGCCCTTCGGCCCGCCCAGTCCATGCCGACCATTGATCACCCATTCATACTAGCTCTTTACTATTCCACTTTTGTATCTACTTCCTACACACTAGCGGTAATTTACTGAGTCCAATTAGCCTACAAACATGCACGTCTGTGGGCCATAGATGTGCTGCACTGTTCTATGTCTTTGGGATGCGGGAGGAAACCGGTACACCTGATAGATACACATGCGGTCACAGGGACAACGTGCAAACTCCACACAGAGAGCACGCAACGTCAGGATCAAACCCGGGTCTCTGGAGCTGTGAAACAATAGTACTGTGCCACCCCTCCAGTACAACCATAAGAAAGAGCATAAGAATATTAGGTGCAATAAATTTCAATTTAATGTAGAGGTAAATCATTGGGCCATCCGTGACTGCTGTGGTACCCAACAAAATCAAGGCTGATGTTTGATCTCAGCACCACTCCCTGTGCTAACCTCGTAACACTCGATTATGATATTCTGATAATATCCCAAAATCTGTTGATTTCTCTTTTAAATGTACTCAAGAATTCCACCACTGCACCATGTTGTGATGTGAATTCCAAAGATTCACGGCTCTCAGGGTGAAAAAATGTCTTCCCGTCTCAGTCCTGATGGGACATGTCCTGGTTTTGAGACTGAACCCCCCCCCACCGTCCAATCCCCCCCAACCCCCCCCCCCCCCCCCCATCCCCCACCCCCATCCCAGAGCTCCCAACTCGGGGAATCTTATTCCTGTGTTTCCCCTGTTACGCACCTGACACACTTTGAATCAGAATCAGAGTCAGAATCAGAATTCCCTTTATTGTCATCCAAAAAAAACAAGTCCTTTGGACGAGATTTCGTCACCCACAGTCCAACAATAAGAGCAATAAAATAAGCAATTACACACACAACCACAAACCAACACAAAACAAAAAAAGAAACATCCATCACAGTGAGTCTCCTCCAGTCCCCTCCTCACTGTGATGGAAGGCCAGAATGTCTCTTCTCTTCCCCTGCCGTCTTCTCCCGCGGTCAGGCTGTTGAAGTTGCCATGTTCCAGGCCGCGCCGGACGTTCAGTCAGGTCATCTCTCGTTCATCTAAAGTCCAGAGCGGGAAGCCCAGTCTGCCTAATCCCCCCCACATTTGTTAACCCACTCCCCAATCCCAAGAATCAATCTGGTGCACCTATTTTGCATTCCTACCTCCATCTATATGTAAAAGATAGACACAAAAAGCTGGAGTAACTCAACGGGTCAGGCAGCATCTCTGGAGAAAAGGAAGAGGAACACCTCTTCAACTGCATTATAGATTCTGAACATGTTAGGAGGTATGTGTGCTATTCTAAGCTGTTGTATAATTCCTCTTAGAAGTATCTAAAATTTCCGAGAGGTTTAGACAGGGGTAGACAGTCAAACCTTTGTCCCAGTGTGGAAATGTCAAAGATCAGAGAGCATAGCTTTATGGTAAGAGGGACAAAGGTTAACGGAGATTTGTCACAGGGAGCCAAACGTTTAACCCACTGGGTGGTGGCTGCCTGTTACACGTTGCCAGTGTTGACGGTGGAGGCAGATGTGATAGTGGCATTTTGGAGGATTTTCGATAGGCACATGGATATATGGGGAATAGTGGGATATGGATCATATGCAGGCTGATGGGAATAGTCTATCTTGGCATCATGGTCGGCACAGACATTGAGGGCCGAAGGGCCAGTGCCTGTGCGTACTTTTCTACATTCTATGCTCTGTTCTGTAATTATTTTTAGACAATAGGTGCAGGAGTAGGCCATTCGGCCCTTCGAGCCAGCACCGCCATTCAATGTGATCATGGCTGATAATTCTCAATCAGTACCCCGTTCCTGCCTTTTTCTCCCCATACCCCCTGACTCTGCTATCCTTAAGAGCTCTATCTAGCTCTCTCTTGAATGCATTCAGAGAACTGGCCTCCACTGCCTTCTGAGGCAGAGAATTCCACAGATTCACAACTCTCTGACTGAAAAAGTTTTTCCTCATCTCAGTTCTAAATGGCCTACCCCTTATTCTTGAACTGTGGCCCCTTGTTCTGGACTCCCCCAACATTGGGAACATGTTTCCTGCCTCTAACGTGTCCAACCCCTTAATAATCTTATATGTTTCGATAAGATCCCCTTTTGTCAGCTATGAGGGCTTCTCCCCAATAAAACATGGCACCAGTTTGCTGAAATGGAAGTCAGTGATGCCTAATGTTTGACCATTCTGCTACCCTGTGCAGTTCAACAACATACACTGGATCACATGTGTGTGCACCTCACATAGAGAGATGTCACATAGCTGAAGATGCAGACAGTTAACATCCATCAAACATCCCTTTTGGGGTGGCACAGTGGCGCAGTGGTAGAGTTGCTGCCATACAACACTAGAGACCCAGGTTTGATCCTGACTACGGGTGCTGTCTGTAAGGAGTTTGTACGTTCTCCCCGTGACCGGACGGGTTTTTCCCCGGGTGCTCCGGTTTCCTCCCACACTCCAAAGACATTCGGGTTTATAGGTTAATTGGCTTCGGTAAAAACCTTGTAAGCTGTCCCTTGTGTGTATGACAGTGCGAGTGTACGGGGATCGCTGGTCGGTGTGGACTCGGTGGGTCAAAGGGCCTATTTCCGTGCAGTATCTCTAAGGCAAACCTCAGCTCAGCTAATTAAAGACCCCACGACTCCAGCTTACATCTTAGCATCTTACCTCCCTCTCCCTCAATGCTTTTTAAAGGGATCACAAACCATCCAGCTGTTACCTGCTAGCAGATCATGTTTAGTTTCAGCTGTGCTACTCCAACTGTCTGGTGCCGTCTAACTTTGTTTCCAGTTGTAACACAGGAGACACTCAGCGGAACAAATTGCTGGGGAGAGAGAGGATGGGGAGGGGGTGGAAAGAGTTTAATTGGAGCTCACCGTGTTCAGAGAACAGTTCTTCCATCTGAACCCCAGGAGGGGAGATGCTTTTGCTTAAGTAAGCTGGTAGAGCTGCAGCCTCACAGCGCCAGAGACCCAGGTTCGATCCTGACCTCGGGTGCTGTCTGTGTGGAGTTTGCACGTTCGGCCCTATAACTGTATCTATGTAAAATATTGCCCCTGTGTAGGGAGAGGACGAGAAAGTGCGATAAGGTGGAGCTTGTTGTATGGTTGATCGACGGTCAGCATGGACTCGATGGGCCAAAGGGCCTGCTTCCATGCTCAATCTCTAAACATAAACCTAAACCTCAAAGGAACTGTCACCTGTCGCATCCGCGCTTCTAATCTCAGAGTGGCACACGTCTAATCGAGAGTAAAGCTCAGGTGGGGAGAGAAGAGAAAGTGGGGCGTGCAGCTCATAAAGTCGGAGATGTTGGAGAGGACCTGGCATGGAGGGTTCACTAGGCGAATACCATCGGTGAGTGTTTGAGGTGCAGTGGCTGACCTTAAACGCACACCCAAGATCATTTATCATGGAATCCTTTGCCACAGAAGGCTGTGGAGACCGTCAATGGATATTTCCAAAACATAAATGGACAGATTCTTGATTGGTACGGGGGTCAGGGGTTACAGGGAGAAGGCAGGAGAATGGGGTTGAGAGGGAAAGATAGATCAGCCATGATTGAATGGCAGGGTAGACTTGATGGGACGAATGACCTAATTCTTCTCCTAGAACTTATAAACTTGTGAATTTATCTTCCTGTGGCACCAAGTCTTGGGTTGACGTCAGGCATCAACATAGGTTTAGGGTTCATGCCTGACATGCCTCCCGCCCAGCGCCCATACCACACTCTCGCCACCTCCAAGAAATGCACAATAACTCCCTTGCTTTCAATCCCTTTGGCATTACCTTCAGCTAAACTGTGCCTTCCTTTCTTATTTCCCAGGTCAGATTCACTCACTGCATGACTGCCCACACTGCCCACACTGGTCAGCGCGAACTCAGTGGGCCGAAGTGCCTGTTTCCGTGCTGTATCACTAAACTAAACTAAACTAAACTAAACTAAACTAAACTAAACTAAACTAAACTAAACTAAACTAAACTAAACTAAACTAAACTAAACTAAACTAAACTAAACTAAACTAAACTAAACTAAACTAAACTAAACTAAACTAAACTAAACTAAACTAAACTAAACTAAACTAAACTAAACTAAACTTGCTCCTCCCCTTTGTGAGGCACAGTTTAGGATTAAACAGCGCAGATTGGGGTTTTTATTCACAAAATGCTGGAGTAACTCAGCAGGTCAGGCAGCATCTCAGGAGAGAAGGAATGGGTGACGTTTCGGGTCGAGACCCTTCTTCAGACTGATGTCAGGGGGGCGGGACAAAGGAAGGATATAGGTGGAGACAGGAAGCTTTCCTGGGCAGTTTGCAGCCCAGTGGTATGAACATTGACTTCTCCAACTTTAGATAGTTCCTCTGTCCCTCCCGTCCCCTCCTCCTTCCCAGATCTCCCTCTATCTTCCTGTCTCCACCTATATCCTTCCTTTGTCCCGCCCCCCTGACATCAGTCTGAAGAAGGGTCTCGACCCGAAACGTCACCCATTCCTTCTCTCCCGAGATGCTGCCTGACCTGCTGAGTTACTCCAGCATTTTGTGAATAAAGATGGATTGGGGTGATGCTCTAAGGTTACAATACTGGGCCACAGCTGGTGTGTTCATCCAATGAAAAGCGCAATATGCATCTAACAAGCTGCAGATCTGAGATGGTTAATCACAAATTGCTACCCCTGTACTCATAGAGTCACAGTGTCATAGATTGATACAGTGTGCAAACAGGCCCTTCGGCCCAACTCGCCCACACCGGCCAACAATGTCCCAGCTACCTTAATCCCACTTGCCTGCGCTTGGTCCATAACCTTCCATACCTGTCCTATCCAAGATTGTCAAGTTACCACAATTCCATATTTGAATGACATGTCTGATAAAGGACAAGGTGGTCACTAAGTAATGCTTTGCTTCAATAAATATTGTTCCATGTAAACACTGACAAACAAGCTCCAAATGTTCCTCTCCGCCCCCTCAGTTATAAACATTTGTTCCTTTGGCACGGCGCAATTTCCATTCCATCAATTGATATGCCCTTCCCAACTCTAGTGATTCATAGATTAACTTAATGCTTTTCAGTTGCATGTTTTACACACCCACTGAATATCACATTTCTTCCTCACAAAATTGTTTTTTTTTCCTTTTTAAGAACAGCTCTGCCAGAATCCAATCTTCCTCCTGCTCTCTGGGGCAACTAGGACATGAGTAAAGGAGTTAATGTGCAACAAAGTTGTCTTCAGGATGTTTAGGTGGAACTGAACGTCATAGTTATTGTCGGTGGGACTTGGTGCAGTCTCATCCAGCACACTCTTCAGAGCACCATCACAGTCTAGGTTATTTAATATTTATCTTTTTGTTGTTCCATTTAATGTGGCTGCAAAACTGCAGCAAGTAAGAATTTTGTTGTTCCCTTTCATATCTGGTGCCTAGGACAAAGAAAAACTCTTGAGGTGCTATCAAAATGTATAAAAAACACACTTGGACAGGTACATGGATAGGACAGGTTTAGAGGGATGTGGGCCAAACGCAGGCAGGTGGGACTAGTGTAGATGGAGCATGATGGTCGGCATGGGCAAGCTGGACCGAAGGGCCTGTTTCCATGCTCTATGACTCCATGTGTCAGTGACTTGACTCTTGACTTGAATTTCTGGGCAATTATCCCTTTACAAAGGGAGACAGAGGTTCACCTGCACCTCCTCCAACCTCATCTATTGCATCCGCTGCTCCAGATGTCAACTTATTTACATCGGCGAAACCAAGCGCAGGCTCGGCGATCGCTTCGCTCAACACCTGCGCTCGGTCCGCGTTGGCCAAACTGGTCTCCCGGTGGCCGAGCACTTCAACTCCCCCTCCCATTCCCAGTCTGACCTTTCTGTCATGGGCCTCCTCCAGTGCCATAGTGAGGCCCACCGGAAATTGGAGGAACAGCACCTCATATTTCGCCTGGGCAGCTTGCAGCCCAGTGGTATGAACATCGACTTCTCCAACTTTAGATCGGTCCTCTGTCCCTCTCTTCCCCTCCCCCCTCCCAGATCTCCCACTGTCTTCCTGTCTCCACCTATATCCTTCCTTTGTCCCGGCCCCCTGACATCAATCTGAAGAAGGGTCTCGACCCGAAACGTCGCCCATTCCTTCTCTCCTGAGATGCTGCCTGACCTGCTGAGTTACTCCAGCATTTTGTGAATAAATACCTTCAATTTGTACCAGCATCTGCAGTTATTTTCTTATACTACCTTTACAAAGTATAGTATTTAACAATTGTACAAAATATCTCTATTTCTCCATCCCTCCCTCGTGTGATAGAGAAAGGCTCAAACATTTGATCAGAGTAAAACTGACTGGATTTATCAATGTCCTCATGCAGACAATACATTCACAAATGGTCTGAATGGCTGAAATAAAGTGGTTCAAGGTAGCTTCCTATCTAAGCACAGAACACTATTTGCTGTGGTTACCAGTGATCTGAGACTGTTAATACCACAGTTACCACACATCGCACAAGCATTAAAAGCATAACAAGTTCTGTCATTAATGGCAAACGTACTGAACTGCGGGATAATTTCTACTGCACTGGGTTAGAAAAGCAATTGCCAAAATATCACCACCAGTATTATTTTGCCATTCTATGTGTGTAATATTGGTTTAACATTAGAGGTGCTTGGAAATTTGCTCCATTTATTCCTGGGCAGCAGACTCTCATCGCCAGAGGTTATCTGTGTATCGTGGATAAAACAGCCCAATATATTGACCATCTTATTAGCTCTAAAAGCCAGGGTCACTGAACCTGGATGAAATTGCACTCAAAGCCAATAATCAACACAGGAGCTTCCCTGCTATTTGACACGTACTTAATTGATAACCTTAATCCTCAAGATCAATTGGAAAAGCTTTGCAAAATTAAAAGGGTAATTTTTCACAATACACTTTAAATCAGCTTGCACCATTTGTTCACTTTGCAATATTCAAACGACAGTTCTTCAAGCACCACGAATATATGTTTAAAGCAGGTCTACAGTGATTTTGACATAAAATTCACCTTTTAATATGAAACAAAATTAAAGTCTGATGCTGGAAGTCTGAAATAAAGACAGTAAATGTTATGTTTTTATTTCACACTTGACTATATGACTATATGACACACATGACTCCACAGTCAAAAAGGCCCCACAAAGGATGTACTTCCTGCGGCAACTGAAGAAACGCAATCTGCCACAGGCAATGATGGTCCAATTCTATACTGCTATCATTGAGTCTGTCCTCACCTTCTCCATCATGGTCTGGTTTGGCTCAGCCACCAAGCACGACATCTGGAGGCTGCAACGGATCGTTCGCACAGCTGAAAAGGTTGTTGGCTGCAACCTTCCCCCCATTGTCGAACTGTACACTGCAAGGGCCAGGAAGCGAGCGGGCAAGATCATCTCTGACCCCTCTCACCCTGGCCACAAACTCTTCGAAGCATCTGGAAGGCGACTTTGGACTGTCAAAGCAGCCACAGCCAGACATAAAAACAGCTTTTCTTTCCACGAGTGATAGCTCTACTCAATAACCAAAGTCTGTAGTCTCTTTTTTGCTCTGGTTTATTTTCACCCACATGTTTAGACCGTAATGGTGTATCCTTATTGTTTTGATGCGTTTATGCTTTATTCTTAATTGTTAACTGTATGTTTGTGTTGTCATTTGTGAGCGGAGCACCAAGGCACATTCCTTGTATGTGCACATACTTGGCCAATAAACTTATTCATTCATTCATCCATTCATTCATTCATTCATTCATTCATTCATTCATTCATTCATTCATTCATTCATTCATTTATTCATTTTTTTGGCAGGCTTTGAATTTAGCCATGCAAGATGAGTGCCAACTTTAATCTTCAGAACCTAGAAGAGTACAGCACAAGAACAGGCCCTTTGCCCCACAATGCCTGGGCTGAACATAATGCCAAGACCATCACTTATCCACCTGCACACAACCCATATTCCTCCACTCCCTGCACATCCCTCCAACACCTATCCAAACACCACTAACGTGCCTCCTTCAACCACCAACCCTGGCAGGCAGTACATTCCAGGCAATCACCACCCTCTGTGTAACAAACTTGCCCACAACCTCTCCTTTAAACTTTGTCCCTCCCACCGTGAAGCTATGCCCTCCAGTATTTATGTTATTAGCTGATCTATGAAACATGACCACGGAGGGATTATTTTCGACTCCTCCTCACTCACCACATTCAAAACATCACTGAAGTCTCACCTGTTCAGTACTGCCTTCAACCACTGAAGGTCACCTCACCTTCTGTCTCCTTTCTCTGTTCGTTTACTTATTTATCTATTTATTCACTTCCCTATGTTCTTTAAATCCCTGTAAAGCGTCTTTGAGTATATGAAAAGCGCTATATAAATGTAATGCATTATTATTATTATTATTATTATTATTATTATTATCATACTCCTGATAGAGAGGAAATGTGATCATCAACTCCATCACCATGAAACTGATGGCCCATAGAGTGAATGGGAAGACCCTGAGCAGCTATAATGGTGACAATGATGATGGTGTATTGATCAGCTGCCTCTGCCAGACCTATGCTAGTAGTAGTTAACAACTAGTGGGGAACAGCACATTAAGAACATTTAGTATTTTAGTTTAGTTTAGTTTAAAGATACAGCAGGGAAACAGGCTCTTCTGCCCACTGTCAATAGACACAAAAAGCTGTAGTAACTCAGCGGGTCAGGCAGCATCTCTGGAGAAAAGGAATAGGTGACGTTTCGGGTCGAGACCCTTCTTCAGACTAGTCACTTTGTGTCTATCTTTGGTGTAAAACAGCATCTGCAGTAGCTTCTTACACATTCTTCTGCCAACCAACCAACGGTCACCCGTTCACACTGGTTCTATGTTATCCCACTTTCCCATCCACTCCCTGCACAGTAAAGGGCAACAGTAAATGAGGGCCAATGGACACTCAAACTCGCGCGTCTTTGGGATGTGGGAGGAAACCGAAGCAACTGGAGGAAAACCGAGTGGTCATCAGGAAGAACGTGCAAACTCCACACTGACAGCACCTGAGGTCAGAATTTAACCCGGGTCTCTGGCGCTGTGAGACAGCAGCTCTACCCGCTGTGCCACTGTGCTACCCGACTGAAGGAGAGCGGCTTCTCCATTCACCTTGTGAGGATCGGCATAAATGTATTTTTCTGTGATTCCATTTCTGCACATCAGATTTGTCTCCATATTCTGAACCACTCATAGATACTATTGTGGCAGGTTTTCCAGATCAGAGCACTCTAATTCCATAGACAATAGACAATAGACAATAGGTGCAGGAGGAGGCCATTCGGACCTTCGAGCCAGCACCGCCATTCAATGTGATCATGGCTGATCATTCTCAATCAGTACCCCGTTCCTGCCTTCTCCCCATACCCCCTGACTCCGCTATCCTTAAGAGCTCTATCTAGCTCTCTCTTGAATGTATTCAGAGAATTGGCCTCCACTGCCATATTAGGATTAATATAAATTGCCTTGAATGTCGTTGATAAATAAAGTCTTTACGTTTTGATAAATAATGGTTTCCCTGTTTCTTGTATATAAGAATAATGCTTTATGGTAAATAGACCAACAAACTAGCTAATTAAAATAAACATAAATTATTGCAAAGAGTTGGAAATATGAAATTAAAAGATTTTTTTTTTTTTTTTAAATCAGAAATTGCTGCCTTAAATTAGCTGCAAATGCTGAAATGTTTGAATTTTTGAAACCGGTTAATAAAAAGATTAAAAGCTATAATGCACCAGATCTTGCCTTGAGATTGAAAATGAAGCTTGAAGTTTATTGTCACGTGTACTGAGGTACAGTAAAAAGCTTTTGTTGTGTGCTAACCTCTTCAGCGGAAAGACTATATGTGATTACAGTCGAGACGTCCACTGTGTACAGATACATGATAAAGGGAATCAGGTTTACTGTGAGATAAAGTCCAGTAACGTTCGATTAAAGATAGTCCACGGGTCTCCAATGAGGTAGATGGCAGCTCAGGAGCACTCTCTGGTTGTTGACGGAGTGGTTTAGTTGCCGGATAAGAGCTGGGAAGAAACTGTTGGGTCAGTTTATTACAGGGTTAATTGTAAACTGCTAGATGTGTTGTGCTTTCTACAACTAAAGTAACGACTGATTGATTATTCTCAACGCAGTGAACAGCAGAATAGGCACACTCTGTCATGGGTGTCCAAATTGTTGGGTGACATTTTTACCTTTGTTTATGCCCTTGTGAAGCAGTTTTCTGGTGCAGCTATGCTGTTATAGGGCACCAGATCAGTGTCAGACACTGGTGCAATGTACATTCACACGCATTCACATGCAAACACACACACTAGCACGCAAACACACTTGCATGCACACATGCATGTCCAAGCACACACGTACACACACACATTCAAGCACACAGACACACGCACGCACACACACACGCACATATGCATGCACGTACACATGGACACACACACACATGCACATACGCACGCACACACGCACGTTCAAACACACATGTACATACACACATTCAAGCATGCACAAACACGCACACAGCCACATGCATGCACACATGCACGTTCAAGCACACATGCACACACACATGCTCAAGCACACACACACGTACACAGACACATGCACGCACTCACGCACACACGCGCACACACACACACACACACACACACACTCAAGCACACACACACACACACACACACACACACGTACACACACACATATACACGCACACTCACATTCAAGCCAGTACCAATGCACAGGCTTTGACCATTCAACAACTGGACGTAAATGCCAGCTCCCATCCCCAGGACCACCCTACACAGAGACAAGAATGAGTTCACTGCATCATTGCGTTGGCTTGGGGTGGTAATTAAGTTACTGGGCTGGCCTCAGGAGCTCTGACTGATTGATCCAGAGACATGAATCCCACCAGGACAGCTCGGGATTTAAATCAAATCATTAAATAAGCCCGGATTTTTTTTAAAAGGCTTGTCTCATGAAACTACTGGAGTGTAGTAAAAACCCATCTCGTTTTCTAATCTCCTTCAGGGAATATCTGCAATCCTTGCCTGGTTTGAGCTTTATTTAACTCCAGACCCACTAATGTGCTTGACTCCTGACTGATGGTGACATCTCAAATCCAATGAGTGAAGAAAGTGGAAAGTGTGGGTAACACAACCAGCAATTTAATGTGTAGGAAGGAACTGCAGATGTTGGTTTAAATCGAAGATAGACACCAAAAGCTGGAGTAACTCAGTGGGACAGGCAGCATCTCTGGAGAGGAATGGGTAACGTTTCAGGCCGAGACCCTTCTTCTCGACCCGAAACGTCACCCATTCCTTCTCGCCCGAGATGCTGCCTGGCCTGCTGAGTTACTCCATCATCATATATATATATATAATATACATATATATATATGTGTGTGTGTGTATATGTGTGTGTGTGTATATGTGTGTGTATACATATATATATATATATATATATATATATATATATATATATATATATATATATGTGTGTGTATAGTGTGTGTATACATACACATATATATATATATATATATATACATATATATATATATATGTGTGTGTGTGTGTGTGTATATATGTGTGTATACATATATATATATATATATATATATATATATATATATAATGTAAGAAAATAACTGCAGATGCTGGTACAAATCAATTTATTCACAAAAAGCTGGAGTAACTCAGCAGGTCAGGCAGCATCTCGGGAGACACGGAATGGGTGACGTTTCGGGTCGAGACCCTTCTTCATATATATATATATATGTGTGTGTGTGTGTTTAAAAAATATATATATATACTGATTTTTTTGTTTATTATAGTGTTAACATATCTGTTGTACTGTTGCAAGTAAGAATGAACTAAATTCAACTAAACTCAACTCAAGAATTAAATTGTTCCATCTCAGGACATGACAATAAAACCCTTAACTCTTGACTCTTGAATACTGATGGTAGTAAAGTATTCGTCTGCACGGTGTGGCCTTGCTCTGCTCGTGACCTCCACACTGAGCTAGGTATAATGGGTAGCATTCTCCGTACACCAAGAAGGCTTCAGTTTCATTGGGTCAAGTCACATCTCAAGATTTCAACCGACATTGCAGTCATGTCATCAGTAATATTTTGATTGTGGAAGTTACAATTATTTTTATTTACATTATCAAATATTATGTTATTTACAATCAAAAGGCACAATCAGCTCGAGTACGTTCCTGACCTCACAGGTACCACATTGGAAACCTTTGAACTGTCTGTAATTGGACTTTATCAGGCTTTAATGTTACATCTTGTACAAAGTGTTGTACCCTTTATCCTTTTATCTGGGCAGTGGTCTACCGCTTCACCATAGAGAGCATCCTAACACATGGCATCCCTGTGTGGTACCTCAGCTGCAAGGAGGCAGAGAGGAAAGCTCTTCAGCGGGTAGTCCATAGAGCTCAGAGGACCATCGGAACACAGCTACCAGCCTTGGAGGGCATCTACAACACACAATGCCTCAGAAAAGCCACCAGCATCCACAAAGACTCTTCACACCCCTGCAACAGTCTGTTCGAACTCCTTCCATCGGGTAGACGATACAAGGTCTTCTATGCCCGCACCTCCAGACTCAGGAACAGCTTCATCCCCAGGGCCATAGCTGCTATGAACCGGTCCTGCTGAGCCGGATGGTCACATCGCACAGTGAACTGGCACAGATCTACTTGCACTTTATTCTGTTTTTAAACTGTTCTAATTTGTTTCATTGGGTTGTTTAAATTAATACTGATTAGCTAATTAATTTATTGCATCGAATGGAAGTCGCATTCCCAATCTCGTTGTACCCCTGTACAATGACAATAAAGATATATTGTATTGTATTGTATTGGACAGTTTATTTGTAGTTATGCATTTTCTTTGACTGGAAAGCACGCAAACAGAAGATTTTCACTGTAGCGCGGTACACGTGAGAATAAACTAATCTAAACTAAATCAAACTAAACTGAATCTACTCCTGCAATTCGCAGATGTGTATCCATCGGGTGTTCATGGTAGCATTTGCTTCAGTGTTTCAAAACCACTTCCCCTTCCTGCCCGCAGGTCCACCCTGTGAGTCCGTGATGTGCCAGCGATGAATCAGTGGGCAAGCGATTCTCTGTGTGGTCTTCAGCTGCCAGCTGTTTGGCCCATCCATCCACAGAGGAAGAGAGAAAAAAATCACACACAGCAGCATGTCCAAAGGAATTTAGGATAAATTGAACCCTAAGGGTCAGTCGGACAGATGATAACACAATCGAAGGCTTCGCTCAGAAACAGTGCTTGGCACAAATACCAAGGGACAGAATCATTCCTATTTCATTAAGTCTCAATGACTTGCTTTTGTGCTGTGTACTGAAAACTGCACTGGGAAAAGGTGTAATTGTTGTGGCGTAATTAGATCAGATCTTTCAAAGTGGCATTTTTAAGTGCCTGGAAGCAACCAGACATTTTCATTTCTGATTCTGCCTCAACAGTCCCCCTAGTATAATCGTCTTCTGTTAAAGAAACAAAATCTGCAGACTGAGCAGATTGTAAGCACTGCACAACATTCCCCACGTCTGGCATTATTGTGCTGACTGTGAGATGCAATAGAGAGGTTAAATTGGTTCGTGACAATCTCCCTTTTACACTGGTGTTTCTTGAACCACAGAAATGCACTTGATCGACCATTAGATTCCAACGCGGCAAATTACTGTTTCCCAGAAAGAATAAACGTTGGTATAATTGTGTGCAAAATTGCACTAGTCAGCTGTTCAGGATATCTTGTTAACACTTGGGCTGGGTGGTGATGCTGCCATTTCGCAATGAGAATTCAGAAGCCTGAACTGTCACTTTGTCCCACTGACAGAGTCTGTACAGGTGGTTGTCCACAGGGGACTCTGGAGGCCTTTCGTGAAAGCTGGTCACCGCGTGGAGTGGGGGGGGAGGGGGTGGGTGGTGTGTGGATCATGGATAATATAATAATATGCCTTTATTGTCATTGTACACAAGGTACAACGAAATTAGAAGTGCTACAGCTGATAACAGTGCGACAGTGCAAAGACAATTGCACAGACATACGAACCGACACAACAAATGCCAGTATCAAATAAAAACCAATTTAAAAACCTAATAAATAATGAATGGGTTAAACACTTAAATTTTTTTAAAGAAAGTTTCTTTTTTTTAAATGAGAATAGTTGAGTCATGTGCTTCCGTTCACTGTTCTTATTGCCCAGGGAAAGAAACTGTTTTTGAGTCAATTTGTCCTGGCCCTTAGGCTCCTATTGCGCCTCCCAGAGGGCAGGAGAACAAACAATTCTTGCCCTGGATGAGTGCTGTCCTTGATTATGAGTTGGATATGGATAATAATATTGTAATTTGATGATTGATTGACTGTTTGGTTTACTTCACTTTTATTATCACGTGTACCAAGGTGCAGTTGCGTGTTACCGAGTCAGCGGAATGGCGATTACAATCGAGCCGTCCACAGTATACAGATGCAGGATAAAGGGAATAACGTTTCGTGTAAGATAAAGTCCAGTTTAGTCCGATTAAAGATCGTCCGAGGACCTCCAATGAGGTAGATGGTAGCTCAGGACCGCTCCCTAGTTGGTGGTAGGATGGTTCAGTTGCCTGACAACAGCTGGGAAGAAACTGTCCCTGAATCTGGAGGTGTGCGTTTTCACACTTCTGTACCTCTTGCCTGATGGGAGAGGGGAGAAGAGGGAATGCCTGGTTGAGACTCACCCTTGATTATACTGGTGGCCTTGCCGAGGCAGCGTGAAGCGGAGATGGGCGGAGGTTGGTTTGTGTGATGGTCTGGGCTGCGTCCACAATTCTGTGCAATTTCTTGCGGACTTGGATGGAGCTGTTTCCAAAAACCGTGCTGCGATGCATCCCGATAAATTGCATTCTGTGGCGCGTTTGCCAACTGCTAGGTAGTTTTAAGTCTGTTGGGAGCCCTGCGCTTCTAATATTCTGGGATGGCCAACCACGATGCCAGACACTTGTTCCTCGAATATTGAGCTAGTCCGTTCTGGTGTGGGGTCCATTCACACTGATATCAGTGAGCACTGTTGTGCACAGATTTAGGGAGCAAATAAAAAGTAAGTTTCACTTTCTTTTTTTTTTAAGCTCAATCTTTCTCATTTTAGTTTTAGTTTAAGAGACACAGCATGGGAAGTGGCCCTTCGGTCAGCCGAGTCCACACTGAGCAGCGATCACCTGTTCACACGAGTTTTATGTTTTCCCAGAACAAGATCCAGAGAGCTGAAGAGATTGACCTCAGCGGGGAACATGGATAGGCAACATTTTGTATGGGGACCCTTCCTCAATCGAGAACTTCTTCAAAGTAGGCCTGCCCCAAAGAGATTCCACAGTGGAGCAGTGCAATGTAGATCCTTCTTTTGTAAACCAGCAGCTGCAGTTTCTTGTTTCCAATGTTATCCCACTTTCTCATCCGTTCCCTCCAAATTAGGGGCAAACTTACAGAGGTCAATTATCCGACAAAGCCATGTGTCTTTGGGATGTGAGAGGAAATCCCAGAGGAAATCTACGTGGTCACGAAGAACATGCTAACTCCGCACAGACTGCACTCGAGATGAAGATCGACCTCGATCTCTGGCGATGATCGACCTCGATCTCTGCCAGCTGTGCCACCCTGGCTGTTTAGAGATATCTTACCCTGTAAACAAAAATATTGCATCATTGCAATATTTTTTAAACACCTATCAATGGAGGGCATGTAGCGTAGGTTCACTAGGTTAATTCCCGGAATGGCGGGACTGTCGTATGTTGAAAGGCTGGAGCGATTGGGCTTGTATACACTGGAATTTAGAAGGATGAGGGGGGATCTTATTGAAACATATAAGATAATTAGGGGATTGGACACATTAGAGGCAGGAAACATGTTCCCAATGTTGGGGGAGTCCAGAACAAGGGGCCACAGTTTAAGAATAAGGGGTAGGCCATTTAGAACAGAGATGAGGAAGAACTTTTTCAGTCAGAGAGTGGTGAAGGTGTGGAATTCTCTGCCTCAGAAGGCAGTGGAGGCCAGTTCGTTGGATGCTTTCAAGAGAGAGCTGGATAGAGCTCTTAAGGATAGCGGAGTGAGGGGGTATGGGGAGAAGGCAGGAACGAGGTACTGATTGAGAGTGATCAGCCATGATCGCATTGAATGGCGGTGCTGGCTCGAAGGGCTGAATGGCCTACTCCTGCACCTATTGTCTATTGTCTATTGTCTCCAGAGATGCTGCATGACCTGCTGAGTTACTTTGCATCTTTGTTTGTAAACCAGCACTTGTGACTACATTATTTTTTTGTTAAACTATTAGGTTGTATTTCTGTCAGAGTGAAGATGTTCTCTCTACCCTCTTGCCAAGGAAACATATTCTTCGTGAAGAATTTCTTTCTGACCTTACATCTGGCCCACACATGTTACCTACGCCTACAGATGACAACACTGGATATTGTGCAGAAACGCCGAAAAACATTTGTCAATGGTTGGGTAATTCCTTTGTGTTTCAAAATAAAAAATAAAACAGCCTTGCAGCCTGAATCTTCTTATCCCTAATGATTGAAACTGGCCTGTGTATTGTATAAGATCCTTTAATCAACTGAAATGCTGCCAAGAATAAACAATTCACGTTACACGACACTTTAAGAGGCTCCTTTGCCATCAGGTAAATGCGTTCAATACCCCTTAAGAGTTCTGCAGGAGCAAATAGAAAGAACATGTGCTCTTTCGTTAGCAAGGAAGTCTAGTTCAGAGATAAAGCACGGAAACAGGCTCTTTCGGCCCACCGGGTCTGCGCCGACCTACGATCCCCGCACATTAATACAATCCTGTACCCATTAGGTTTTCGTGTGGCTTCACTCTGGCAATGGAACAAGCCCAGGACAGAAAGGTCAATGTGAATAGGAAGGAACTACAGATGTGTAAGAAGGAACTGCAGATGCTGGTTTAAACCGAAGATAGACACAAAAAGCTGGGAGTAACAGAGGGACAGGCAGCATCTCTGGAGAGAAGGAATGGGTGACGTTTTGGGTCGAGACCCTTCTTCAGACTGATGTCAGAGGAGAGGGAGATACATAGACAAGGAAGTGTAAGGTGTGAAAATAGGACAAAGGGAATGAAGGTCAAGGAAAATATCATATAGGTCATTGTTAGCTGGGAGAAGATAACAACACCAAAGCAAACAGAGATAAAATGTAGTCGGAGACAAGTCAGTATGGGAATGGGAAAGGGAGTTAAAATGGTTAGCAACTGGGAGATCCAGCAGGCCTTGGCAAATTGAGCGCAAGTGTTCGGCGAAACAGTCGTTGAGTCTGCGCTTGGTCTGTCCGATGTACAGGAGGTCACATCGGGAACATTGGATGCAGTAAATTATTGACACAATTGCCAGCCATGTCTGTGACCATCCCCACTCCCCTCCATTAACACCCTCGATAAAATACACCTCTTTAAGTAGCCAACTATTGCAATATTTTCTCTTTGGCTCAGGATCACGTTTTTGTTTCTTGACTAAACTCCTACAAAGTACCTTGGGATATTGCCTGATTTAACAATGCCAGAGCAATTCAATTTATTTCATGCTATTAATTGATGAACGTTTGCCTTTTGCACCACAAACAATGACGTGTAATCATTGGAAGAGTGCTCCAGAGAGTCGGCTCGCTCTGCTCCACACCTCTGCTGGATTTATCACAAATCTTTAATTGATTATCAATTTAGCCGAAGCACAAACAGGAACAATTCCCATTAGAGGCGACTCCTGAAGATTAATGTCTAGATGTGCCATCAATCTGCGGCAGCCCCTGTCTGTGCCGTAACACACAGGATTACAGCTTCACTCAACAGAACACATTAACGGCAAAACCTGCAGACCCCCTCTTATGATCTAGCATGTCGGAAAATGCCCCAAACCCAGGGACGCATGGATTAGAACAACATCAACAGGAGATGGAAGATGGAAGCCTCCGTAATTATCTGACGGAGATGGGATTTTAATTGCACAGTGGAATAGGTAATGTCAAGTGCGGAGGGCATTGAATTAATGGATGGAAAGGTCACGGCTAGTCTATCCTTTGCTTACATACCAGAATTCCTGCCGTGTGTGATTGGTTCAATGTGTTGCAGCTTTGAGACTTGTCTTGAACCCACTTCGGCTTATTGTTTGGTCTGAACACATTCCTGATCTGGGTCCTCTCTCCCTGTGTGGTGTGGTCACGGCCCACCTGTACTTGACCATATGTGTCGTAGAATCCCAGAATGATCATTGACATTGGGCAGCATTGTCTACTGACCTCACGTCTATCCTTGCCTGAGCGCCATGGACAGACCCATCCGGCGGTGTCAATACACAACGCAGGCTCCTCTCAGCTTTGAGATGTGAGCGGAGAGGAAAAAAATTGACCTTTGGCTGCACTTTTACATGTGGGTGCATTGGAAAGATCCATCAAAAAAACATCCACCATATTTCAGAAATTATGCAGAGCTTATTCAAGATCTTCACAGTTTTCATGTCAAATTGATTTGAGGCTTGACGGTCCAGTTGGGAGTGGAACCAACCAGTTCCTGATACTTTCCCTGTGAGTTTCTAAAGTGGAATCTTGGTGGTGTGTATTTGATACTGAGATGTGCTACGGCCTTGACCCATCAACTCAACGCTTATATCTATGTTTGCAATGTTGCCGACTTTGCCTCTGCCTCAACACTTTAGTTTAGTTTAGTTTAGTTCAGTTTAGTTTAGTTCAGTTTAGTTTAGTTTAGAGATAAAATGACAACGATCAGAGAACTAGTCTGTCTGAAGTACACGACCACTAACTAAGAAAACGGGTTTGATGGAAGGATTGAGCTAAACTGTTTCAGCAGTCACACAACCTGGAGTCAGTGCGGCCTTTAGTGCAGGATGCACGGCTGCCTCAAGACATATCAGTGAGTAGTCATCAAAAGTGACTCCGGGCTGGCGAAAGGGGGAATCTATCCGGGCCTGATCTGCAAAGCAATTGGTCCCAGGCAGGAGAGTGGCTGCAAAGGCTCATCCCCCTCCCACCCCCTCTTCTTCTCTCCCCTCCTTTCTTATCCTTTTCCCTTCCTACCTACCTCTGCACGTTGCTGGCGAACTGCGCTCTCTGGAGGTCGGCTGCCAGACGCCGGATTTTTAGCTCTGTATATGTGTGGGGTGGTGGGGGGGTGGGGGAAACCTTTTTTTCCAATCTCCTCCTCAACGGAGATGCGACCTTTAGCGTGTCGTATCTCCGTTCGCGCTACGGCCTAACACCGTGGAGTTGGCGGCCTCCAGCTGGGATCGACCTTGAAGACTCCGGTCGCAGGGCCTGGACTTACCATCTCGGAGGCTTCGGCCGTGGGCCCTGTAGACCGCAACATCGGGAGTTCGCAGGTCCCTGGCTGGCGAGGTTTGATCGACCCGCTCGCAGGACCTTCATCGCCCTGCGTGGCTCGGCCGCGGCACTTTCCATCGCCCGGTGGGGGCTTCAAAAGTCGGGAGCCTCGATCGCCTCGTGGCACCACGGGAGAAGAATGAGGAGGAGATAAGACTTTTCTTTGCCTTCCATCACAGTGAGGGTGTGCCTGGAGCAATCACTGTGATGGCTGTTTGTGTTAAAATTGTAATTGTGTGTCTTGTGTTCTTTATTGTACATTACAGGACCATCAACCAGGCTGCTCCCTGATCACGTTAATAGTAAATTCTTCCACTGATTTGATTACCAAAACTGAGATTCATATCTATTGACCAATCCTCCTCAGAATGATGTGATAATTTAGCAAATAAAACGTTATCTTCTTTCCAGTCGTGTTCTTTGCACGCTGTCTTGCTTACAGCAGATTAATGTACTTGTTTTTTATCGGACGCCTTGGTAACTCATGGTGCATTTGGAAGTGATGGATCAATGTTTTAGATGAGGGCAAGACTTTTTAAATGGTTGTAAATAAACCTAGTTCAAATCAACAATCTTTTATTTCGGTATTTCTTGTGGGATTGGGTGATTACTGATTTATGAAAAGGGCATTGAGTCTGGCAATGTTGAAAGCAAATAGATTTGTAACACAGAGGGTGGTGGGTGCCTGGAACACACTGCTGGGATGGTGGTGGAGGCAGGCGCAATGTTGGCATTTAAGAGACTTTTGGATAGACACAGGGATATGCAGGGAATGGAGCAATATGGATTATGTGCAGGGAGATAAGAGTTAGTCTTGGCACCAAGTTCAGCATTGACATTTTGAGTTGAAGGGCTTGTTCCTGAGCTGTAATGCTCGATGTTCTTCATGACCCAAAATTAATTTACTCAACCTATGTTTTCCTGTGCAGTCAACTATCAGGTAAATGTCAGGAGGACCATTCTGTTCAGCTGGAGTCCATATTCACTGTTGCTTCCCAGGTCCCTCTCCACTGAGTGGAATGAACTTGCCAAAGGAGCATAGATTGTTCTGGTGCTCCTTAAATTATGTGATTTTGATTCTTCTATCTCCTTATATTTTTCTCTTGCCTCTGACCAGAGTCTAGGATGTCCTTGCTTATGGAGAAACTGTACTGGACAATATCCAAGAAAAGAATTTCACTGTGTGCTTGCACACGTGACAACAAAAAGCATCATTGACCATTGATTCATAGAGACAATGGTGATGTTGGTTTATGTGTATATGATGCTGGTTTACAGAAAAAAAGACACAAAGTGCTGGAGTAACTCAGTGAGTCAGGCTGCATCTCTGGAGAACACGGATAGGTGACGTTTGGGGTTGGTACCCTTCTTCAGTCTCAAGAAAGGTTCCGATCTGAAAGGTCACCTGTTCCTGTGCTCCACAGATGTGGCCTGACCCGCTGAAGTACTCCAGCACTTTGTGCCTTGATTCACAGTTACGCCTGGGCAGTCTAAGGGGCAAAGAAAGGAACAATATTTGTTCACGGGAAGGGCGTTAAAATTATTGTTGGATTTTTAAAACAAATAGTTTCTATCAGTTTCTTTCATTTGGACCTGGCTGAGAGTGACTGAGTTTAACCATTCATTCTTTGGTGTTTTTTACCCCAGTGTCACACATTTGTTCCTCACTCACACACACTGGTATTAGCTGGGCATCCACTGGAGGTATTTAGACTTGTGTTTCATGCAGTGTGTGGGATTTAAAACCTCTGTAGCTTACTGAGATGTAAGCTGCTCTCCCAGCCTCCACCCCTGTTCCCCCCTCCCCCTCCCCTCACCCACAATCCCCCCACCTCCCTCCCCTCCCCCACCCCCACTCCCCCTGCCCGCACCCCACTCTCCCCATCCCCAATCTTCCCTCCTCCCCTCCCCCACTCTCCCCTCCTCTCCACCCCCACTCTCCCCTGACCCCCACTGTCCCCCTTCCCTCCCCCCACCACCACTCTCTCTTCCTCACACCCCCATCCCCCCCAACCTATCCCCCTCCCCTCCCCCCCACCCCACTGTCCCCTTCCACCCCACCACCTCCTCCCCCCCTCCCCCCTCCCCCCCACCCCCTCCTCCTCCCACCCCCACTCTCCCCAAATTGTTTTCCCCACTCACACACCCCATCCTCTCTACAACTTGGGAGGTGCGCCCCGATGGCGATCCCCGGCTCGGGCCCGTCGATCTTACCGGTGCGTGCATTAGTTTGCAGGCGGGGAGCAACCCCCGGGTCGTGGCTCACGCTGTTCGTCGCGAGCTGCGGGGAATGGCGTCGTGCTGCACCATGAGGGGAAGGCAGACGTGAGGCATGCTGGGACGGGCGTCGGTCCTCCCACTGGTCCTCCGGGGGGGGGGGGGAGAGAGCGCTATTCTTAATGACGTGCGTGTCCCATTGTGACGTCACACGCTGAATACCTTCAAGAAATGGGTTAGAAAGGAAAATTTTAAACTTTAAAATCTCTCTAGCTTTAAAAATGTAGCTTCAATTTGAATGAGAGTTGTTAGACATTAAGCCCAGGATAATGGTGAGTAACGTGGGCCAAACATTGTGGCGCTATGGTGTATCGTTTTGGCTGTGCAGACCAAAGGTTATGGTGGACACATACACACACACACACACAAACAAACACAGAGTTTTAGTAGTATACTAGACCAAGTGTTGGGCCCGTTCCTCGTAGAGTTTCCATTGTGACCTGGGGAAATCACGTTTTTTCTTTAAAATAAATTGTCTCTTAAAAAAAAAGAAATGAATCTCAATGGGGGGGGGGGGGGGGGGGGGAGAGAGGAGGGGCGGGGGTGGAGAGGGGTGGGTGGGTGAGGAGGGGGGAATGGGGGAGAGGAAAGGGGAAAGGGGAGAGGGAGTAATATATAGAAGATAGATAGATAGATGATCATCATGTTGAAGCCCCTCTCCCATCAGGCAAGTGGCTCGGAAGTGTGAAAACGCACAGCTCCAGATTCAGGGACAATTTCTTCCTAGCTGTTGTCAAGGAACTAATCCATCTTATCCCCATCTAGAGAACGGTCCTGACCTACTATCTACCTCATTGGAGATCCACAGACTATCCTTAATCGGACTTTCTGGGATTTTATCTTGCAGTGAACGTTATTCCCTCCATCATGTACTTGTACACTGTGGACGGCTCGAATGTAATCATGTTTCGTCTTCCCGCTGACTAGCGGGCACGCAACATGAGCTTGTCACTCTACCTCGGTCCACGTGGCAATGAACTGAAGTATACTAAACTATGTGAAGATCTGAGCAATCAATGTGCTGCAGTAAATAATCGCAAACTTCAGTGAACATGATTCTGTAAATTCTGGTGATCAAAGGGGGGGGGGAAAGTATGTTTAAAAAAGATATGCCTTTAAAGCTCATTAAAGTCAGAGAGGATAAGGAGAGATGTTCTACTTCATCACTCTTGGGACCATTGGCAGCATACATCAGGAAATGGCACATCCCCAGCTCTTAATTACCCACTCACAAAGATAAACGGTACCAAATTATAGGCTGTGGATGTGCAATTTCCTGATATTCAGGGCCAATGAAGCGTTACCTTGCAGCTGGTTCTGGCCTTTCAAAGATAACATGCATTATTTATCATCTGCTTTAATAAATAGTTATTTGTGCTCTTCAGCATGTGCTTTCTCCATTCATTGATCCAGATTCTTGAATCCTGCATATATTTCCTCACAGCCCTACAATCACATCCTCTGGGAAATGTGCAGGGCAATCTAACCTCCGAGGATTGAAATGTTTGTTTCTTTTGCTACATCTGCAGGAAACCCATCATGCATTCTCGTTACATCGTGCGACCCAGTGGATGGAGTTGCAAATCCAGAGGTGTTTATAGTGCGTAGAGTGGTTCACGCTAGGCTATATATTGTAGTGAGTCCAAAACGAGCGATGTTATCAAAAAGACTTTATTCTTGGTAAAAACCGTGACAAGACGCAACGCACTTACTTTGGACACACACTACTTAACTAGCTAATATAATCTAATCTCCTCTCCCCAGTTTGGCGCCAGACACAACTATACCTCGCGCTCCCGCACCACGTGACCCGTTAGCCCAACCGAGGGTTCGAGACCCCCCCGCCAATCCGTATGTCCCTACATGACCCCCCCCAGAACCCTCGAAACCGTACCTCACGGGTGCCCGGACCTCCCTCCCGGAACGCGTACGGAGGGGGGAAACCGACACCGCCAACGTGACGGGAGGCGGGGAAGGCGCCGCCGCCAGAGGCCATGGAGGGGGCACGGAAGCGGAGGGCGTAGGCGACGGAGAGCGCTTGATCAGGAACGGCGGCCCGGGCCCAACCATAGGCGGTGGGGGGCCGAGAGGTGGCAAACAAGGCGCCGCCGGCGGGACCAGTGGGGCGGCCATAGGCCGGCCCCTGCGCGGAGTCTGAGCCACCGACACGGGGAGGTCCTGGTCCAAATGGGCAGGCTTGAGCCGGGACACCGAAACGAGCTCCTGGCAATTTCCCACCTGCAAGGTGAAGGTGACAGCCCCTCTTTTAAGCACCTGGAACGGGCCCTGATAAACCGGCCGAAGAGGGGGGCGGTGGGAATCTTTCTGAAGGAACACGAAATCGCAGTCCCGCAAGTCCGACGGGACGTGGACCGCCGCGCTTCCGTGCCAGGAGGTCGGGACTGGAGCCAGAGACCCCACCCGTGCCCGGAGGGAACCCAACACCGACGTGACGGGCGGCGGCAAGGTGGGGGCGGAAGGGAGAATGTCACCCGGCACCCGCAGGGGCGAACCGTAGACGATCTCGGCCGAGGATGTGCCTAGCTCGGCCTTTGGGGCCGTACGAATGCCGAGGAGGACCCAAGGCAGCTGGTCAGCCCAATCGTGGCCGGTCAGTCGGGCACAGAGGGACGCCTTCAGCTGCCGATGGAAGCGCTCCACCATCCCGTTGGATTGGGGATGGTAGGCGGTGGTCTGCTGTAAACGAGACCCATACAGCTGTGCCAGCGCGGCCCAGAGGGACGAGGTGAACTGGGCTCCCCGATCTGTGGTGATGATAGCCGGGACACCGAAACGGGCCACCCACTGCAACGCCAGGGCCCGTGCACAGGAGGCCGCCGAGGTGTCCGACAACGGGAGCGCCTCCGGCCAACGTGTAAACCGATCCACCACCGTCAGCAGATGAGTATAACCCCGGGAATAAGGCAATGGACCCACCAAATCCACGTGGATGTGGAAAAAACGGACTGGGGGAACCTCGAATCTCTGGTATGGGGGCTGAACATGACGATGAACTTTGGAGGTCTGGCACGGAATACAGGCCCGTGCCCAGGCTGCCAACTGCTTCCGCAGGCCGTGCCAGACAAACCGGGCGGCCACCACGGCTGAAGTCGCCCTGATAGACGGATGTGCCAGGCCGTGAATGGCCTCAAAAACATTACGCCGCAGGGCGGCAGGCACCACCGGGCGACAGCATGGAAGGGCCACAACTTGGTACCTGCGGGGCCACACGCCACCTGTTCCAAACGCAGTCCCGAGGCTGTGGAGGCGTACACCCCGGCAGTTCCTTCCAGGCGCTGAGCCTCCGCTAGCTCCTGGAAATCCACCTGTCCACCTACCGCGGCTACGGAGGGAATGGCCGGCTGGGACAGGGCATCAGCAACAGCATTAAGCCTACCCGCAATATGACGGACATCGGTGGTAAACTCCGATATTAGGGTGAGGTGCCGCTGCTGGCGAGCCGACCACGGATCAGAAACCTTAGCAAAAGCGAATGTCAGAGGTTTGTGATCCGTGTAGGCCACAAAAGAACGGCCTTCCAATAAATAACGGAAGTGGCGGACTGCTAAATAGAGGGCCAGGAGCTCCCTATCAAACGCACTATATTTGAGCTCGGCTCGCGAGAGCTGCCGGCTGAAAAACGCCAGGGGCTGCCATTGACCTTCGACCTGCTGCTCCAAAACCCCACCCACCGCCACGTCTGAGGCGTCCACCGTCAGCGCCGTGGGGGCGGAGGAGCGCAGGTACACCAGCATGGTGGCGTAGGCGAGGGCCTGTTTGACCGCGACAAAAGCCGTCTCTGCAGCTGCGGACCATACCAACTCAGCGGGGTTACCCGCGAGGCATTGAAAAAGGGGGCGCATGACCCGAGCTGCTGCGGGCACGAACCGGTGATAAAAGTTCACCATGCCCATCCGGAAGTGGCGGCGCCTAACGGCAGCGGCTTACTAGCAGTCTGTTCGTCTTTTTTCCTTTTTTTTTTTTTGTGGTGTGTCGGTATTGGGATGGTATATTGGTATATTGGTATATATTTTTTTGGTTGTGTATGTGTGGGAGGGGGTGATGGTGTGGGGGGGGGGGACTTTTCTCTTCCTCACGGCGCGGGGTGCGGCTCGGCTGCGGGGCCTAACATCGCCCGGTGCGGCTTGGCCGCTGGACTTTACATCGCCCGGTGCGGCTTGGCCGCTGGACTTAACATCGCCCGGTGCAGCTCGGCCGCGGGACTTAACAGTGCCCGGTGCAGCTCGGCCGCGGGACTTAACATCGCCCGGTGCGGCTCGGCCGCGGGACTTTACATCGCTGGTGCGGCTCGACTGCGGGACTTAACATCGCCCGGTGCGGCTCGGCTGCGGGTCTTTTCATCGCTGGTGCGGCTCGACTGGGGGACTTAACATCGCCCGGTGCGGCTCGGCCACGGGACTTTACATCGCTGGTGCGGCTCGACCACGGGACTTTACATCGCCCGGTGCGGCTCGGCCACTGGACTTAGCTGCGTAAGGCTTGGTCGCGGGCCTTTCATCGCCCGGTTCGGCCGCGGGACGTTTCAGCGCCCGGTGCGGGGACTGTGCGGGTCGGTCGGGGACGAGCTGTCTGTCCGTGGGCGTGGGGAAGAGAGTGGAAGTTTTGTTGCCTCCATCACAGTGAGGGGGTGTTTGGAGTCACTGTGATGGACGTTTGTGTTGGGGTTATGTGTCTTGTGTTCTTTTTTTCTATGACTGCTATGTAGTTTCGTTCGGTACTTCGGTGCCGAACGACAAATAAAGCTCTGTTATACCTGTTATACCTGTTATAATTCCTGCAAATCGTTGATGGTAGTAGGGCGTGGAAAAGAGCGTACCGCGTCCACCTTAGCTGGCAAAGGAGTGGCACCGGCCGGTGTAACCCGGTGACCCAAAAAATCTACCGCCGACAGGCCGAATTGGCATTTGGCCGGGTGCAGAATCAGGCCGTGGTCCTGCAGCCTCTGGAATATAGTGCGGAGGTGGACTAAGTGCTCCTGGACCGAACGGCTGGCAATCAAAATGTCATCGAGGTAAATAAACACGAACGGCAAACCTCGACCCACATGGTCCATCAGACGCTGGAATGCCTGAGCTGCGTTTTTAAGGCCGAAAGGCATGCGTAACCACTCAAACAACCCGAACGGAGTAATGGTAGCCGTCTTTGGAATGTCCGGCGGGTGGACATGATATCCCCGCACCAAATCGATCTTTGAAAAAATTGTAGCCCCCTCCAGGCTGGCTGAGAAGTCCTGTATGTGCGGAATCGGGTAGCGGTCCGGCCGTGTTGCCGCGGTAAGTCGTCGGAAATCCCCACATGGTCTCTACCCCCCAGATGCTTTGGAAACCATATGCAAGGGGGAGGCCCACGGACTACTTGAAGGCCGCACAATTCCCAGCCTCTCCAAGCTCAAGAACTCCTCTTGAGCCACGGCCAGCTTGTCGGGTGTGAGGCGCCGTGCCCGGGCAAAAACCGGCGGCCCCTCGGTCGGAATGAAACGCACCACCCCATGCTTCTCGGAAGGTGCATCGAACCGCTGAACGAGGAGCTGCGGGAAATCCGCTAGGACCGCATCGAACTGACCGGGGGCCGTGATGATGGCCTGGATCGCTGAACTGGGTGGGGCGGCGCTTGGAGGGGCCGCAGGCCCCGTACTTCGGGGCCGTACGTCGGCCGAGGGCTGCAGGCCGCTACCGCGGACGTCTACGACCAACGAAAACGCCCATAGAAAATCCGCACCCAAAATGGCCTGGCCTGCATCCGCCACGATGAAATCCCAACGGTAGGTCCTGGACTCGAAGGACAGGGACATAGCCCTTTTACCATAAGTGCGGGTGGGGCTACCGTTCACCGCAATGAGGGGCGGCCCCTTCCCCCCCGCTTGAACTTCACAGTCGTAGGGGGGCACAATACTCACAATACTTACCTTAATGTTGCGCCCTCAATTAGTTTAGTTTAGTTTAGTTTTAGAGATGCAGCATGGAAACAGGCCTTTTGGCCCACCGAGTCCACACCGACCACCAAACTCCATACCGACAGCACCCCTGATCAGGATCGAACCAGGGTCTCTGGCGCTGTGAGGCAGCAACTCTACCGCTGTGCCAATGTGTTGCCCACTAATGGGCCCACTCATGCTTCCATTCTGAAGCATGAAATGTTTTTGAATGTCAGGCTAGTCACCACAGGTTGCATGCTGCCTTGGACCAAAGTGTGAAATGGGTCGTTTGTGGTTACACTATCCAACTCAATTCCAAGACTCCAGTGGATTTGAAAATTGTGTGCAGAATGCACTCGGCCACCTCTACCCTCCTGCCTGGTTTAATCTAGTCAAGGCTGATTTTTGCCCATTGTCTTGGTTCATCCCATCAAATGAGGAACTGAAGGGCTACCTAGAACCTACCCAGAACTTTGATAGAGAAGCACTCAGTAATAGCAATGGCAATATAGGGAAATTTGACAAACATGATGTTTTCTCTGGAGTCTTCATTAAAACCTTACACATTATCAGAGGTATAATAAAATGCAAGTCCCCTCGTTCATCTCAGTTTAGTTTAGAGATACAGCGTGCAAACAGGCCCTTACCCCACCGAGTCTGCACCAACCAGCAATGCCCATACACTAGTTATATCCTATACACAGGAGTAAATTAACCTAAAACCTGCATGTCTGGGGGGGGAAACCGGAGGACCCGGAGAAAACCCACGAGGTCACAGGGATAATGTGGAAAATCCGTACAGACAGCACCTGTAGTCAGGATCGAACCCGGGTCTCCAGCACTGTAAGGCAGTAACTCTACCACTGCCTCACTGTTCCGCCCCCTCATCCACAGCCTATACCTTTGTACCATTTATCTTTGCGAATGGGTAATTAACAGCTGGGGTGTGTCATTTCCTGATACATGCTGCCAATGTTCAACGGTTTGTATAATTCTGCTTCTCAGTGCTCATCACAAGGACAGCACAATGGAGAGGGAACTCGCTGAGGGAGGGAAGAACCCGCTGAGAGGGAACTCGCTGAGAGAGGGAACTCGCTGGGAGAGGGAACTCGCTGAGGGAGGGAACTCACTGAGAGAGGGAACTCACTGGGAGAGGGAACTCGCTGAGAGGGGAAATTCGCTGAGAGGGGGAACTCGCTGAGAGGGGGAACTCACTGAGGGAGGGAACTCACTGAGAGAGGGAACTCACTGGGAGAGGGAACTTGCTGAGAGGGGGAACTCGCTAAGAGGGGGAACTCGCTGAGAGAGGGAACTCACTGAGAGAGAGAGGGAGGGAACTCGCTGAGAGAGGGAACTCGTTGAGAGAGGGAATTCACTGAGAGAGAGAGGGAGGGAACTCACTGAGGAAGGGAACTCGCTGAGAGAGGGAAGCCGCCGAGCCCGGCCCCCACTTGCCCCATGGACCAGAGAGGAGGAAATCAGAACAGACGGCCGGTAAACAGACCGGCTGCGGGAGGCAGTGCCGTGCACCTCAGCGGTGGAGTGGGCCGTTGGAGACCCGACAGCAGCTCGGTTAGATTAGGGGCCGATCCAAAAGGCTGAGTGGGTGGACCAGATGCAACCTACAGCTGCACAGAACAACTGGGCCTTAACATTGGCGCCAAATCTGGCGACTCTGTATAATGTCTCAGTATAGCATTTCTACTGTATCTGGGATGCTTATCTGAGATGTATCTAAGTGCTTATATATAATAATACTTGTACTGAACTGTATACAAAAATGAATTTCACTGTACCTCAGTACAAGTGACAAATAAAATACCTTTGAACCATTGAACCCACTGAGTTTCTCCAGCACTTTTCCCTTTTTTCCCAGAATACAATACAATATATCTTTATTGTCATTGTACAGGGGTACAACGAGATTGGGAATGCGCCTCCCATATGATTCAATAAATTAATTAGCTAGTCAGTATTCATTTAAACAACCCAATGAAACAAATTAGAAACAGTTTTAAAACAGAATAAAATGCAAGTAGATCTGTGCCGGTTCACTGTGTGATGTGACCATCCGGCTCAGCAGGACCGGTTCATAGCAGCTATGGCCCTGGGGATGAAGCTGTTCCTGAGTCTGGAAGTGCGGGCGTAGAAGGCCTTGTAGCATCTGCCCGATGGTAGAAGTTCAAACAGACTATTGCAGGGCTATGAATTGTCTTTGTGAATGCTGGTGGCTTTTCAAGATAGCTTTATTTGTCATCCAAATTGGATGAAATTCAGTCACCCACAGTCCAACAATAAAAGCATTAAAATAGGCAGATTACACAATAAAGCATTAAAATAGGCAAATGACACAACCCCAAAAACACACAAAAAAAGAAACATCCATCAAAGAAACATCCATCACAGTGAGTCTCCTCCAGTCCTCTCCTCACTGTGATGGAAGGCCACAATGTCTTTTTCTGAGGCATTGTTTGTTGTAGATGCCCTCCAAGGCTGGTAGCTGTGTTCCGATAGCCTTCTGAGCTCTATGGACTACCCGCTGAAGAGCTCTCCTCTCTCCACAGTTTCCCCCACTGGGGTTTTGGACAGCTCTCCACTCTGCATTACTCTGAAATGGAATTTCCATTCAACAATCAGACTGATCTCCCACAGCTTTATTAATATAATGTGTACATGAGTTATAAGTTTGCAACTCAAATGAAGCAGGAGGCATTGGCACAGGCAGACACAATGGATGTCGGGACCCACAGGACTGTTGTTCGATATTCCCTCTTTGTTTGAACCTCAATAAGGAACCACAGTGTTCAATTCAAAACACATGCTGATTTTTAGTTCAGCATAGTTTAGAGATGCAGCGCAGAAACAGGCCCTTCGGCCCACCGAGTCCCTGCCGACCAGCGATCCCCGCACATTAATACTATCCTTCACACACTAGGGGCAATTTACAATTTTACCAAGCCAATTAGCCTACAAACCTGCACGTCATTAGAGTGCGGGAGGAAACCGGAGTTCCCGGGGAAAACCTACGCAAGTCATGGGGAGAAAGTACAGACTCCATACAGACAGCACCTGTGGTCAGGTTCAAACCCGGGTCTCTGGCGCTGTAAGGCAGCAACTCTACCGCTGCCCTGTAACGTCACTGTGCTGGTGTGGGTTGCTATGCTGGCAGAGAGTGCAGTTCCACACCCAGGCAAACGTTAATCAAAGTGCTCGAATATTGACGATAACCATAATTAACATCACTTTTTGTCTCCAGGCCTTATGCAGTGCAGAAAATAGAAGAATAATTTCCAAACAGGAACTTTGAAAATGTGCTCTTTATTCATATTGTTCCCTCAGTCATTTCTTCCTCAGTATTGCCAAACAGACTCCCCACCATTGACTCCATCCACATTCCACGCTGCCTCGGAAAAGCAGCCAACTTAATCAAAGACTTGTCTCACCCGGGTCATTCCTTTATCTTCCTGCTTCCATCGGGCAAAAGGTACAGAAATTTGAAAGTGCGCTCCACCAGACTCAAGGACAGCTTCTTCCCCTCTGTCATCAGGCTTCTGAACAGTCCTTCCATAAGCTAGGGTACAGCCTGATTCACCTCGACCCCACTGCGGACAGTGGGCTTTCCCAATGGAACCGGAGCTGTGATAATAATCGGTGTGGTCTCGATCGGCTAAAGTGCCCGTTTGCATGCTGTATCTCTAAACTAAACTAAACACATTGTGGGCAGGCAATGGGCCAGTGAGGTCTCATTGTCCACCGAACTGGAGCCCAAGGCACTCTCATGGTCTGGTCCACTGCACAATGCATGGAAGCATTGCTCACATTCAGATCGCCAGGTGTGGGTGTGAGGAGAGTGGGAGGCGGTGGGGGGGGGGGGGGGGCTGTGTTAGTTAGGCCAAGAGCAGTGTGTTAATGTGGAAGAAGGAGCAATGTGTCGGAAGGAACTGCAGATGCTGGTTTAAACCGAAGATAAACACAAAATGCTGGAGTAACTCAGCGGGACAGGCGGCATCCCCGGAAAGAAGGAATGGGTGACGTTTCGGGTTGAGACCCCTTTTCAGACAGTCACCCATGACGTCACCCACTTCTTCTCTTGAGAGATGATGCCAGTCCCGCTGAGTTACTCCAGCATTTTGTGTCTACCTTTGGAAGAATGAGCATACAGGTACATCAGTGTAATTTGTTCTTCTACACATGGGACAATAGACAATAGACAATAGACAATAGAGGAGGCCATTTGGCCCTTCGAGCCAGCACCGCCTATCAATGTGATCATGGATGATCATTCTCAATCAGTACCCCGTTCCTGCCTTCTCCCCATACCCCCTGACTCCGCTATCCTTAAGAGCTCTATTTAGCTCTCTCTTGAAAGCATTCAGAGAATTGGCCTCCACCGACCGCCTTCTGTGGCAGTGAATTCCACAGATTTACAACTCTCTGACAGAAAAAGTGTTTTTCCTCATCTCTGTTCTAAATGGCCTACCCCTTATTCTTAAACTGTGGCCTCTGCCTCTAACTTGCCCTACCCCTTAATCATCTTATATGTTTCAATAAGATCCCCTCTCATCCTTCTAAATTCCAGTGTATACAAGCCTAGTCGCTCCAGGCTTAGAAGTTCATGATAAAGTAGGCCAAAGTCAGCATGGTTTTGTAAAGGAGAGATCTTGCCTGACGAATCTGTTATGTATATATATTTATGTGTGTGTGTGTGTGTGTGTGTGTGTGTGTGTGTGTGTGTGTGTGTGTGTGTGTGTGTGTGTGTGTGTACCACTGACAGGCGTGATATCACATCCTCAAGCTGACAAAACATCTGTGTTGTGCGTGTTAATCTTCCACCCTACATCACAATAAATTATCTTTGCCAAAATTTACTTTCAGTTTGAGATTCCATGCCGTGTCTCTAACTAAACAAAAACACAGTGTGGGCAGGCGATGGGCCAGGGAGTTTTCATTGCCTGCGTAAATGAAGTCTGTTACCTCGGACAGACACAAAGTGCTGGAGCAACTCAGCGGGTCAGGCAGCATCTCTGGAGAAAAGGATCAGGTGACGTTTCAGGTCGGAACCCTTTTTCAGAACGAAACGTTCTGACCCGAAACGTCACCTGTTCCTTATCTCCAGAGACCCACTGAGTTACTAAAGCATTCTGTGCCTAGCTTCGGTATAAACTAGCATCTGCAGTTATTTCCTACACACAAACTCTGTTACAATAGACAATAGACAAGAGACAATAGGTGCAGGAGGAGGCCATTCGGCCCTTTGTGCCAGCACCGCCATTCAATGTGATCATGGCTGATCATTCTCAATCAGTACCCCATTCCTGCCCTCTACCCCATACCCCCTGACTCCGCTATCCTTAAGAGCTCTATCCAGCTCTCTCTTGATCAGTTACCTGACCAGTTCATCTTTACGGGTCCATCTACGCACATTTGCTTCAAAGTTTTTTTTTAAAAGTCCTCATTTAAACAAGTAATTAATTGGTAAGCATTGAGGACGTGGACAATTCAAGCTAGTTTCTTGTGTACAAAACTGATGTTGTGGATTATTTACCTGTAGTCATTGAGAAAGTGTATGTGTGAGTGTGTCAGCTCCCATTTGAATTCATCTCCTCACAGTGAAAGGAAAGGAATGCTCGAATCACTCTTTACTGTCAGTGCTTAAAACACATTTCTATGAACAGATATTTGAAGAAGCCTAAGGCATTAACTATACCACTGTAAGGCATTATCTATACCACTGTAAGGCATTATCTATACCACTGTAAGGCATTATCTATATTACCACTGTAAGGCATTATCTATACCACTGTAAGGCACCAACTATACCACTGTAAGGCAGCTACTCTAACACTGTAATGCATTAACTTTACCACTGTAAGGCATCAATTATACCACTGTAAGGCAGCTACTCTACCACTGCACCAGGATGGCACATTGACACAGTGGTAGAGTTGCTATCTTTATACGTTCTCCTTGTGACTGTGTCAGTTTTCTCCAGGTGCTCCGGTTTCCTCCCACACTCCAAAGACATACAAGTTTGTAGGTTAATTGGTAAAAAAATTGTAAATTGTCCCTGGTGCGTAGGATAGTGGTAGTGTATAGAGATGATCGCTGGTCGGCGCGGACTCACGGGGCTGAATGGCTTGGTTCCACGCTGTGTCTCTAAAGTAATGAGCCCGAAGTGGGACGTGAGAAGAACAATTACAACTGGGAATAATGTCACCTCCCACAATTGCCCACCACTCACGTGCCCTGTGGTTGCTGACTGTGAGAGACAAGGTCATCTGTGGCCATGAAAGAGTATTCTGCGTTTGCTCACTGTGGCCTCCTGCAAGAGAGAGGCACGTATGTCAGTGAGCACATTGGGATGTGTATGTGTGATGTACGCTACACAGCTGATCATTGGAGTCGCTGTGTGCGTGTGGGTGTGTGGTCAGTTATGTGAACATTTGGTACGAGACCAATGATGGGTGTATGAAACGATCTGCTAGAGGAGGTAGTTGAGGGAGATATTATAACAGCATTTAATCAACACATGGACTGGTACATGGATAGGAATGGTTTAGAGTGACATGGGCCAGCTTGGATGGATATCTTGGATGAGAGGGGCCAAAGGGTCTGTTTCCATGCTGTATGACTCATCCAATCACTCATCGTGAGTAGCTACAAGTCTTCAACACTGGCACTATCATGGGGTAGAGGTATCCCTGCCTGACAACCTCTTCCCATTGCTTCTTTATTTCTGACTAGAGGATGTCCTGGCCTCCTGGCCAGCTTTTTCTGTTTATTTTATTATTGTCACATGTACCGAGGTGCAGTGAAAAGCTTTTTTGTTGCAAGCTATCCAGTCAGCGGAAGGACTATACCTGATTAAAATCGAGCTATCCACAGCATACAGATATAGGATAAAGGGGATATCGTTTTGTGCAAGATAAAGTCCATTAACGTCCGATTAAAGATTGCCCGAGGGTCTTCAATGAGGTAGATGGTAGGTTAGGACCGCTCTCTAGTTAATGATAGGATGGTTCAGTTGCCTGATAACAGCCGGGAAGAAACTGCCCCTGAATCTGGAGGCGTGTGTTTTCACACTTCTGCACTTATTGCCTGATGGGAGAGGGGAGAAGAGGGAGAGTCCGGGGCAAGATTTGTCCTTGATTATGCTGGTGGCCTTGCCGAGGCAGCGTGAAGTATTCACCTCTCTGCGGACAGCTGCAATCTTTAGTTTAGTTTAGTTTAGTTTAGTTTAGTTTAGTTTAGTTTAGTTTAGAGATACAGCACGGAAACAGGCCCTTCGGTTCACCGAGTCCACGCCGACCAGCGATCCCCGCACACTAACACTACGCACAACGTGCCGCACCGTGGCGAAGGGAGTTTGCCATTTTCCTGTAGAATATTCCCCAAGCTCTATAATGACTTCCAGCGGTGGCTGTTGGTATTGATCACTTCCCCTGTTAGCTTCACTTTAGTCGGCACTCATTCATTTCAGTTGATGCAAGGGACTCCTAAAATTACGGCCAATTGTTTTGGGCTAATGCTTTAGATGCACCAATAATAGTTTTAGTTTATTTTGTTTAGTTTAGTTTAGAGATACAGCATAGAAACAGGTCCTTCAGCCCACCGAGTCCACGCCGACCAGCGATCCCCGCACACTAACACTGTCCTACACACTAGGGGCAATTTACAATTTTTACCGAAACCAAACAACCTACAAACCTGTTGTCTTTTGAATGTGGGGTCAACGAGAAAAAAACCTCACGCAGGTCACGGGGAGAACGTCCAGTTTCTGTACATCCAGCACCCGTGGTGAGGATTAAACCTGGGTGTCTGGTGCCCTAAGGCAGCAACTCTACCGCTGCGACAATGTGCCGCCCTAATTGTGTGAAATGTGCACACAAACCTCCGATGTGCGAGAAAATTAACACAAACTAACATCATTTGTATTGCCTGGTTTTCTGCACGAGTGACTTTGACCCCATTATCTGAATCAATCCCCAGCTCAGGACCAACTGTGGGAGCACAGATGTTTTCAATGAATCCTGCTACTTAACCCACTTAGTTTGTTCCCAAAGAAAAAACAATGGGGGGGGGGGGAAAGGAGGGGGAGGAGGAGGAGGGGGAGGAGGAGGAGGGGGAGGGGGGGGGAGAGGAGGAGAGGAGGGGGAGGAGGAGGTGGAGGCGGGGGGGGGGGGGGCGGGAGGAGGGGGGGGGGCGGGAGGTGGGGGAGGAGGAGGAGGAGGAGGTGGGGGGGAGGAGGAGGGGGGGGGAGGAGGAGCGGGGGGAGGAGAAGGGGGGAGAGGAGAGGAGAGGAGAGGAGGGGAGGGGAGGGGAGGGGAGGGGAGGGGAGGGGAGGGGAGGGGAGGGGAGGGGAGGGGAGGGGAGGGGAGGGGAGGGGAGGGGAGGGGAGGGGAGGGGAGGGGCGGGGAGGGGAGGGGAGGGGAGGGGAGGGGAGGGGAGGGGAGGGGAGGGGAGGGGAGGGGAGGGGAGGGGAGGGGAGGGGAGGGGAGGGGAGGGGAGGGGAGGGGAGGGGAGGGGAGGGGAGGGGAGGGGAGGGGAGGGGAGGGGAGGGGAGGGGAGGGGAGGGGAGGGGAGAGGAGAGGAGAGGAGAGGAGAGGAGAGGAGAGGAGAGGAGAGGAGAGGAGAGGAGAGGAGAGGAGAGGAGAGGAGAGGAGAGGAGAGGAGAGGAGAGGAGAGGAGAGGAGAGGAGAGGAGAGGAGAGGAGAGGAGAGGAGAGGAGAGGAGAGGAGAGGAGAGGAGAGGAGAGGAATCCAATCCCTTTGTGGGCTTAGTATGATGGCATCATACTTTTATAAATGAAGAGTTTGGTTAGTTGCAATAGAAATCCTGACCCAATATGTTGGAATATTACTTTCCAGCACAGGTAAATAATATTAACATACTCCCCAGCATTTGCACAATAATGCTGAGGATAGATACTAAATGCTGGAGTAACTCAGTGTGTCAGGTGGCATCTTGAGAGAAAAACTAATATTGACATATCAAAATAATATTGGCATTAGTTGATTTGCATTATATTTATGATTGTAGCTTCAATCGAAGTGTAGTAATAATGTCAACTCATGCGTTATACATAACTACATGTCAATTTCTCTGTCACAACTTAGCTATTTTTAATTTCTACTGAAACAATATCTAATTAATTGATTATAAATTTCTGTCAAATTAGAAACAAAAAGTGATTTGAATTTGTACTCGAGTAGTCAAGAGTGCAGAATGTTATTCTCAGCATTGTGGCGCTCAGTTCCCGAGACAAAGTCCAATGTCCGTAATGGGGTAGAGGTGAATCAGACAGTGCCCCAGCTTATGGAAGGGCCGTTCAGAAACCTAATAACAGAAGGGGAGAAGCTGCTGAATCTGTTGGTGCATTCTTTCAAGCTCCTGAAACGTAAAGTTTCTGTTACTAGGTTAATTCCCGGAATGGCGGGACTGTCATATGTTGAAAGACTGGAGCGACTAGGCTTGTATACATTGGAATTTAGAAGGATGAGAGGGGATCTTATCGAAACATATAAGATTATTAAGGGATTGGACATGTTAGAGGCAGGAACATGTTCCCAGTGTTGGGGGAGTCCAGAACCAGGGGCCACAGTTTAAGAATAAGGGGTAGGCCATTTAGAACGGAGATGAGGAAAAACTTTTTCACTCAGAGAGTTGTGAATCTGTGGAATTCTCTGCCTCAGAAGGCAGTGGAGGCCAATTCTCTGAATGCATTCAAGAGAGAGCTGGATGGAGCTCTTAAGGATAGCGGAGTCAGGGGGTATGGGGAGAAGGCAGGAACGGGGTACTGATTGAGAATGATCAGCTATGATCACATTGAATGGCGGTGCGTACAGGCTCGAAGGGCCGAATGGCCTCCTCCTGCACCTATTGTCTATTGCCTATTGCCTTGGCTTCATCAACACTTAGTGTTTGCTAAGTGTTGTTTTAATCGCAGAAGAAAAGTTAAAAGAAAATAAGCATTTCCCCAGATGCAATATGATACGATAGTTCTCGTCTGTGATAGAATACTGCCATATGATTACAAAATAATTACTGTCTGATTACAAAATAATGCCACAATGTCACATCACACCTGCACGTTGTGTGATTTTCCATCCCAGTTTGCTGAATCAGTTGATGTGAGTTCTTTGATGACCCCATATCTCGAACAACACTCATATGTATCCTTATAGGAGCTTTACAGAACTTTGGTTAGGCTGCATTTGGAGTATTGCGTGCAGTTCTGGTCACCCCATTACAGGAAGGATATGGAAACTTTGGAGAGGGTTCAGAGACGGTTTACCAGAATGATGCCCGGATTAGAGGGTATTAGCTCCAGAGAGAGGTTGGACAGACTTGGATTGGTTTCTCTGGAACACCCCAAGGTTGAGGGGAGATTTGATGGAAATATATAAAATTATTAGAGGCACAGGTAGGACAGACAATCAAAATCTTTTTCTCAGGATGAAAATATCAAATACTAGAGGGCATATCTTTAAGGTGATTGGCCAAAGTTGGGAGGAGATGTGTGGGGCAAGTTTAGAGGAAGTATGCAAGGCAAGTTTAGAGAGAACGTGCAGGGTAAGTTTTTCTTACGGAGAATGGTGGGTGCCTTGAACGCGCTGCCAGGGGTGGTGGTGGAGATAGATGTGATCGTGGCATTTGAAGACACTTTTCGATAGGCACACTGATACGCAGGGGATGGAGGGATATGACTTATGTGCAGGATGATGAGTAGTTCTAGGCATTGTGTTTGGGAGAGACATTGTGGGCCTGTTCTATGTTCTGCCTCATGTTCTGCTGGAATGTAAGGAAAGGAATTTGGTGCAACACCTCAACACTGGTACTGATATTGATCTCAAATATCATATCAATCTGCCCAGAATGTTATTGCCATGGCTCTGTTGTTCCCTGTTCACATTATCAAACCCGCAGTCTGCTTTAACGACCACACCGTTCACAATGTTACTTCTTGCTCTCTTGCTGGTGACATGAAGTATTTAAAATATTACAAGCTCAAGGTTTGATTAATTTCTCCAGGCTACTAACTGTTCTAAAGAGATTACTCGGATAAATGATTTCCCCTTCCATCATTTATGTAATCACGTACGATGGCAATAATAAATCGGTTCAAGGTTTTGACGGCCTCCATTAGAAGATAATGGTCGTTGGTCACTGAGGTGTTTGAAGCAAATGAAGGTTAGCCAAGGAGACCTATTAAGAGTGGTGCAATGTTAAGGCTCCATAAGGCACTGGTCAGATCACATGTGGGGTATTGTGAGCAGTTCTGGGCTCCATATCTGAGGAAGGATGTGCTGACATTGGAGAGGGTCCAGAGAATGTTTACGAGAATGATCACAGGAATGATTGGGTTAACATATGATGAGCATTTGATGGGCACTAGGCCTGTACTCGCTGGAGTTCAGAAGGATGAGGTGGGACCTCATTGAAACCAACTGAATGGTGAAAGGCCTGGATAGAGTGAATGTGGAGAGGATGTTCCCACTAGTGGGAGAGTCTACGACCAGAAGCCACAGCCTCAGAATAAAAGGAAGTACCTTTAGAATGGAGATGAGGTGGAATTTCTTCAGTCAGAAGGTGGTGAATCTGTGGAATTCATTGCTACAGATGGCTGTGAAGGTCATCAATGGATATTTCTAAGTTGGAAATTTACAGATTTGTGATTAGTAAGGGTGTCAGCTGTTATGGGGAGAAGGCAGGAGAATGGGGTTGAAAGGGAATGATAGATCAGCCATGATCAACCCGATGAGACAAATGGCCTAATTCTGCTCCTAGAACGTATGAATTTATGAAATTATAAATGAAAGCCCCTTTCATCCTTTGGCCTGCTCCAAGAATAATTAGATCATGATGCACCATTCTGGACCATTCCGGACCATTCCGGACCATGCTGGCCGACACACTGCTGCCGATTCCTCAGCTCCTGATTGAACAACAAACTAACTCCAGTGTGCTTACTAGTATATTCCTTACCTGTGTGACTGGGCAATCCAGCAGTGGAACCTACTGTGTCCGATGTACCGAGGAAGTGTCATGACATACAGAGCTGAGGATTTGCGCTCTATCTTTATGCTAGGCACAGCTGGTATTTAATTTAGTTGAGATACAGCAAGAGATACACCATGGAAAAAGGCGGTTTACCATGTCCACCATGTCCACCATGTCCAGGCCACCATCGATCACCCATTCACACTAGTTCCATGTTATCCCACTTTCGCTATCACCCCCTGACACACTAGAGAACATTTACAGAGGCCGATTAACCTACAAATCCACTGTCTTTGGGATGTGGGAGGAAACCGGAGCACCCGGAGGAAACCCATGCAGTCACAGGGAGAAGGTGCAAATTCTGCACAGACAGGTCCCGCAGTCAGGATCGTACCGAGGTCTCTGGCGCCGTGAGGCAGCAACTCGACCGCTACACTACGTTTTATTTGTAAACCAGCAACCCGCAGTTCCCTGTGTCTATGTAAAAAAATCAGATTGAGTCAAAGAATCAGATTCTGGTGCCTGCATTGGACAAATATCATTCAGATGGATGAGAATCTAAAATGAAACAGGCTCTCTGTTTTTTTCTCTCTGAAGCAAAGTTTTACTTGACTGGATTAAAGCGTGATATCTGTAGCAGCCCGGCATAAATCTATCGGGGCAATTTATTTCATTGATCTGACGGTGGCTGTCATTACTGCAGATGATGCACTTTGTCTCTGCGCTTCCTTTCAAAAAATCAATTTATCTCTCAGCTTGCCCTGGGATTGTAGAGGTCAAGTGCTCTCACAGGCAGTCCCCACTAACGAAGCAAAGGATGTTAATGTGTCACATCCAGGGATTTAAGATCATTTTTGGCCGCATTAATAAGTCTCTGAATAATGAATTGTTTGATCATAATCATTATATTCTTCATGCTCTCGATACCTTGCGTGTCTACCTTCATGTTCAATCAATTGATGTGTCACGCAACTAAGCTACCAAAATGTCAGGCTGTGCAGGTGTGTGCGTATGTATGTGTGTTTGCGTGTGTGCGTGTGCGCGTGTGTGCGTGTGCGTGCATGTGTGTTTGCATGTGCATGCATTTATATGTATGTACATGTGTGTGAATGAATGCACATGTGTGTGTGTGTGTGCGTGCGTGTGTGTGTGCGTGTGTGTGTGTGTGTGTGTGCATGTGTGTGTGTGTGTGCGCGTGTGTGTGTGTGTGCGCGTGTGTGTGTGCATGTGTGTGTGTGTGTGCATGTGTGTGTGCCTATGTATGTGTATGTACATGTGTGTATGTGTATCGGTGTGCATGTATGTTACATGGGTGTATGTACACATGGATGTAAGGTAGCAACTCTACCGCTGCGCCACCATGCAGCCTGTGGTTGAAACCCCTGCAGTGGTTATGTTCAAGTGAGTGCTTTCCCTCTCGGAGTGAGGGCTGCAGATTTGGGGATATTTACGCCTCAGATGAAAATAAAATAGCTGAATTCAAGAAATCGGTGAAAATAAATCAACTCGTGATAAGTGTCTTATCAAACACTTGTAAGTTCCCACAAGAAGCAAAACAAATGAGTAACTAGTTGATCTGTTGTTTATGTGGTGTAAGAAAATAACTGCAGATGCTGGTACAAATCAAAGGTATTTATTCACAAAATGCTGGAGTAACTCAGCGGGTCAGGCAGCATCTCAGGAGAGAAGGAATGGGTGACGTTTCGGGTCAAGACCCTTCTTCAATGCGTTAGTAATTGGTAGTGATTTGCCCCTTGAGGAGTGTGGTCTCTTCTGTATGTGGTGCTGATACATTCAAGTAAACTCAGTTGATACCAAAGAGTAATAATGGCAGATTAATATGGTTAAACACTTAAAACTCCAACTGCATTCCTGATACTCCTCTGCTAAACTGCAGGCTCCCTCACCTAATCAATATGGACTATGTCCTTACAGGGCATTGCAATACAAAAAAGGGCCTCTCCAAGATAATGGGTGACCTGGAAATTATATCCCAAATTCAAGTTAAATCTGGACCATTAAACACAATTGTTTTCTTGGAGTCAAGGATGTAATTCTGGAAACTTGCTCTGAATCTTCCATATAAAAAACATGCACATTTGCAGAGCTTCTGTGCGGATGACAAACTGCGTGGTGTACGTCCTACAATGCTCATGCAAACGCTGTCCGTGTGGAGACTGGGAGCGGTAGGGGTTGCCCTCTAAGTTGTGCCATAACCTAAGAGATGAGGACTTCCTCAGCGGGGTCCAATATTGCCTAGTCTGCATTCTATGAATTCAGAGTAGAGTTGCTGCCTTACAGCGCACAGAGACTGGGGTTCTATCCTGACTACGGGCGCTGTCTGTACGGAGTTCGTACGTTCTCCCTGTGGCCGCGTGCGTTTTCTCCAGGTGCTCCGGTTTCTTCAAACTCGGTGGGCCGAAGAGCCTGTTTCCACGCGGTATCTCTAGAGTCTAAAGTCAACACACCAAGTCTAAAAGTCTAAGTGTGAAGAAGCTTCCTTGATGGATTAACAGCAAGGCCACTTCAGTCAGAGCTCTGATTGTGTGAGCTCCAGACAGATTGTGGAAGGCTCTGTGGGATCTCACAAGGGTCAAAGGCCGAGGATGTAGCCGGACAATGACATGGTATCACTGTTTCAATGAACATAGCACAACTATTCGGTGAGGCTAATGCTGAAAGCAGATGCTCGGGGAGGGTCAAAGGTTCTTCAAAGGGAACCCAAGCAGTGCTTTTGTTTTTAAAGTCTTTTGGGCCTTGAAATTGAAACCTAGCTGCCAATACTTATTAGAAAAGAAATCTCCAACTTGTCGAAGGTTAGATTCTTGTTACAAATGATGTCGTGCCACCAAGGCTCAGATGCCAAATGCAGTCCTCTGGTCATTTATTTGCAAAGAGTATGTGAGAAAAAAAACTAATAAATCTGAGTAAAGAATAAAAACCCCAGAATTAACACCTCCACAAAATAAACAAAGCTCCTCCAATAAAGTGGAAATGATGTTATCCTGAGTAACTGCAAAACAGGTAGTGTAGCGTTAGAGCTACTGCCTTACAGCGGCTGAGACCCGGGTGCACTCCTGACAACAGGTACTTGACCACATGGAGTTTGGACATTCTCCCCGTGACTTGCCTGGGTTTTCTCCGAAATCTTCGGTTTCCTTAGGTTTGTAGGTTAATTGCCTTGGTATAAAAATGTAAATTGGCCCTCGTGTGTGTAGGACTAGTGTTAATGTGCGGGGATCGCTGGTCGGTGTGGACTCGGTGGGCCGAAGGGCCTGTTTCCGCGCTGTATCTCTAAACTAAACTAAATTAAGGCAGACATTTGTTCACAAATGACCTGCGAATGATTGAAATGCTGGTTTCCCCCTTCCTCGTCTCTTTAGACGTTAGAGATACAGCGTGGAAACAGGCCACTGGGTCCACACCCGTCCCGCCAGCGATTCCTGCACACTAACCCCGTGCACTAACCTGAACACACTCGGGACCATTTTACAACTTACCAAAGGCAATTAACCTACAAACCTAAGGAAACCGAAGATTTTGGAGAAAACCCAGGCAAGTCACGGGTAGAATGTACAAACTCCGTGCAGACAAGTACCTATTGTCAGGATTGAACCCAGGTCTCAGCCGCTGTAAGGCAGTAGCTCTACCGCTACATCACCTGTTCTGCAGTTACTCAGGATAACATCATTTCCACTTTATTGGAGCAGCTTTGTTTATTTTGTGCAGGTGTTAATTCTGTTTTTTTTTATCCTTTACTCAGATTTATTTGTGTTTTTTCTCACATACTCTTTGGAGCGTGTGAGGAAACCAGAGCACCATGAGAAAACCCACACGGTCACCGGGAGAATGTACAAACTCCGTACAGACAGCACCCGTAGTCAGGATTGAACCCGAGTCACTAATGCTGTAAGGCTGCAACTCTACTGCTGCACCACTGTGCACTAGCGCTGTAAGGCTGCAACTCTACCGCTGTACCATTGTGCACTAGCGCTGTAAGGCTGCAACTCTAACGCTGTACCACTGTGCACTAGTGCTGTAAGGCTGCAACTCTACCGCTGCACCACTGTGCACTAGTGCTGTAAGGCTGCAACTCTAACGCTGCACCCCTGTGTCACTGAAGGGAGTAACCCTCAAAGAGGTTCACTTCCTTAGAACCGCATCTAAACAACTCGTCTTTATGCAGGAGAGTTGGCAGCCACTGCCTGCAGCCTATTTCATTGGCATTCCCCCTTCACATTTACAAGGGACATCCGTCAGTAACTGTCAGCGAGCCAAGGTGGTTCCCAGCAAATGGTAGCATCCCTCCAATCAATTCCATTGATGTCAGAGGAGGCAAACCAATTAAACTAACAACCTTTCTGGCTTGCGTGGTGTAGCTATTTATTGACTTGCATAGTTGGCCACGAATCAAATTAGTGTGATCCGTGATAAATCACGTAAACAGGCAGGGAATTGAAGGATAGAGACCCCAAACAGTTATGCAAACAATTAAGGACAAAAAGTGGTGAAGTAACTCAGTGGGTCGGGGTGCATCTCCAGAGAACATGGGCAGGTAATGGTTTCAGGTCGGGAACCTTCTTCAAACTGATTGCGGGGGGGGCGGAGTGGAGGGAGGAAAATTGGGCGGGAGGAGGGACGAGACAACGTGTGGCAGGTAATAGGTGATGGCTGGTGAGGGAGGCTTTTCAGAGGCAGACTGGTGCAGAAGGCGTGGGGCCAACAGAATGAAGAGTTGCGAATTGTGAAGCCTGAGGAAAGACAGTAGGAGGAGGAGGAGGAGGAGGGGAACAGGTGCGATCCTGGGGGGGGGCACAGGGGAGGGTAGAGGAGAGAAGGGGGGGTTATGGGGGAGAAAGGGGAGGGTGAGGGTTGGGGGGGGGGGGGGAGTAGTTAGAGGTTACCTAAAATTGGTCAATTCAATATTGATGAATATTCCAGCTACCCAAGCTGGAAATGAGGTGCTGTTCCTCCAGTTTGGACGTGACCTCGCTCTGGCAATGGAGGAGACCCAGGGCAGAAAGGTCAGTATGGGTAGGAATGTCTAAAGAAGGGTCTCGACCCAAAGCATCACCCATTCCTTCTATCCAGAGACGCTGCCTGTCCCGCTGAGTTGCTCCAACATTTTGCGTCTATCCAAGGTCAGCACGGGAATGGGCAGAAGAGTTAAAAAAATAGTTAGCAACCGGGAGATCCAGGAGGCCCTGGGGAGGCGAGTGCAAATATTCGGTGAAACAGCCGCAGAACTTGGACATTACAGTTTTCAGGCTCCTGTGCCTTTCTCCCAATGGCACCAGTGAATCGGGGGCCAGGGTTGTGCGGCTCTTTGATGCTGCTGGCTGCCTTTTTGTAGCAGTGTCTCCTATAGATCCCTTCAATGATCCCTGATGGACCGGGCAGTGTCCAGCACTTTCTGGAATCCCCTTTATTCCTGGGCATTTGCCACACCTGCCAAACCTCGTTGTCACGAGGTATTTGCCATTCTTGGTGTAATATATGAGTATAAAATTTGACAGGAGTCTGCACATAAAGTTAGTGCTATCAATGTAGGTCAATTGCCCAAGTGGGAAAACAAACTAGCAGTCTGAAGAAGGGTCTCGACCCGAAACGTCACCCATTCCTTCTCTCCCGAGATGCTGCCTGACCTGCTGAGTTACTCCAGCATTTTGTGAATAAATACCTTCGATTTGTACCAGCATCTGCAGTTATCTTCTTAAACTAGCAGTCTCAGTGTTTGGTGACAAGCTCAGCATGCAATGTTAAAACATTGAGCATAGAACGCAGAACTGTTCAATGCAAGAGCAGTCTCTTCGGCCCACAATGTCTGTGCCAAACACAATGCCAAGACCATCTTTTGTCTGACCATTTCCATTCCCTGCATGTTCCTGCGCCCATCCAAAGGTTTCTTAAAGGTTGCTGTTGTGTTTGTTTCCACCACCAACCCTGGCAGTGCGTTCCAGGCACCCACCACCCTCTGTGTAAAAAACCTGTCTGTACATCTCCTTCAAACTTTGCCCCTCGCACTTTGAAACGATGCTTAAAGGTATAACGTTCTGTCAGGTTTGGAGCAAAATCTGGTTGTCTAACTATGTGAAAAAAAGAACTGCAGATGCTGGTTTAAATCGAAGGTAGACACAAAATGCTGGAGTAACTCAGGGGGACAGGCAGCATCTCTGGAGAGAAGGAATGGTCGAGACCCTTCTTCAGACTGATGACAGGGGAGTGGGCGGGACAGAGATAGAATGTAGTCGGAGACAGTGAGACTGGTGGGAGAACTGGGAAGGCGGAGGGGATGGAGAGAGAGGGAAAGCAAGGGCTATTTGAAGTTAGAGAAGTCAATGTTCATACCACTGGGGTGTAAACTACCCAAGCGAAATATGAGGTTCTGTTCCTCCAATTTGCGCTGGGCCTCACTCTGACAATGGAGGAGGCCAAGGACAGAAAGGTCAGATTGGGAGTGGGAGGGGGAGTTAAAGCGCTGAGCCACCGGGAGATCAGGTAGGTTAAGACAGACTGAGCGGAGGCGTTCAGCGAAACGATCGGCGAGCCTGTGCTTGGTCTTGCCGATGTAGAGGAGTTGACACCTGGAACAGCAGATACAATAGATGAGGTTGGATCATCGATATCCCGCAGCTCCGCTCTTGCTCCCCCTCCCCCATTCGTAACAAGGACATAGTCCCCCTTGTCCACACCTTCCACCCCATCAGCTGTCGTATACACCAAATTATCTTCCAACATCTTCGCTCCCTCCAATGTGATCCCGCTACTGGCCACATCTTCCCATCTCCACCCCTTTCTGCTTACCGCAGAGACCGTTCCCTCCGAAACTTCCTGGTCAAATCGTCCCTTCCCACCCAAACCACCTCCTCCCCAGGTACTTTCCACTGCAACCGCAGGAGATGCAACACTTGTCCCTTTATCTACCCCTCGACTCGATCCAAGGACCCAAACAGTCTTTCCAGTTGAGACAGAGGTTCACCTGCACCTCCTCCAACCTCATCTACTGCATCCGCTGTTCCAGGTGTCAACTTCTCTACATCGGCGAGACCAAGCGCAGGCTTGGTCATTTCGTTTCGCTGAACACCTCTGCTTAGTCCATCTTAACATAGAAACATAGAAACATAGAAAATAGGTGCAGGAGAAGGCCATTCGGCCCTTCGAGCCAGCACCACCATTCATGGTGATCATGGCTGATCATCCACAATCAGTAACCCGTGCCTGCCTTTTCCCCATATCCCTTGATTCCACTAGCCCCCAGAGCTCTATCTAACTCTCTCTTAAATCCATCCAGTGATTTGGCTTCCACTGCCCTCTGTGGCAGAGAATTCCACAAATTCACAACTCTCTGGGTGAAAAAGTTCCTTCTCACCTCAGTTATAAATGGCCTCCCCTTTATTCCAAGACTGTGGCCCCTGGTTCTGGATGCCCAACATTGGGAACATTTTTCCTGCAGCTAGCTTCTCCAGTCCTTTTATAATTTAATATGTCTCTCTAAGATCTCCTCTCATCCTTTTAAACTCCAGTGAATACAAGCCTAATCTATTCAATCTTTCCTCATATGACAGTCCCGCCATCCCAGGGATCAATCTCGTGAACCTACGCTGCACTGCCTCAAATACAAGGATGTCCTTCCTCAAATTAGGAGACCAAAACCGTGCACAATACTCCAGATGTGGTCTTACCAGGGCCCTCTACAACTGCAGAAGAACCTCTTTACTCCTATACTGAAATCCTCTCGTTATGAAGGCCAACATGCCATTAGCTTTCTTCACTGCCTGCTGTACCTGCACGCCAACTTTCAGTGACTGGTGTACAAGGACACCCAGGTCTCGCTGCACTTCCCCCTTACCTAACCTTACACCATTGAGATAATAATCTGCCTCCTTGTTTTTGCCGCCAAAGTGGATAACCTCACATTTAACTATATTATACTGCATCTGCCACGCATCTGCCCACTCACTCAACCTGTCCAGGTCACCCTGTAACCTCCTAACATCCTCTTCACAGTTCAAACTGCCACCCAGCTTTGTGTCATCCACAAACTTGCTAGTGTTACTTCTAATTCCATCATCCAAATCATTAATATATATGGTAAACAGTTGCGGCCCCAACACCGAGCCTTGTGGCACTCCACTCGCCACTGCCTGCCATTCTGAAAAGCACCCGTTTACTCCTACTCTTTGCTTCCTATCTGCCAACCAATTCTCTATCCATGTCAACACCCTACCCCCAATACCATGTGCTCTAATTTTGCTCACCAATCTCCCGTGTGGGACCTTATCAAAGGCTTTCTGAAAGTCTAGATACACTACATCGATTTTACTTGTCACATCCTCAAAAAATTCCAGAAGATTAGTCAAGTATGATTTCCCTTTCATAAATCCATGCTGACTTGGACTTATCCTTTTACTGCTATCAAAATTCACCTTTATTACCTCTTTAATAATTGACTCCAGCATCTTCCCCACCACCGATGTCAGGCTAACTGGTCTGTAATTCCCCGTTTTTTCTCTCGCTCCTTTCTTCAAAAGTGGGATAACATTAGCTACCCTCCAATCCACAGGAACTGATCCTGAATCTATTGAACATTGGAAAATGATCACCAATGTGTCCACTATTTCTAGAGCCACCTCCCTGAGTACCCTGGGATGCAGACCATCAGGCCCTGGGGATTCATCATCCTTCAGTCCCATCAGTCTATCCAATACTATTTCTCACCTAATGCAAATTTCTTTCAGTTCGTCTACCCCTCTAGACCCTCTGTCCTCCAGTACATCTGGGAGATTGTTTGTGTCTTCCTTAGTGAAGACAGATCCGAAGTACCTGTTCAACTCTTCTGGCATTTCCTTGTTACCCATAATAACCTACCTGATCTCCCGGTTGCTCAACAGTTCAACTCCCCCTCCCATTCCCAATCTGACCTCTCTGTCCTGGGCCTCCTCCATTGTCAGAGTGAGGCCCAGCGCAAATTGGAGAAACAGCACCTCATATTTCACTTGGGTAGTTTACACACCAGCGTTATGAACATTGACTTCTCTAACATCAAATAGCCCTTGCTTTCCCTCTCTATCCCCTCCCCCTTCCCAGTTCTCCCACCAGTCTTCCTGTCTCCCACTACATTCTATCTTTGTCCCGCCCCCTCCCCTGACATCAGTCTGAAGAAGGGTCTCGACCCGAAACGTCACCCATTCCTTCTCTGAGAGGCTGCCTGTCCTGCTGAGTTCCTCCAGCATTTGGTATTTACCTGGTGGTCTAACTACCTACCCAGACACTAATTGTTAGGAATGTGTCCATTACATACCCAAACTGATCTGAAACGTTAAGATCAACTGAATTGTGAAGCATTTACAATGATCCTTATTGCATTGCTATGGTGCTTTGTCGTACAAACCCCCCTTTGTCACAGCAATGCCACTAGAAAAAAATAATAGTTTATTGTCTGCCTTAATGTATGCCCATTCATCAGAAGCATTGAATATTTAGTATTCGTGCTTCTACCAAAGACTGCTAGCATCCCACCATGTCAAGAGAGCACTCGCTTTTTTGTTGTAAGAGCTTTTAAGCTCTTCTTCTTCCAGTTTAATGGTTTAAGGGTCGACCTGAAGCTCCCTATAGGGAAAAATAAGGAAAAAAATAACGTAGTACCTTTAGCTCGAAAGGCCACTCAATGTCACAAATGGGTTTGAAGGAGTACTTAAACAGGAAAGGCAGGAAGCATCTTTTCCATTCACATACCTGCTTAAAAGCATCCTCCCAGATTTAGTAGTTCTTTTGTTCATCACACAGATGGAAAGCACCTCATGCCCTTGGCTGCTCATGTTCTTCTAAATCACTGAGTGGACTGCTAGCAGAGGAGACAAGGGTTTTCACTGATGGATGATTTGCTTTGATATCAGCGGTGGCACAAACATGAATTTAGTTTAATTTAGTTTAGTTTAGACATACAGTGTGGAAACAGGCCCATCGACCCACTGAGTCTGCACCGACCTGCGATCCCTGCACATTAACACTATTCTCTGCACACGAGGGACCATTTTTACATTTACTCCGCTAATTAACGTACAAACCTGTATGGCCTTGGAGTGTGGGAGGAAACCGAACATCTTGGAGAAAACCCATGCAGGTCACGGGGAGAATGTATAAACTCCGTACAGACAAGTATTCAGTTAGGATCGAACCCGGGGCCCTGGTGCTGTAAAGCAGTAGCTCTACTGCTGCGCCACCATGCCTCCCTTGTTCTATCCTTAGTTTGTTTGGAAGGGTGAAGGAATCTCCCGTTAACTCTCAATGCTGGTACATCCATTACATCTGGGTAGAGACAATATAAACCATTCACTGGTGGCTTGCCTCTTACTTACTGGAACATAGAACATCGAACGTAAACAGTACAGCACAAGAACAGACCCTTCAGCACACAATGACTGTGCCAAGATCAATTTTATTTGCCTGCACATAATCTACATACCTCTAATCCTTGCATGTCCACATGCCTATCCAAATGTTTCTTAAATGCCACGATCCATACCTGGAAACAATTAAATCTTACTTTAAAACGGAGTAAATTATCTGCTTTCCTCCCTATTGCGAATAACCCTTCTTTTAAACCGTCTGTCTTAGATAGAGGATTTGCTCAATGGAAAAGTTATGGAATTAAAAGGGTGGGAGATCTTTATCATAAGGGAACTTTTCTTTCTTTTCAGGATTTACAGCAGAAGTACGGATTACATGTTAATAATTATTTTAGATATTTACAACTTAGAGATTATGTAAAATTACACATGCAAGAATATAAATTTAGAGGTCCAGAAACTCTTGATGTATGCCTGAATCGACATTTTAATTCAAGTGAATTAATATCCTTTATTTATAATACTCTCCTAGATACTGACATTCCGTCATCAGAATCATATAGACGAGCATGGGAGGACGAATTGAACCAACTCATAATGCAAGATATATGGGATGAAAGTTTACAACATATACACCAATGTTCATTAAATACTAGACATTCCTTAATATAATTTAAAATAATACATAGATTACATTATTCGAAGACGAAATTAAATAGGATTTTTCCTAGTATCTCTCCTATTTGTGATAAATGTCAATTTCAAGAAGCTAATTTAACTTATATTTTCGGAACTTGCATAAAAATGCAAAATTTCTGGCTGGATATTTTTAAAATAGTTTCTAAAGTTATCAATAAGCAATTGGATATGGATCCAAAATTAATTATATTAGAATTATCAGAACATACTACAAACTTTACAACAAGTCAGGTACATTTTCTTGATTACAGTTTAATAACTGCGAAAAAATTAATACTTAAATTTTGGAAAAAACCAATAACCCCCACAATTAAAATGTGGACTACGGAAATGACAGAGACCCTACATTTGGAAAAAATAAGATTTGCCTTAATTGACAAACCTGATTTATTTTTTAAAATATGGTCTCCATTTATTGAATTTTTAGAAAAGTAAATGGGTTTGACACAGGACTAAAATAAAAATTTAAAATTAAAAGTTGAAACTTGAGTTTAGGGTTGGATGTACAACTGTGGTTATTGTCTCCCGGATCTACCCCCTTTAATTTTTATAGTTATACCTTTTTTTAATTCTTTTATTCTCTCTTCCCAATAGTTTATAGGTTTTTTTTTCCTTTCATCTTTATTTTTTATTTTCTTTCTTTAAAAATTTAAAAATTGAAGCTATGTAAGAACTTTGTAACACGTTTGTCTTTTATTTCTATCTGTACATACGCTTTTCAATTTTTTTAAAATAAAAATTTAAAAAAAATAAAAAATAAAAAATTTTAAATAAAAAAAAATAAAAAAAATAAAATGCCACGATCGTATATGTCTCAACCACCACACCTGGCAGCACTTCCGGGCACGCAGCACCCTCAATAGACAATAAACAATAGGTGCAGGAGTAGGCCATTCGGCCCTTCGAGCCAGCACCGCCATTCAATGTGATCATGGCTGATCATTCTCAATCAGTACCCCGTTCCTGCCTTCTCCCCATACCCCCTGACTCCGCTATCCTTAAGAGCTCTATCTAGCTCTCTCTTGAATGCATTCAGAGAATTGGCCTCCACTGCCTTCTGAGGCAGAGAATTCCACAGATTTACAACTCTATGACTGAAAAAGTTTTTCCTCATCTCCGTTCTAAATGGCCTACCCCTTATTCTTAAACTGTGGCCCCTTGTTCCGGACTCCCCCAACATTGGGAACATGTTTCCTTCCTCTAACGTGTCCAACCCCTTAATAATCTTATATGTTTCGATAAGATCCCCTCTCATCCTTCTAAATTCCAGTGTATACAAGCCTAGTCGCTCCAGTCATTCAACATACGACAGTCCCGCCATTCCGGGAATTAACCTAGTGAACCTAAGCTGCACGCCCTCAATAGCAACAATGTCCCACACAGTCCCACCCAGCTCCTTTAAACTTTGTACTTCTCTTCTTACAGCGATGCCCTCTGGTATTTAATTTTCCCGTGATTTTTTAATTTTTTTTATTGATTCTCTTGTTTTTAATTTCTTTAGTTAGGTAAATCTTCCTGAATAATCTTGAAATGTCCTTGATCATTTGAGACATTTGAAATCTACTCGGATGTTCCAGGGACAGTCCCTCTGTCTCCATTCCTTCCTCACCCCCCACTCCTTGCTTGAAGTCACCATCATCCTGCATCTTTGCACCATGCCAAAGGGGTCAACATTTGCTCACCTCATGCTCAATATGACAAGAGGTTCCAATGGCAGTGGAAACGTGGCATGCCATCTTGGAAAGGAATGTTGATTGCCAAAACAATAGACAATAGGTGCAGGAGGAGGCCATTCGGCCCTTCGAGTTGGGTGTCACCCAGTCTAATTTTGTTGCCAGCACAATAGTATAGAGAGTTAAAGTGACTCGGTTTAGTTTATTGTCACGTGCACCATGGTACAGTGAAAAGCTTTTGTTGAGTGCTAACCAGTCAGCGGAAAGGACTATACATGATTACAATCGAGCCATTTACAGTGTATAGATACACGATAAGGGAATAATATTTAGTGCAAGGTAAAGCCAGTAAAGTCTGATGAAAAGGGACACTGATGTGGTAGATAGTAGTTCAGGACTGCTCTCTGTTTGTGGTAGGATGGATCCGTTGCCTGACTGTAAGGAACTATGTAAGAACATTTCTCTAGCTCCATACAGTTCACCTTTCAGCACCAGGAAAGTGACAAGCCATAATGGATTTGCCAGCCAATTTCTAATTTCTAGGGCATTCAGTCTCTCAGAGACTCATCATTTCTATGGTAATTCCTTATTAGAATTGCAAAACATATGGAAAATGCATCAGGAGAATCCATTATCTTGGCATTATTTGCTAATCGCTATGCTCCGGGTTGCTTTAAAGCCCAAATTAGCCATAAAACTGGAAAAACTTTCTACTTACTTTAATGAAGACTTGGCCACGATGCACTGAAATATGTTTCCTTCTTCCAAAGTCCTCAATTCAAATTAAATGTGTGGAATTCTCTCCCACAGAGGGTAGTGGAGGCCAATTCACTGGATGAATTTAAAAGAGAGTTAGATAGAGCTCTAGGGGCTAGTGGAATCAAGGGATATGGGGAGAAGGCAGGCACAGGTTACTGATTGTAGATGATCAGCCATGATCACAATGAGTGGCAGTGCTGGCTAGAAGGGCCAAATGGCCTCCACCTGCACCTATTTTCTATGTTTCTATGTTTCTATGTCAAGAAATCTAGTTAAGTGTAGCTTGTTTGATACTGAGCTCAATCTCTCTCCCTGTGGCTATGAAGTAGTCTTACCCAAGGATAAACCATGTTTGACAAGAACTAAGGATTAAGATTGATAATGCATATTTTCACATTTCTTATCTTCATATATGAATCCGGAGGCAATTTCCCATCATCTTTATACTGGGTCATACAGTGCTCCACGTTCTCGTACTTATTTCCTTGTAGCCTATTCTTTCTCACATTCCCATCTATTCCCACCTATTTCCTCAGCCACGCTCCCACTGAGGGGTGATCCATAGGTGCCAGAACATAACTTGCCAGAACTTCCTTGGAGTGCAGGAGGAAACCGGAGCACCAGCAGAGGCAGCAGTTAGGGCACGTAGAGAAACTGCAAGTTCCACGCTGTAACACCCGGGATCGGGATCAAACCTAACCTGAATTTACACAAACTACGAGGCAGCATTACATCCTCCTACACCGCACTATCACCCTTCGTCCATCAGCAGCCTGCATGTGTGGAGCAGACCAGCAAACAGCGCAGCACGTCATTTTCGACTGCGCTGTTCTCCGTCCCCCTGGTGGAGGGGTAGACCTCACGGCCCTCGACAACAGCACATTGTAGGTATGTAGGTTAATTGACTGGGTAAATGTAAAAAATTGTCCCTAGTGGGTGTAGGATAGTGTTAATGTGCGGGGATCGCTGGGCGGCGCGGACTTGGTGGGCCGAAAAGGCCTGTTACCGCGCTGTATATATATGATATGATATGATGATATGATTGCACTGGCTACAGCGCCTGGAGGGGGTTACATAACTTCTGCTGCCTCAAACACAAGAAGAGAAGACCCTAATGTACAAACACAGGGCACCATAGAGTCATAGCCAGTACGGAAACAGGCCCTTCAGCCTAACTTTCCCATGCCGACCAACATGCCCCATCTATACTTGTTTCACCTGCCCGTGTTTGGCCCATGTTCCTCTAAACCTTTCCTATCCATGTAATTGTCCAAATGCTTTTTAAATGGTGTTAAAAGTCTTAACTACCTCCTCTGGCAGCTCGTTCCATATACCCACAACCCTCTGTGTGAAAAAGCTACCCCTTGGGTTCCCATTGACCCCAGTGGGATTTTACTGGCTAAAGTCAAGCTGGTTAGCAAAACAGAACAGTAGTAAACTTCACACAACTTCCACAAATCACTCTGCCTACTGAATCCATCCCATGAGAACCCCACCTTGCACATCCCAATGTAGCTGAGGAACACTCAACTTGAAGGTATGGGATATGGGCTGGGTTAAGAAACCTGCCAAACTCAACAAAGTCTTAATATGTAATAATAATTAACTGCAGATGCTGGTTTATACCAAAGATAGATGCAAAATACTGGAGTAAATTCAACCTGTTAGGCCAGCATCTCTGGAGAAAATGGATGAGTGACGTTTCGGATCTGAAGAAGGGTTCCCACCCAAACGTCACTTATGCATTTTCTCCATAGATGCTGCCTGACCCGCTGAGTTACTCCAGCATTCTGTGCCTGTCTTCAACAAAGTCATAAACTGATATCGTCATGTCCATTAAGATAACGATGAAGAAATCCTCCACTCCAAGGGAGCAGTTCCTGGCGGGCCATCAGACAAATGATGGGTCTGATCTGAGCTGTTGGTCGCAATGAGCGAGAGTGTGTTGGTGTCTTAACATCATCACAATTTATTATAAAGTGATAGATCAAACCATGTTTACTCATCACAGCCCAACCAAAGGTGGCTTCACAAGTTTAAAGAGAGCTGCTGCTTGGTCATCAAAACTTAGATCAATGGAGACAAAAAGTGCAGGAAGGAACTGCAGATACTGGTTTAAACCAAAGATAGACACAAAATGCTGGAGTAACTCAGCGGGACAGGCAGCATCTCTGGAGAGAAGGAATGGGTGACGTTTCGGGTCGAGACCCTTCTTCAGATCCCGTTTTGGGTCGAGACCCTTCTTCAGACTCTGCAGACAATGAATTGGTGCTACCTAATCAGATATTTTAATGACCTGTGCGGATAAGGTGGCAGAGCTGTACACAAACATCTTTAGCCTTTCACTGCCCCATTCTCAGGTTCACACCTGCTGCAAAAAGACCACTATCATCCCGGTGCTAAAGAAAAGTAAGGTAACAATGCCTTAATAACTATCGACTAGTGGCTCTAACATCCCCATCATGAAGTGCTTCAAGACACGGGTGAAGGCGTACATTAACTCCAATCTCCCAGCCAGCCTTGATCCACTGCAGTTTTTTGAAACATCGCAACATATCCACAGCTGACAGCACGCCATCATCCTGACCCTAAACTCATCCCTGGAACGCCTAGACAACAAGGACTCTTACGTAAGACTCCTGTTTATAGATCTGCCTTCAACACCATAATCCCATCCAAACTCATCTCCAAATTCCTGGACCTAGGAACCTGCTCCCCTTTCCGCCACTGGCCAAGGATGAAACTTTGCTTTCATTCAAGGTGGAACAATCTTCTTAGGATAACTCATGACATGATGTTCTAGATACTTGGGTTCCTAGCTCACGCCTGCTTCTGATTCTTCTGAAGGTGCCTTTGGCGAAGACATTTGCTCGGCTTGATGCTGGCAGTCATAGTGACATGACAGGACAGAGTGGTGTTTTGCTCCCCTGCGATTTTTCTCTTTGACCTTTAACGTCACGTCTTCATGTGGACTTCTCTCCTGAAAATAGTCCAAACAAAAACCCACTACTGAATATCTGAAAGTTAAACCTTGAAAGGAAGTTGTTGAATGCACATGTTTAGATTTTTTTTTAGATTTTAGATTTAGAGATAAAGCGCGGAAACAGGCCCTTCGGCCTACCGAGTCTGTGCCGCCCAGCGATCCCCGCACATTAACACTATCCCACACACACTAGGGACAATTTTGACATTTACCCAGTCAATTAACCTACATACCTGTACGTCTTTGGAGTGTGGGAGGAAACCGAAGATCTCGGAGAAAACCCACGCAGGTCACGGGGAGAACGTACAAACTCCGTACATACGGCGCCCGTAGTCAGGATCGAACCTGAGTCTCCGGCGCTGCATTCACTGTAAGGCAGCAACTCTACCGCTGCGCCACCATTAGATCCCACAAGGATTCGTATCCTGATCATTCTGAAGATGCATGCGAAAAGCAGAATTATTTTTAGCTCCTTGTGAATGCAAACTCAGGCACAATGCCCCAGCTAAAGTTAATCTCTACTAGAACTCCCTGGATACCAATATAACTCTACAGTTGGGACAGAGTTTTACTGTTTCAAAGAAATTGCATTCTGAACTTATATGAAACAATGTAATGTAGGAAAATAACTGCAGATGCTGGTACAAATCAAAGGTATTTATTCACAAAATGCTGGAGTAACTCAGTGGGACAGGCAGCATCTCTGGAGAGAAGGAATGAGTGACGTTTCGGGTTGAGACCCTTCTTGATGCTGCCTGTCCCACTGAGTTACTCCAGCATTTTGTGAAACAATATAATGATAATTGATCACATGGGTATAACTCCATACAATGCACTCCCCCAAACACTTGCTTCATCTGTACAGAGAATCATCTCAAGACCTTTGGACGTGCCTATTGCAGACAGTAAGAAGACTACCCAGGATCATTGATATAAGTAGTAGAGGCATAGAGTCATCAAGTGACACAACGTGGACACAGGCTGTGTTTGCCAGAGATTACAATGAACAATATAAAGGAAAGTATCAGAAGGTGCAATTATTGGAGGTTTTATGCACCACCATATTCATTCAGAATTAAAATGGCATTCCTTAATCCAAGTATTGTCTGTGGCCCACAGCAATTAGTAGAGCCATGCGTTTAAATACTTTCCTGGTAAAGTCACTCAATACTGATCACATGGGTCCAGAAATAAATCAGCAGATTCCTCCTTATAAGTCTGGATAATATTCCATATTTACTCCTCACCACCAGTAATAATATCGCATATTTGTTTCCAACCGCCCAACTGAGAACTACTTTTTATGTGTTTCATTTCTAAAATTGCATTCATGGTTCCAATGGAATCATCAGAATACCAGTCCTACATCAATCATCTGATATAACTTTGCCTCCTTAAGTATTTTGTGCAGATTATCTGAAACCAAATGGCTATCTCAAACCTACTTAATAGGGCACAAAAGTTTACATTTTAATGAAAGCTGTGGAAAAAAAAGTCCCAATCAATGGCTTACCATCATATTTGTCAATAAAATATCTGGAGTAGCCCTTCCTCGAAAGGGAAGTCCTCGAGGGTCGGAGAACTGGAGAGGAGGGTGGAGAAGGTCAAGATGGCGGCGGTGGTGGTAGATGCAAAGAACAAATGGCTGCTAAGAGGAACCAGAATGTTCCCTGCCGCGCCCTCAAGGTCGGCTGTAGGAGGCGCCCTTGGGGCACGATGGCTAAACGGTGGCCGGGCGATGAGAGGGACAATGGTTCGCTGGCCGATGTGAGGATCCATATTGAGGTGGCGGCTGGAGGCCCTGCAGCAGCCTGGGGCTCGACTGGATGGGCTTCACTCTAAGAGACCCAGCACGCGGGCTGGACGCAGCCTGCAGCGGCACGGAGCGGTGGAGCAGCAGTGGAGAACGACTGCAAGTTTGCTTGGCCAGGCCATCCCTGCAACACCACCAGGACAATGGGCCTTCATGGCCAACTGCACCTAAAGCAACTTGGACTGAAAATGGTGCCAAAACCTGGTGACTCTTGTGTATGGTCTTAGTGGGCTATTTCTTTCCACATAGTACTTAATCTACTAGTAATACTTTTCTGAACTGTATCCAAAAAAATAATTTCACTGTACCCCTGTGCACATGACAATAAAGAACCATTGAACCATCTTTACAAAAACACATTAGTGCAAATCAATTGGCTGTGCAATACTTTGGGCTAAGTTCTTGGTCAAACCAATGTGATGATCGTAGGTACATCGATGGGTCGTATGTAAGCTTGTAGAGTCGATGCATTTCCAAGAAAGCCCTAAATTTCCGATTTTAAATTGATGCTGCAAACCCACCCATAATAGCTAGGCAGTTAATTCTCCAGAAAACGACAATGTTTGGAAGAACAAACGGAAAAGTTAGGAGTAAGTGCGGACAAATACATGGGGGCAGATTATCCCTTAATAATCTTATATGTTTCAACAAGATCCCCTCTCATCCTTCAAAATTCCAGTGTATATAAGTCCAGCTGCTCCATTCCTTCAACAAATCCTCTTTATCATTAATAATGGAGCAATAAGCCATTTTGAAAATCTCAATATTAATTGGCAGAGTCAGCAAGATTCTGCAGAGGATAAAATTATTATTTGCAAATCTAATAAATTTCATTAAATGGAAATCGTGGAGCTAATGGATGCAGTATATCACATTTTCAAAAGGCACTGGATAAAATATCACAGGAAAGGTTGCTGCATGAAATACTTAAGGTTTGAGATGTGGAGGAGAGAAATATATTATCCTTGATTGAAGGCTGATTATAGTTCAGGAAGCAGAGAGTAAAAATAAATTGGGTGAGCGAGTGTTGCTGATGGGGTTACCATAGGGCATTCGGCCAGTCAGAATTTACACGAATGATAGCTGAAAAAAAGGGCAAATGATCACATTTATTGTTGAAACAAAGCTGGGAGGAGCAAGTAACCTTTGACTAGAATGGAAAGAGTCAGCAAAAGGTTACAGATATGTAAAGAGAGTGGGGGCAAGTGAGGAGCAGATGGAGGATAACACAGGAAAATAATACTTTGGTAGGAAGAATAGAAAAATAATAAATGCGTAAATTCCCACAAACTACTAAATATTAGTCACGAAGTGTTGAAAAAAACCCTTTGCCATTATTGACCAACATGCCCCATGTAAACTAGTCCCACCTGCCTGCATTTTGGCCATATTCCTCTAAATCTATTCTATCCATGTACCTGATATGCTTTAGTTGTCAGTGTTCCCCCACTCGTCAGCACCCATTCATACTCTTGGCCAGATAACCTTGTCTCCACCTCCATGATCTCCTACGCGAGGCACCCCCTTCCTCACCCTCCCTGTAGCTTAAAGAGCTTCCTTCCCCTCTTTCCCCATCTGATGAAGGGTCTTTGAAGAAAAATTACAATCAGATTAGTCAAGATATTATTAATGGGGGAGCAAGCATGAGGGGCAAAGTTTGCACATTGAGGGTGTTGAGTATATGCAAAGAGTGCCAGAGGAGGTAGTTGAGACAAGTACCGTAACAGTAATTAAATAAACACGTGGACAGGAACACGGATAGGAAACGTTTAGAGGACCATGAGCCAAATATAGGCAAACTAGGACTAACTTAGATGGATCATCTTGTCAGTGTGGGTGAGTTGGCTGAACGACCTATACTGTATGACTATAACTCTATGACTGGTTTCCTAAACCTTTCTTAATTTGTAAGTTCATATATATTGACCGTATGAATTCCAAGGTTGTCCACTCAATCCCCTCTCCTAGCCGACTGCACTCTCCATAACAACAGAAGATATCGGATATTATGCGGGCTGACTTTCAATACAGATTGACTTTGATTCATTGGAAATGTTATTAATACCAGTGTAAGTTTTTCATTCATTGTTCTTTGTGTCTCCACATCACTGTCTATATCTCTTGTTTTCCTTATCCCTAACCAGTCTGAAGAAGGGTCTCGACCGGAAACATCATCCATTACTTCTCTCCAGAGATGCTGCTTGCTCCGCTGAGTTACTCTGGCTTTTTGTGTCTATCTTCATAATAATACCGGTGCCTTACAATGCAAATACGCAGATTTTGATACGTATTCTGGGGAAAAAGTGATAGATTTGAGAATTGATATTGCCTCTTTGCTCTGCCTAGATTGTAATATTGGGTGATGTGCATATTTAAAATAAAATTATGACAAAAGTTTTAATATAGTCATCATTTCTACGGTTATATATGAATCATTTGAGGGAGTCTTGAATATATTTTATGCAGAGGGCACTTGAAATGAAATGGCAACCCAAGTTATCCAAGGCAGAGTCAGATGTAAACTTTGAGCGATAGTTTACACAGATAATTTATTTCAAGAGTAGCATCTCACACCTATATAAATTAAATAAAATGTTCTTGTAAATAATGCATTCTCAATTTGCAGATTTGCGGCTAATAGAAACCAGTTTTTGACAGGAATGGAGATTTTTATAATGTTTTCTTGGTTAAAGACACAACTACCAAGAATCTGAGCACCTGCTAATATCCTGGTTAGAAATTCGACTGGAGTTGTCTGCAAAGCCTTGCATGATATATATATTTTTTCTTTGCTAATTTTAAAGAAAGAAATAAGTACAGATGAAGTACAGATAATTAGCAACAGTCTATAATGAGATGTACAGATGAAATAAGTACAGATGAAGTACAGATAATTAGCAACAGTCTATAATGAGATGTCAGTAGAATTGTGCATAGCGTTAGTTCGACTTGCTTGTGTGTAAATGCCCAAACCCACTGTTTAGTTTTAGTTTCAGTTTAGTTTAGGGATACAGCGCGGAAACAGGCCCTTCGGCCCACCGAGTCCGCACCGACCAGCGATCCCCGCACACTAACACTAACCTACACACACTAGTGACAATTTACATTCATACCAAGCCAATTAACTTACAAATCAGTATGTCTTTAGAGTGTGGGAGGAAACCAAAGATCTTGGAGAAAACCCACACAGGTCACGGAGAGAACGAACAAACTTTGTACTGACTGCACCCGTAGTCAGGATTGAACCCGCGACTTTGGCGCTCAAAGAGCTGTAAGACAGCAACTCTACCGCAGCGCCACCTTGCTGTCCAGTGTGTTCGGGACAAACAAAAGAAACAGCATCAAAGATAGACACAAAAAGCTGGAGTAACTCAGCCGGTCAGACAGCATCTCTGGAGATAAGGAATAGGTGACGTTTTGGGTCAGGACCCTTCTTCAGACCAGAAACATCAACTATTCCTTTTCTCCAGAGATGCTGTCTAACCCAGGGCCGTCTTTACAGCATTATGGGCCCCGGGCAAAGCAGTGTACAGGGGCCCCTACGACAACTACTCACAGGAATAAAAATGTAAATGGTCGATAAAATGGGGCCCCTATGCTCGTGGGGCCCCGGGCAAGTGCCCATCAGGCCCATGCGTTAAGACGGCCCTGGTCTAACCCACTGAGTTACTCCGGCTTTTTGTGTCTATCTTTGGTTTACACCAATATCTGCAGTTAATATTTATTATATTATTTTTCATATTTCAGATACAGCGCAGAAACAGGCCTTTTCGGCCCACCAAGTCCGTGCCGCCCAGCGATCCCCGCACACTAACACCATCCTACACACATTAGGGACAATTTTTACATTTACCCAGTCAATTAACCTACATACCTCCCTACACAAAAGAAACGACATTGGTGGCTCTGATTTAAGTAGAAAACCTTCAGTATTAAAGCCACTCTCCCAATGTATTATGTGCAGGGCACCAGGGTAATTGTTGCAGAGTCAAAGTCAGTGGTTTACGATGAATAGAAGAGAATTTTGTTAATTCGCCATAATTGACAGCACATCAATTTTTACACTTAACACTGACGGTTTTATATATCACAGCATAACAATGCGTCTTGTGCTCGGTAATTGTATAAGTGTAGGTGAATATTAAGCTCAATTATCCCTTAGTGCATTCTGTGATTTATTTTCACGACATAAAAGATAATTGAAGAAGACCTCGATGACATCATGCAACGCCATTACATTGAGTCAGGAGGGTGTGGGCCTTGGTTTGGGGCCTGGTGAGAGCACTTGTTGCTATGGCTGCTATTAGCCCCTTCTTCTAATGGGTAAATGGGATAGGAAATAATTGCTCGACTCATTTCCAGTATGCCTGTGTAATTAAGGGCCAGCTCACAAGTCATAGTTTACATGGAAATTTATCACTGCGGCGCCATGAATCCTTAAAGTGATGATGGAACATATCTGACCACCTAGTCAAATAATTTGTTTCATATTAGGTTATCAATGACATTTATTTTATCACCACTTGATGTTTCCACCTTCATTGATTTTTTTTGCCTCCTTCTCGGTTGGAAAGGTTACTTGTTTTTGATGTAATAAAAAAGGAACTGCAGATGCTGCTTTGTACCAAAGATAGACACAAACGTGTCTTCAGTAACTCAGTCGGTTAGGGGGCATCTTTTGAGAAAATGGATGGGTGACGTTTCAGGTTTGAAGAAGGATCCCGACCAGAAATGTTACCTCCGAAGGTGCTCCACAGATGCTGTCTGACCCGCTGGGTTACTCCAGGACCTTGTGTTTATGACTGGACTCGAGGGGTTGGACAGGCTGGGACTCTATTCCTTGGAGCACAGATGAGGGGTGATCTTATAGAGGTGTACAAAATCAAAGTTTGCCTTGTTTTTGAAGTAGATATTCTCAACAACTATAGCTCACACGTTACACTTTACGAACAAATAATACGTAATTTAGCTTTAAATTCCCCATTTATAGACAATAGACAATAGGTGCAGAGGAGGCCATTCGGCCCTTCGAGCCAGCACCGCCATTCAATGTTATCATGGCTGATCATTCTCAATCAGTACCCCGTTCTTGCCTTCTCCCCATACCCCCCTGACTCCGCTATCCTTAAGAGCTCTATCTAGCTCTCTCTTGAATGAATTCAGAGAATTGGCCTCCACTGCCTTCTGAGGCAGAGAATTCCACAGATTTACAACTCTCTGACTGAAAAGGTTTTTCCTCATCTCCGTTCTAAATGGCCTACCCCTTATTCTTAAACTGTGGCCCCTGGTTCTGGACTCCCCACAACATTGGGAACATGTTTCCTGCCTCTAACGTGTCCAACCCCTTAATAATCTTATATGTAATCCCCTTACTCCCTTACAGTGCCAGAGACCCGTGTTCGATCCTGACCTCGGCTGCTATCTGTACTTCTTCCCTGCGACTATGTGGGTTTTGTATGGGTGTTCCTGTTTCTTCCCATATTCCAAAGTCATGCAGGTTTGTAGGTTAAATGGCTTCTGTAAATTGTTCCTAGTGTGTAGGATAGAACTAGCGTATGGGTGATCGCTGGTCGGTGCAGACTCGGTGGGCCGAAGGGCCTGTTTCCACACTGTATCTAAGTGTGGATGATCAGCCATGATCACATGTAATTATAAGCAATCCATAGAAGTTTATATGCAATGTACAAACATTTGAATTCCTTCATGAATCTCGCAATTTTCTTCTGTATGGGAGTATCAAAAATACACTCTAACCAAACTTTAGCATATGCAACATATTAGCACTCCACCACGAGGTTGTGATCTAGTGGAAGCTGAGACTGTTGGTGGCAGAGGCAGAACAAACAGGGCGGCACGGTGGCGCAGTGGTAGAGTTGCTGCCTTACAGCGCTAGAGACCCGGGTTCGATCCTGACTACGGGCCCTGTCTATATGGAGTTTGTACGTTCTCCCCTTGACATGCGTGGGGTTTTTTTTCCGAGATCTTCGGTTTCCTCCCACGCTCCAAAGACGTACAGGTTTGTAGGTTAATTGGCTCAGGTAAAAATGTAAATTTGTCCCGTGTGTATGTAGGATAGTGTTACTATTCGGGGATTGCTAGTCAGTGCAGACGACGTGCTTTGCCAAAGGGCCTGTTTCCGCGCTGTATCTCTAATCTAAACTAAAAACTAAATTTAGAATATGCATTTCTGAATCATGGAAATGATAATTGCTTTGCTCTCTTTGGGGGCAAAGAGTGCATTGGTATTAAATGTGACCTTTGAATTTCAAGAGGAACCAGGGACAAGGCATGTCTGGTCAATTTCATAAGTTATGGGAGCAGAATTAGAATCTCCATTGGCCCATCAAGCCTACTCCATCATTCAATCGTGGCTGATGACACATTATCCATGAAAAAATGGAGAGAGATTTAGAGTACTTATTATCCAACTCAATGCTGGGATATGGTTTAGATTTTGTTTAGAAACACTGTGTGGAAACAGGCCCTTCAACTCACTGAGTCCACACCAGACATCAATGACCTGTATGCTCATTTTATGTTATCCCACTTTCATATCCTACACACGAGTGACAATTTACAGAAGCCAATTAACCTACAAGCATGCACGTCTTTGGAGTGTGGGAGGAAACCGGAGCTCCCAAGAAAACCATGGGAGAATGTGCAAACTCCACACAGACGGCAACTGAGATCAGGATCAAACCCAGGTCTCTGGCAGTGTGAGGCAACCGCCTTACTGAAGTGCCACTGTGTTGCCCTATAAATATGTATACCATATACTTGAGGGGTTTCACTTGAAATCACCTAGTTTATTGTCATGTCCAACGTTTTAAATGCCACACTTGGGATATATCATAAACGTTTGGGCTGCTTACCTTCAAAAATATGTTCATCTAGATTTTAAGGTCAAGAATAAATAAAGTTTGTGAACAGGTTGTTACATTTACAGTTTTCTAGAGGGTTTTCCCTGGGCTTTGGGACTTGCAATGTTACGTGACAATTGGAAAATCAAAGCAGTGCCACAATCTCTGAATGAAAGACCAGTGTGGACATGACAAGCCACTTATTTACTTTAAAAGTAATCTAGAATAGGTTATATTATTTAATGCCAAATCACATGCAGAAAGCCAAATAAGGTGAGTGAAAGGAAACAAAAATAGAGAAAAGCACAGAACAATATTTTAAAAGATTGTTTAATCATATTTTTGAATCTCCATCAGGAACAAAAATGTAACTAAAATCAGAATGGAAGTGGGCCGCTCATGTAAAAGTTAATTTTCTGTGCCGGAAAAGACATCCTGTTTCATTGCACCATTAACTAAACCTGAAACTAAGACTGCCATCCAGAATCTGAAGGAGGTCCTGACATGACACGTCACCCATCCATGTTCTCCAGAGATGCTGCCTGACCCGCTGAGTTACTCCAGCACACTGTGTCATTTTTTTGTAAACCAACATCTGCAGTTCCTTGATTCTATATCCAGAATTACATCTTCTGACAGACCAGAGGAGACAATGAGGGATGGGGGGGGGGGGGGGGGGGGGGGGGAGGGGGGAGTTAGTGTTGGTGCTGGGCGTTTACGGAAGGGCAGCATTGAGGGGGATATATAAATGCAGTGGGTTTTTTTGTAGATAAAATGTGCTGGTGTGCATATCGTTCCTGGCTGTTGGTATTTATGGTTGATTGCTGCCCTGTAAATTGCTTAATTTGCAGGACCTGACCACCTAATTTAATGAATAGATTTCATTTTTTAAATTTTAGCAATATTTTTGTCATATTAGAAAGTATAAACATTTAAAAATCTAGTTTTGAACTTTTTAGAAGTGCCAATACTAGCATATGCCATCATAAAATAACAATATGTACAAGCAAAACAGGTTTACATCAAGAACGAGATAGTGTGGGATCTATAATTAACCCTGAGGTATCATGGGAAGGTTAGGCAGAGGAAGGAGTCTGGTCAGGGAGCATCATAGTGTAGCTTTTAGTTAGTTTAGTTTAGAGATACAGCATGGAAACGCTCTTCGGCCCACCGAGTCCGTACACTCGTTCTATTCTATGCAAAGGTCATTTTTACAGAAGCCAATTAACCTACAAACCTGTGTGTCTTTGGAGTGTAGAAGGAAAGCAGAGCACCCATGTGTTCACCGGGAGAATGTACAAACTCCGTACAGACAGCACCCATATAGCCAGGATCAACCCCAGGTCTCAGATGCTGTAGGGCAGTAATGCCACTGTCTCGCCCTGTTCGAGAATCTCGCGGACTGGCTTAAGTGCTATAGGCATTTTGCTGTAATATATTTTCAATTTACATAAATTGTTTAAAGTTAAAACTGGGCAAAGTTTGAAGGAGATGTGCGGGACAAGTTGTTTTAACACAGAGGGCGGTGAGTACCTTAAAAGCACTGCTGGGGGTGGTGGTGGAGACAGATACATTAGTGGCGTTATTATCCTTTTGGAGAGGCACATGGATGTGTAGTATATGGGGGCAATATGGGTTATGTACTGAGATGAGGAAAAGATGAGGATGATATATGATATATGATATATCATCCATTTAGAACTGAGATGAGGAAAAACTTTTTCAGTCAGAGAGTTGTGAATCTGTGGAATTCTCTGCCTCAGAAGGCAGTGGAGGCCAATTCTCTGAATGCATTCAAGAGAGAGCTAGATAGAGCTCTTAAGGATAGCGGAGTCAGGGGGTATGGGGAGAAGGCAGGAACGGGGTACTGATTGAGAATGATCAGCCATGATCACATTGAATGGCAGTGCTGGCTCGAAGGGCCGAATGGCCTCTTCCTGCACCTATTGTCAATTGTCTATTGTCTATGTACAGGCAGATAAGTGATGGCGTCATGTTCAGCACAGACATTGTGGGCCGAAGGGCCTGTTCTTGTACTGTTATATACCTCTATAAATGTATGAGGTTCCTGCCCAAAGTTTACAAACACCAGACGTACTTGAAAAATCAGGCATTTTAAAATCATAGTAGACTACAGACTCTACAGATTTTTTACATGTTCCATTTTAAGTCTTGGGTTCAAATTCAAATTCAAATTTCATGTTTTCTTCTCTGCTATTTTTTTCTGGGTTTTGTTTATAACTATTGTTAGCTCAACAAACAAATCCTATTTTCTTTCCTGATAAGCTGCGGATGTAGAATATCTGCCATGAAATCACAACTCTGCGTATTCAAGCCTCATTAACAGCCGTAATTTGTTGGCGAAAATGTCAGTGGAAATTGGTTGAGAGGCATAGAGCGACAGAAAAAGCACATGTGGCAAAATGGAACAGGACAAATGTACACAGACAGCATTAACCCTTTGTGTAGGAATGAACTGCAGATGCTGGTTCAAACCGAAGAGAGACACAAATGCTGGAGTAACTCAGCAGGACAGGCAGCATCTCTGGAGAGAAGGAATGGATGACGTTTCGGGTCGAGATAACCCTACTTCAGCAAATGCAATAACTCTACCATTAAAACACATGAACTATCACAACATATAAGAAGCATTTAGGCAGGTACATGGATGGGACAGGTTTATTGGGATATGGGGCAAATGCAAAGGCAGATGGGAATGATGTAGATGGGGCCTGTTGGTCGGTGTGGGCAAGTTGAAGGGCCTGTTTCCATGCAGCATCACTGTATGAATCTATAACACAGAAGGAGGCCATTCAGTCCATCAGGTTCATGCTAGACCTCAGCAGACCAATCCATTCCCATTCTGCTTTCCCTGTCAACCTGCAACTTATTCTCTGTCACATCCCATCAAAACCTCTTTTAATCATTTGCCACTCTCCAACAAGTGGTGGCAATGTACAACAGTCAATTATCCTATAAACACATTATTAAGGACCCAGGGATTCGCAACAGTCATGGTAAGAAGGTGCACAGCTTGGCCAAGGTCTAGGTTAGTGCCCCACCTGGATGCACACCCACTTCTTCCAAGACCCAGTTTTGGAGTCTAATGAAGAGCTCCAACCTGAAACATCACCTATTCCTTTTCTCCAGAGATGCTGCCTGACCTGCTGAGTTGCTCCAGCATTTTGTGTCCATTACCAGTTTTCACTGGTGGCTAGTGGGGGAGAGAGTTAGCTACTTCAAGTTCCTGGGCGTTAACACATTAGATGATAGACACAAAATGCTGGAGTAACTCAGTGGGACAGGCAGCATCTCTGAAGAGATGGAATGGGTGATGTTTCAGGTCGAGACCCTTCTTCAGAGTCGAGGGAGACTGGAGATATGGAAGGGTAGTGATGAAAACATTAGATAACTTGGCCTGGGCCCAGAAAATGTATATAATCATGAAAAGACTCACCAACACCTCTACATTGTGAAAAGTTCAGAGATTTGACATTTCACCGAATACTTTAATACAGTTCTATGGTTGCCCTGTAGAAGGTATCCTGACTGTTTGCATCGTTGCCTGGTACAACAATTTCAACGCACAGGAATGCAGCAAGCTGCAAAGAGTGGTGGGCACCGCTCAGTCCATCACGGGTCCACCATTGTAAAGATCTAAAAAAGACAAAAGGTTGGAGTAACTCAACAGGTCAGGCAGCATCGACTTAAGACATCGTCTTGAGGGGCAGAATCTATCATAAGGTCACAGGGCCATAAGTGATAGGAGCAGAATTAGGCCATTCAGCCCATCATGTCTACTCTGCCATTCAATCATGGCTGATCTATCTCTCCCTCCTAACCCTATTCTCCTGCCTGACACCGGTACTAATCAAACATCAAGGATCTCAACCACCTGGGTCATGGCCTCTCTTTGCTGCTATTATAAGGCAAGGGGTACAGAAGCCTGAAGTCCCACCAGAGTCAGAAACAGCTATCTTTTATAATTATCAGGTTCTTGAAACAAACTACTTAACCCTAATCCTATCTCAACAGCGGAACACTGCAACCACCACTTGATATACCATTGTAGGAAAAGAAAACTGCAGATGCTGGTTTAAATCGAAGGTAGACACAAAATGCTGGAATAACTCAGCGGGTCAGGCAGCATCTCTGGAGAGAAGGAATGGGTGACGTTTCGGGTCGAGACCCTTCTTCAGACTGATGACTCGTTTTTCAATTGTATAACTTTGCACTAATGTTTCCTATTTTTTTGCAGTCTTTTTCTTTTCACTAGAATTGTAGAATTTAGGTGTAATTTATGCAACTTTTTGAATAATGTATGCTTTTGTGAGTTGTCTGTGCTTGTGAGGAACTGCAAGCAGAATATTTCATTGTACCTGTATCTCACCATACTTATACACATGGCAATAAACTCAACTTGATTCCATGTCTGTAATGCATAAAATCCCACGGGACATTGAGCAGACAGCACATTATATGCATTTCTAACCTCCTCTTCCTGGCTTAGACTCCCTGTGGCTCAGTAAGAGCTTTACACCTCAAGGACACTAGGACAATTATGCTCTTCACCTGTCAGGATACACTAAGTAGGAAACCTTCCATTTCAATTAAACACTAGAACATGTAGCCGTAACAAAAAGAAAATTGTCGATATTTCACCAACTACTTGAAAAGTCAATATTTTTGACCTGATTCACTTGTATTTTGCCTGAAGTAGATTAACAACCGACGGAAATAAACTATAAATTGGGCAGCTTCTGAAAGATCGCCAACTAGAAAACGTAGTAACGGAGCTGATAGTGCTGCTGCCTCACTGTGACAGAGACCCAAGTTCGATCCTGACCTCAGGGTCTGTGTGGAGTTTATACGTTTTCCCTGTGACCGCGTGGGTTTACTCTGGGTGCTCCGGTTTCCTCCCACATCCCAAAGGGTTGTAGGTTAATTGGCATCTGTAAATTGCCCCTCATGTGTAGGGATCGTATGAGTATATTCTGCACCCTGGTATTTTTCTCTTTGTACTACCTGTTTTACTTGTGCATGTCCAGATTGCTGTCTTTGCAGTATGAATTGATTTAATTATCTAGCACACAAACATAAGCTTTTCACAGTACCTCAGTCGATGTGGCAATGATAAACCAATGCCTGCCCTTCACTAGTTAGAGAAATAAAGTAGAGTTACACAAGGAATGTTTTGAAATTTTACCCACTGGCATTATCACACTAAAACAAAAATAAAACATGCTTTTTTGGTGAGTGTCAAATATAGTTGTGGAAATAAAAGATATCTGACATTTCCATTGTGCCTTTCACAATCCTAGATTTCTGTGGCTCTAATGCAGTACTGAAGGAGGGCTGCACGGTCACAGATACTGGCCTGGAAGTTCAATCACAAAGCCATGCTCAGGTAAGGGCCATGTGTTTGAAATTTTGCATAGCATGAAATGTGCCAATGATGTGGGAGGAAACCGGAGCACCCGGAGAAAACCCACGCAGGTCACGGGGAGAACGTACAAACTCCGTACACACAGCACCCGAGGTCAGGATCGAACCCAAGTCTCCAACATTGGAAGACAGCAACTCTACCGCTGCACCACTGTGCCACCTAAAGTATCTATGGCATGTGAGCCTCCAAGTATCTGATGGGCTCAGGTGCTATCTTCTAAATGCAAGGAAAACAGTTCCAATAGGTCTCAACCTCCAAGGTGGCCTGGAATATATGTGCGAGGCTTGTAAAATTCCACTGAAATAGCATTGTATTCTTTGATTTGGGCTCCAGGAATTAAAGGCTAAGGTTAATCTGAAATGAGTGGAGACTTGATAGAAGTATATAAAATTATGAGAGGCATAGACAGGTTAGACAATCAGAAGATAGACACAAAATGCTGAAGCAACTCAGCGGGTCAGGCAACATCTCTGGAGAAAATGAATAGGTGACGTATCGGGTCGAGACCCTTCTTCAGACTGAGAGTCAGGGGAAAGGGAAACAAGAGGTATGAAAATGTACAAAGAACAAATGAATGAAAGATATAGAAACATAGAAAATAGATGCAGGAGTAGGCCATTCGGCCCTTCGAGCCTGCACCGCCATTCAATATGATCATGGCTGATCATCCAGCTCAGTAACCTGTACCTGCCTTCTCTCCATACCCCCTGATCCCTTTAGCCACAAGGGCCACATCTAACTCCCTCTTAAATATAGCCAATGAACTGGCCTCAACTACCTTCTGTGGCAGAGAATTCCACAGACTCACCACTCTCTGTGTGAAGAAATGTTTTCTCATCTCGGTCCTAAAAGACTTCCGCCTTATCTTTAAGCTGTGACCCCTGGTTCTGAAAATAACAAATCAAAGCCATCACTGATGATCAAGGAAAGGTAGAAGGATCTTGACCCCATTCCTTCTCTCCAGAGATGCTGCCTGTCCTGCTGAGTTACTCCAGCATTTTGTGTCTATCTTTGGTGTAATCCAGCATCTGCAGTTGCTTCCTATACAGAGAACCCACAATGGTCCATGGTCTGCTGTGGAAAAGGTGATAATGAGGGGATGCAAACAGGGAAACTAAGCAGGACGAGAGTGAAACTAATGGAGGACTTTGATGGGGAACGGACGGAGAGAGAGGGAATGCAAGATTGAAATTAGAGAAATCAATATTCATATTGCTGGGTTGCAAGCTGCCCAAATGAAGTAAGAGGTGCAGTTCCTTCAATTTGCATTGGGCCTCCAATTTAAACTGATGGGGAAAACACACACGGTCACGGGGAGAACGCACAAAACTGCGTTCAGACAGCACCCATAGTCAGTGCAAGAAAATAACTGCAGATGCTGGTACAAATCGAAGGTATTTATTTCACAAAATGCTGGAGTAACTCAGCAGGTCAGGCAGCATCTCAGGAGAGAAGGAATGGGTGACGTTTCGGGTCGAGACCCTGCTGACTGAAGAAGTCATAGTCTGAAGCCCCCATAGTCAGGATCGGACCTGGATCCCTGTGATGTAAGGCAGCAACTCTACCCCTGCGCCATTGTGTCGTCTCTTAGGCCAGTTAGAAACAAGGTGACCGCAGACCCTTCAACAAGGATTGATTAATGTGATGCTTGGTCGGAGTGGAGGGTGGTTTTGTCTATTTAGTAAATTCCAGTCCATCAATCACTTAGATATTCGCAGTTTGGGTTCACATCCTCATAAACCTGCGCAACGTAACCTCACATTCCTCAACACATCAGATTCTGGACAGCCACGTTCAACACTCACAGGTGCAGCAGGAAATGCTGGACACTGAGCAGACTGAGCCCTGTTTGTTTTTCTGCTTTCAAATGACGATGACAAGGGGCCCATTTTAAAGCTCCTAACAAAATGCCTCAATAATTAACTTACTACAAAATCGTTGACCTTCTTACGATGAATCAATCAGTTACTCACTAAATAAACGGCTTAATGATTGAGGTTGGGGGAGGAAGAAGATTAAACAGATGCTAATTATTTGAAGGACCATTTTTGTAGGCTTTGTGCTGGAATTTGGACATTGTGGGCTGGGTTATTTCAATTAAGTTACTCTGTGCTGATTGAGCTCTAACTACTGATTGTACTAGGTCTCTTACACCTGCAGAGAGAAACCTGGAAATGGTACTTATCCACCAGATCACTATAAAAGCTGTGGCTATTAACAAAACCATCAATCAAATGTCCAGAGGTACTTGGCCTTTTCATTTTCTGCAGAACATTTATTGACCTCCGAGACATTAAATTATCTTTTGCTTTAAATGGTCTTAGAAAGCTTTTGACTGAGAGCTTCAGGGAGAAAGCTCGATACGTCCTCGATTTAAACAGTCCTTGGGCATCTGTAAACTATTTCTTGTTTCCTTTTCTCTGTACTTCTTAAATTGTAACATTTTTTAACAACATATTTCCTCACTTTGGTTTTTGCATTTTCTATGGAAAATGCAATTCTTTGATTTCAACATTTATTATAAAGAATATAGATTTAAATCCAGCTCCATCAGTTCATTCGATAAAATAAAATATTCTATTAATAATCAGGAAAACATAAAACCAATAGCCTAGGTACTTCAGCTGATCCTACGCTATGAAGTTAATTTGTAAACATTTAAACATTAATAAACATTTTGCATGGAACTCAATCAATATTTGTGGAATATTTAAGGACAGTGTATCCTCGACCTGTTGTTCTCAAAGGGTGTTGATAAAAAATTGCATAAAATAATGAATCCTGAACACACAAATTAGTTTGGTTTAGTTTTGTTTAGAGATACTGCAAGGAAACAGGCCCTTCGGCCCACTGAGTCCATGCTGACCAACTGTTTATACCAAATCTATGTTATCCCACTCTCATCCAATCCCTACACATTAGGAGCAATTTACAGAGGCCAATTAACCTATAAACCCGCATGTCTTTGATATGGGAGGAAACCGGAACACCCGGAGGAAACCCATGTGGCCACAGGGAGAATGTGCAAATTCTATACAGACGACACCCGACGTCAGAATGGAACCTGGGTCTCATGTGCTGTGAGGCAGCAGCTCGACCAGCTGCAGCCCACTGCTGTGCCAGTTGATCAACCAAAATATAGGACTGAGAAATTGCACAGTAATAGTGCCCAGACGCACAGACAGGTCAGTGTCAAGCTTCAGGGAGCAGCTAAGCGTATTACCAGAAACATGATAATCAAACCTTAGCTAATGATGATAAAGGCCATAAGAGGGGATGAGGAATTGCATGCAGCACCTGTTTTGTTAAATGGTGAGCACCTGGAACATCATTTGGCATATCAGAGTAAACACACAAAGTATTTTCTGCTTTGCCGACCATCCAGGGGCAATACTTGATGATATAAGCCACCTTTGTCCAATTCCCATCACCAACAGAGGTGTGGAAAAATCCACAATCATCCCAAAATTTACCTACATTACACATACTTTTTCGAAAATGTTTTAACTGTCAGACATTACATTGAAATAGGCCATTCGGCCCACCGATCACCCATTCACACTGGTTTTATGTTATTCCACTTTCACATCCACTTCCTACATTCCAGGGGCAATTTACAGAGGCCAATCAAACCTGCATGTCTTGGGATGTGGGAGGAAACCAAAGCGCTCAAAGGAAACCCACGCAGTCACAGGGGGAACGTGCAAACTCCACACAGACTGCTTCCGAGGTCAGGATCTAACCCAGGTTTCTGGTGCTGTGTGGCAGCACGGTGGCGCAGCGGTAGTGTTGCTGCCTTACAGCGAATGCAGCGCCGGAGACTCAGGTTCGATCCTGACTACGGGCGCCGTCTGTACGGAGTTTGTACTTTCTCCCCGTGACCTGCGTGGATTTTCTCCGAGATCTTCGGTTTCCTCCCACACTTCAAAGACGTACAGGTTAATTGGCTGGGCAAATGTAAAAAATATACCTAGTGGGTGTAGGATAGTGTTAGTGTGCGGGGATCGCTGGGCGGCACGGACCCGGTGGGCCGAAGGGCCTGTTTCTGCGCTGTATCTCTAAATCTAAAAAAAATCTAAGCTGCCCTACCAGCGGAGCCACCATGCAGCTCTAGTTCAGTTTGTGACAGAATCTGAATTCTGTCAGTAACAGGAAAGATTTCAATTCTGCCTGATTCCAGTGCTGAAAACAGGCTTCAGAACTATTATTATAAGAAAATAACTGCAGATGCTGGTACAAATCGATTTATTCACAAAATGCTGGAGTAACTCAGCAGGTCAGGCAGCATCTCGGGAGAGAAGGAATGGGTGACGTTTCGGGTCGAGACCCTTCTTCAGACTGAAGAAGGGTCTCGACCCGAAACGTCACCCATTCCTTCTCTCCCGAGATGCTTCAGAACTATTATGCTGCTAACAAGTTCCCTACAATGATTTTATTTGCTTTGTCCTTCGCAATGTATTACTGTCTTAGACTGCTGTGACCTGCTCACCTAGAATTGTGTCCTGGAATTATTGGCTAATTTTACCTCAGGTCCTCCCGAGAACCAAGATGATTCTTTTACAAAGAATTCTCTGCAACTCGTTTGACTGTACAGGTACTTAATTTCCCTGAATTTACCTGGTATGGTATTGTCTTCATTTCTGAAAGTTTTGAGTGCATTCACGACACTGTAGTTCCACTGCTTCAAACGTATCATATCATATATATACAGCCGGAAACAGGCCCTTTCGGCCCACCAAGTCCGTGCCGCCCAGCGATCCCCGCACACCAACACCATCCTACACCCACTAGGGACAACCTTTACATTTACATTTACCCAGCCAATTAACCTACATACCTGTACGTCTTTGGAGTGTGGGAGGAAACCGAAGATCTCGGAGAAAACCCACGCAGGTCACGGGGAGAACGTACAAACTCCTTACAGTGCAGCACCCGTAGTCAGGATCGAACCTGAGTCTCCGGCGCTGCATTCGCTGTAAAGCAGCAACTCTACCGCTGCGCTACCGTGCCGCCCATGGAACTCAAACGGCAAAACAATTATTCATTCCGCAGTGGACAACTGCAAATCTGATCTTGAAACTTCATTTCATCAAACTTGGGTGGCCCATGCAGTCAGCCAAGAACTAATTAGTTTTACAAGGTTTCACTCAACAAAAGATTGAAGTAATGATTGCTCCTTTTGCTTTAGTCAAATTCTTGTTTTGGTTGAGGTAACAATACTAATTCAACAATAATCAGTTCCGAAATAATGGGAAAGATTTTCATTTATTTTAGTGCTTTGTGTTGTCTCCTTTGATCAAATCAGATATTCATTTATTGTCATATACACAGGGAGCAATCATATTCCTTGTTCACATGTAACTCATGGAGTGCACATTGTCCATGATTATTGTAGATGTAACAATAAATACCGTGACGAATGCAAATCAGCAGAATGATGCAAATATTTTTGTGCAATCTAAAGTAGTCCTAATAAAAACTAAAGTGAAATAACTTATTAAGTAAATGAGGTAGACAATAGACAATAGACAATAGACAATAGGTGCAGGAGTAGGCCATTTAGCCCTTCGAGCCAGCACCACCATTCAATGTGATCATGGCTGATCATCCACAATCAGTACCCCGTTCCTGCCTTCTCCCCATACCCCCTGACTCTGCTATCATTAAGAGCTCTCTCTAACTGTTATAGAGTCATAGTCCTACAGCACAGAAAGAGGCCCTTCGGCCCATCGTGTCTGCACCGCCCGTTACCAAACACAGTCTAATTTTAATCCCATTTTCCCCGCATTTGGACCGTAGCCCTGAATGTTGTAGCATTTCAAGTGCCCATCCAAATGCCTCTTAAACGTTGTGAGTGTTCCCACCTCCACCACCACCCCAGGCAGTGAGTTCCAGACTCCAACCACCCTCTGGGTGAAAAAGTTCTTTCTCACATCCCCCCGAAACCTCCCTCCCCTTACCCTGTATCTATGTCCCCTCGTTGTTGAACCTTCCACCAGTGGAAGAAGTTCCCCGCCATCTACCTTATCTATGCCCCTCATGATCTTGTACACCTCGATCATGTCCCCTCTCAGCCTTCTCTGCTCCAGGGAAAACAACCCCAGTCTGCTCAGTCTCTCCTCATAGCCGAGGCCCTTCATCCCTGGCAGCATCCTGGTGAATCTCCTCTGCACCCTCTCCAAAGCTATCACATCCTTTCTATAATGTGGTGACCAGAACTGTACACAATACTCCAGCTGCGGCCTCACCAGTGTTCTGTACAATTCCATCATTACCCCCCTACTTTTCTCTTGAAAACATCCAGAGAATTGGCCTCCACTGCCTTCTGAGGCAGTGAATTCCACAGATTTACAACTCTCTGAGTGAAAAAGTTTTTCCTCATCTCCGTTCTAAATGGCCCACCCCTTATTCTTAAAGGTAGAGTTAAGAGTAAGAATACATGGTAGTACCTCTTGGAAATGGGTTGAACGAGGTGATCAGTTTAGGAGATTGATAACAGTGGGGATGAAGCCATTCTTAATTCTGGATGTCTGAGCTTTCAAGCTCCTGTATCTTTTCCCAGGAGGTAGAGGAGGTAACATGGTGATGTAGCGGTAGAGCTACTGCCTTACAGCACCAGAGACCTGGGTTCCATCCTGGCTATGGGTGCTGTATGTATGGAGTTTGTACGTTCTCCCCGTGACTTACGTGGGTTTTTTCCAAGATCTTAGGTTTCTTCCCAAACACCAAAGACATGTAGGTTAATACGCTTGGTTATAAATCTAAAATGTGGTCTGTCCAATCACTCCCCAGATGCTGCCTGACCCATTAAGTTCCTCTTATTATTGGGAATTGCTGGTCGGTGCGGACTCGGTGGGCCTAAGGGCCTGTTTCCGCGCTGAATTTAAATAAACTAAATTTAAGGATTTAAATTTAAAACATTTTAATTTAAATTAAAAAATTTAACTAAATTTAAGAATTAAGGGTGGCGGGCATCCTTCAGAATATTTACAGCCTTCCTGAAGCAATGCACCATGAAAATGGACTGGAAGTGACAATCCTGAGATGGACTGGGCTGTGTTCATCACTCTCTAGCAGTCAAGAGCAGAGCAGAAACCATACCAGGCCGATAAACTATTGTGTCAAACTATTTTCTATAGCGCATCTGTAGAAGTCCAAGAGACTCCTTATGGACAAACCAAATCTTCTCAGACACCTAAAAAAGTAAATATGCTTTCTTAATTCCCACATCCATGTGAATCATTCATCAGATGTGATCCTTCATTCTGAAGTCTCTCTCAGATGCTTCTAATAATGCTTTCTTTGTAAGGGTTTTGGCCTTTTAATCCTAGTTCTTTGCCTGACCTGTAGAATTTTTACTGCACTTTCAGTTTTTTTTATTACTACTCACTGCCTTTGGGGTGGCACAGTGGCGCAGCAGTACAGTTGCTGCCTTACAGCGCCAGAGGCCCGGGTTCGATCCTGACTACGGGCGGTCTGTACGGAGTTTGTTCGTTCTCCCAGTGACCGAGTCGGCTTCCTGCCGGAGCTCCGGTTTCCTCCCACATTCCAAAGACGTGCAGTTTTGTAGGTTGATTGGCTTCTGTAAATTTTTCCCAGTGTTTATAACAGAACTAGTGAACAGCTCTGCCCAGGACAGGATGGCTCTGTGGAGAGTAGTGCGTTCGGCAGAACGCACCATGGGAACTACACTCGTCCCCCTGCAGGACCTATACATCAGGAGGTGCAGATCCAGAGCAAGCAAGATTATGAGGGACCCCTACCACCCCAGCAACGGACTGTCCCAGATGCTACGGTCAGGCAAACGCCTCCGCTGTCACGCTGTGAAAACAGAGAGGATGAGACGGAGTTTCTTCCCACAGGCCATCAGGACTGTTAACTTTTATAACTCCAGGGACTAAATTTTGTCTTCACTATATTAACTTTATTAACTTTAATTTATATGCTGTAACTGTAATTCTTTTTTTTTTTTTTTTTGCACAATCCGCAGGCATTGCCACTTTCATTTCATTGCACATCGTGTATGTGTATGTGACAAATAAACTTGACTTGACTTGACTTGACTTGACTTGTGATCGCTAATAAGCTCGGACTCACTGGACCAATGACCTGTTTCCACGCAGTATCTCTAAACTTCTGAGTCATGTTTAACACACTTTCGTCCACTTCCTCAATACATTACCCGACCAAGTCAGTGACAAATTCCTTCTAGCAGAACAATCCCCCAATTTGTCTGCACAGTTGGTCTGCAATTTACAGCACCATGTGCTGGGAGGTTGGGATTTTTGACGATAGATGAAATGTTATGTTCATTTTTGTGAATGTTACTCTGAAAAATGCTAACGTCATGAGAAAGTAGCAGATGGATACTAAAGTTTTAAAAATTCATTGAGGACTCTCTTAAGTAAATCTTTATGTAGAAACAAGGAACTGCAGTTGGTGGTTTACACAAAAGGACACAAAGTGCTGGAGTAACTCAGCAGGTCAGGCAGCATCTCAGGAGAGAAAGAATGGGTGACGTTTCGGATCGAGACCCTTCTTCAGACTGATGTCAGGGGGGCGGGACAAAGGAAGGATGTAGGTGGAGACAGGAAGATAGAGGGAGATCTGGGAAGGAGGAGGAGGGGAAGGGAGGGACAGAGGAACTATCTAAAGTTGGAGCCAATTTCCGGTGGGCCTCACTATGGCACTGGAGGAGGCCCGTGACAGAAAGGTCAGACTGGGAGTGGGAGGGGGAGTTGAAGTGCTCGGCCACCGGGAGATCAGTTTGGTTAATGCGGACCGAGTGCAGGTGTTCAGCGAAGCGATCGCCGAGCCTGCGCTTGGTTTCGCCGATGTAAATTAGTTGACATCTAGAGCAGCGGATGCAATAGATGAGGTTGGAGGAGGTGCAGGTGAACCTCTGTCTCACCTGGAAAGACTGTTTGGGTCCTTGGATGGAGTTGAGGGGGGAGGTAAAGGGACAGGTGTTGCATCTCGTGCGGTTGCAGGGGAAAGTGCCCGGGGATGGGGTGGTTTGGGTAGGAAGGGACGAGTGGACCAGGGAGTTACGGAGGGAACGGTCTCTGCGGAACGCAGAGAGGGGAGGGGATGGGAAGATATGGCCAGTGGTGGGGTCCCGTTGTAGGTGACGGAAATGTTGGTGGATGATATGTTGGATCAGCTGGCTGGTGGGGTGGAAGGTGAGAATGAGGGGGATTCTGTCCTTGTTGCGAGTGGGGGGAGGGGGAGCAAGAGCGGAGCTGCGGGATGTAGAAGAGACCCTAGTGAGAGCCTCATCTATCATGGAGGAGGGGAAGCCCCGTTTCCTGAAGAACGAGGACATCTCGGAAGCCCTAGTGTGAAACACCTCATCCCGGGCGCAGATGCGGCGTAGACGGAGGAATTGGGAGTAGGGGATAGACTTTTTGCAGGGGGACCAGGTGGGAAAAAGTGTAGTCCAGATAGCTGTGCGAGTCAGTGGGTTTATAGTAAATGTCCGTCACTTGTGATGGAGATGGTGAGGTCCAGAAACGGGAGGGAGATGTCGGAGATAGTGCAGGTATATTTAAGGGCAGGATGGAAATTGGTGGTGAAGTGTATGAAGTCAGTGAGTTCTGCATGGGTGCAAGAGGTAGCACCAATGCAGTCGTTGTTGTAGCGGAGGTAGAGTTCGGGGATGGGGGCCAGGGTACGTCTGGAACAGGGATTGTTCGACGTACCCGACAAAGAGGCAGGCATGGCTAGGGCCCATGCGAGTGCCCATAGCTACGCCTCTGGTTTGGAGGAAGTGGGAGGAGTCAAAGGAGAAGTTGTTGAGGGTAAGAACCAGCTCTGCTAGGCGGAGGAGAGTGTTGGTCGATGGGGATTGGCTGGTTCTACGGTCGAGGGAAGAATCGGAGGGGTTCGAGACCATCCTATGTGGGGGATGGAAGTGTAGAGTAGTGACTGGACATCCATGGTGAAGATGAGGGGAGTGGGAACCGGAAAGTTATCGAGAGAGATGGAGAGCGTGTGAGGTGTCTTGGACGTAGGTGGGGAGGGATTTAACCAGGAGGGATAGGATGGAGTCGAGGTAGGGTGGAGATAAGTTCGGGAGGGGCAATAGCAGGCAGAGACAATGGGTCCCTCTTGAGGATTTTTGAGGTAGGAGGTAGAATCGGGCCATGCGGGGCTGGGGAACTATGAGTTTGGAGGCATTGGGGGGGTAGATCGCTGGAGATGATGAGGTCCATGATGATGCTGATGATAAAGGTCTGGTGTTTATCGGTGGGGTCATGGTCCAGCTATCCAGATCATAGCTAGGTGATGTTTTGGGCTCGGGAGGACTCAGACAACACATTTTCAGAACTGAATAGGATTAAAAATGAACTAAGGAGCCACCATGAGTCAAAATAGATTGAACAATCTCACTCGAATGAGCATTGAACATGAAACTGCATGAAATAGACATTTCCAATATCATCAACAAATTTGCTCATGCTAAATCTAGAAAATGTGACTTTTAAAATTGTCGTTTTGTCACTTTTGACACTTTTGAAGTTGAAAAAATAAATAATTTATGTTTTAATATTTATGTGTATTATTTTAATTTAAGGCCCCTTTATAACCAATGCTATGGATCCCGCACTATGCTGCTCAAGAGCCATCTTCAGACTGATATTTATTCTAGGTTGCTCGCTGATGACAAAAGACAATCTTCTTTTCTTACAAAATTCTTAAGGGGGTTGGACAGGCTAGATGCAGGAAGATTGTTCCCGATGTTGGGGAAGTCCAGAACAAGGGGTCACAGTTTAAGGATAATGGGGGAAGTCTTTTAGGATTGAGATGAGAAAGTCTTTTTTCACACAGAGAGTGGGTGAATCTGTGGAATTTTCTGCCACAGAGAGGTAGTTGAGGCCAGTTCATTGGCTTATATTTAAGAGGGAGTTAGATGTGGCCCTTGTGGCTAAAGGGATCAGGGGTATGGAGAGAAGGCAGGTACAGGATACTGAGTTGGATGTTCAACCATGATCATATTGAATGGCGGTGCAGGCTCCGAAGGGCCCGAATGGCCTACTCCTGCACCTACTTTCTATGTTTCCTTTCAATTCTTTACAACAGAGCAAAGTGTTTTGCTGCAAATAAATAAGTTGTGGTGAGAAGGAACGGCTGGCGTCGCGGTTCGAGACCCTGCGTCTCTACCCGAAAAGTCACCAATTTCCTTCTCTCCTGAGATGCTGCCCTGTCCCGCTGAGTTACTCCAGCCTTTTGTGTCTATCTTTGGTTTAAGCCAGCATCTGCAGTTCCTTCCGATACAAAGAACTTTTGGTCAAATAAATGAGGAAAAAATAATTGCAGGAAGAGTATTAAGTGATGATATTGAATGGGGAGCAGTCTCCAAATAATCGACTGCTGCTCCTGCATATCTGTGATGTTGTTTGATGATTCTGAGGAGAACGTAAATGCTGTAGTGTATCCGACTGTGGATCTTGGACGTGGTTGGCATGGACAAATTGGGACGAAGGGCCGGTTTGCATGCTATATGACTCTACGATTATACTGTGCACCTCGCTTTCAGAGGTATGATTGGAAAGCAATCTTCTTCGGGCAGCGATGGAGGGCACACAGAGCAAATAACTTCCCAAAACATGTCAGGTGAGGAACAGAGTACTCTGGACCTAAATATCAAAATAAGTCTTGCAGGGGTGATTATTATGTGGGGGGGGGGGGGGGGGGGGGTGGTGGGGGGGGGATGGGGGGGGGGGGTTCTGAGCAACGATTGCCTCTGCCCCTTTACTTTGCAGTTGTGAGGGAGATACAGTGGAGTCAAGTGTAAAGAGTGCAAACGATGAAAGTGGCTCTAATGCAAGACCTAAACACAATAGGAAATCAATACAAGAGACTAAATAAGTCTTTCTAATGCTTTAATGCACTCAGCTCTGATTTGAATATTGATTGCATCAGTGCAGAATTATCATGCCCTGCAAGCAACACAAAACATTTGAAGATGCAAGCAAACATCAAAGTGGTTTATAATGGTCTAGACAACCTTTTTAAACAGAAGGACTCATGAACCTATTGCATTATTCAATATGATCGAGGCTGTTTAGTTTAAAGATACAGCGTGGAAACAGGCCCTTCGGCCCAACAAGTCCACGCCGACCAGTGGTCCCTGCTCATTAACATTACCCGACACACACTAGGGACAATGTTACATTTATACCAAGCCAATTAACCTATAAACCTGTACAATCTTAGGAGTGTGGGAGGGAAACTGAAGATCATGGAGAAAACCCACGCAGGTCACAGGGAGAATGTACAAACTTCCGTACAGACACATGCGCTCCAATAGTCAGGATCAAACCGGTTCTCTGGTGCTGTAAGGCGGTAGCTCTCTCTCTCTCTCTCTCTCTCTCTCTCTCCTCTTCTCTCTCTCTCTCTCTTCTCTCTCTCTCTCTCTCTCTCTCTCTCTCTCTCTCTCTCTCTCTCTCTCTCTCTCTCTCTCTCTCTCTCTCTCTCTCTCTCTCTCTCTCTCTCTCTCTCTCTCTCTCTCTCTCTCTCTCTCTCTCTCTCCCCTCTCTTTCTCCCCCACTCTCTCTCTCTCCCCCCCTCCTCTCCTCCACCTCTCCTCCCCCTCTCTTCCTCTCTCTCCCCCCTCTCTCTCTCCCCCCTTCTCTCTCTCCCCCTCTCTCTCTCCCCCTCTCTCTCTCTCCCCCCCTCTCTCTCTCTCTCCCCCTCTCTCTCCCCCCCCCCCCTCTCTCCTCTCTCCCCCCTCTCTCTCTTCCCCCTCTCTCTCTCTCCCCCCTCTCTCTCTCTCTCCCCCTCTCTCTCCCCCCCCTCTCTCTCCCCCCCCCCCCTCTCTCTCTCTCCCCCCTCTCTCCCCCCTCTCTCTCTCCCTCCCCCCCCTCTCTCTCTCTCCCCCTCTGCCACTGTGCTGCCGAAGTATTCACCGTGTCTGAAGTAAAAAACTTTCCTAAAAAAAACATTCACACAAACTTGGATCAATGCAATTCCCAATTACCCCACAATTTCCCTTGAGGGAAAGTTGTTCTTAAACTGCTTAAACCTCCATAAATATTTTTTTTCCACATCTCTGTCCTAAATGAGCAACTTCTTATCCTGAAACTTCTTATCCACTTATGGACACAGAATTTTGGAGTAACTCAGCGGGTCAGGCAGCATCTCTGGAGAGAAGGAATGGGTGACGTTTCGGGTCGAGACCCTTCTTCAGATATTCTTCAGTCTGAAAAAGGGTCTCGACCCGAAACGTCACCCATTCCTTCTCTCCAGAAATGCTGCCTGACCCGCTGAGTTACTCCAGCATGTTGTGTCTTTCCTTTGGTTTAAACCAGCGTCTGCAGCTTCTTCTTACACACTTCTTATCTACTGGTTATCTGCCCATGTACAACTGGCCTGTTAGTGATAAAAATACTTCCTAAATTTCCTGTCCTCTTTTCTTTCACCTTATTCAGGCTGCACAGTGGCGCAGCGGTAGAGTTGCTGTCTTACAGCGCCAGAAAACGGGTTCAATTCCTGACTACGGGTGCCGTCTGTACAGAGTTTGTACATTCTCCCCGTGACCACGTGTGATTTCTCCAGGAGCTCTGGTTTCCTCCCACACTCCAATGATGTGCAGGTTTGTAAGTTGATTGGCTTGGTCTCCCTAGTGTGTTTAGGATAGTGTTAATGTGCAAGGATCGCTGGTCGGTGCGAACTCGGTGGGCCGAAAGGGCCTGTTTTTCACCCTGTATCTCTAAACTAAACTAAACTCTAAAATGTGAAATCTTATGTTACAATTCACAATAGCCTGGAAATCTTAATTCGATGACAAAACATTTCTATCCAATTCCCTCTTAAAAATAATTTTTCACAGGAGGGAAGATCCAGGGCAAACAATCGTTCTTCGTGGAAACGCAAGGAACTGCAGACGCTGGATCCTGGAACAAAAGGCAAAGTACTGGAGGAATACAGCGGGACAGGTTGCATCTGTAGAGGGAGTGGACAGGCGATGTTCCCATTCAGGACCCTGGGGCAATAAGCCTGAAAAAAGGGCCCAGAGCTAAATGTCATCTAACCAATCACTCAACAGATGCTGACTGACCACTCAACAGATGCTGACTGACCTGTTGAGTTGCTCCAGCACTTTGTGCTTTGGTCAATCTTTCTTCATGCATTATTTGTTTAGTTTAGTTTAGTTTAGTTTAGTTTAGTTTAGTTTAGTTTAGTTTAGTTTAGTTTAGTTTAGTTTAGTTTAGTTTAGTTTAGTTTAGTTTAGTTTAGTTTAGTTTAGTTTAGTTTAGTTTAGTTTAGTTTAGTTTAGTTTAGTTTAGTTTAGTTTAGTTTAGTTTAGTTTAGTTTAGTTTAGTTTAAGAAAATAACTGCAGATGCTGGTACAAATCAAAGGTATTTATTCACAAAATGCTGGAGTAACTCAGCAGGTCAGGCAGCATCTCAGGAGAGAAGGAATGGGTGACGTTTCGGATCGAGACTTCTTCTGAAGAAGAAGGGTCTCGACCCGAAACATTACCCATTCCTTCTCTCCTGAGATGCTGCCTGACCTGCTGAGTTACTCCAGCATTTTGTGAATAGTTTAGTTTAGTTTAGTTTAGTTTAGTTTAGTTTAGTTTAGTTTAGTTTAGTTTAGTTTAGTTTAGTTTAGTTTAGTTTAGTTTAGTTTAGTTTAGTTTAGTTTAGTTTAGTTTAGTTTAGTGACGGCACGGAAACAGGCCTTTCGGCCCAATAAGTCCGCACCAACCAATGATCCCTGCATATTAACACTATCCTACACACACAAGGGACAATTTTACATCTACACCAAGCCAATTATCCTACAAACCTGTATGTCTTTGGAGTGTGGGAGGAAACTGAAGATCTCGGAGAAAACCAAAGCAGGTCACAGGGAGAACGTACAAACTCTGTACAGACATCACCCGTATTCAGGATGGAACTCGGGTCTCTAGTGCTGTGAGGCGTAGCTCTACCGCTGCGCCATTCTGCCACCATATGATGAGAATGATCACTCAGATCTCCTCAATATCCCTTTGAATAACATAAGAGCCACTTAGATTTAGAATAAAATTGCACAACGAACTCCAGATATAGCCTCACCGAGGTCAAGTGGAGTTTTTAAACGATCGCCTTGGGTTTATTGCTGCAGTCCCACATCTCATTTGCTTTATTAATATGGGAATATTCTGTAAATTGTTTTAATGATTTGCCAACTCATTTTCCACACTTTTCTTTATTCCTCTGTAATTTCAAGTACATTTGTTTTGAACACATCATCAATCCACTTTGCAGAAAATAATATAACCTTACATTGCATTGTATTAAATCACAAGTAATTTCTCCACCTACTGATTGAATTTGCTGTCCACGTAATCTACTGCTCCTTGACACCCACCTTCTGCAACAAGTCCGAGTTTGGAATTATTTGCAATTTTGAGCATTCTGGACATAAATCCTTCTTCTAAATCAATTCTAAGCTTTGAATCCTGAACCTTTACGGTGCACAACCAATAATCTTTTATGTTATCCCTCTTAACATTAGCTAACAGTAGTGGAATTTAGTTAATGTCTGTTAGCATAGGACGTGCAGCCAAAATAATTTGCAAATCTAAGTTAATTCAAATTTGTCAAGTTAAATTTAAACGGACTTAATTTGAGATCTCCCATGCAAAGCACAAAGTGCTGGAGGAACTTAACGGGTCAGGCAGCATCTGGGGAGGGAATGAACAGATGACATTTCAGCTCGTGACCCTTCTTCAGACTTAAGGATGTGGCCTGATCCATTAAGTTCCTGCAGCACTTTGTTCAAGAAATAAGGGCGGCACAGGAGCGCAGCAGTAGAGCAGCCAGTTGACATTGCCAGAGACCAGAGTTCAATCCTCTGTCTGTTATGGCGAGTCTGGAGGCTTGTACTTTGTTAAAGAAGTTTATTGCGGCAGCAATATTCAATTACAAAGGATAACACACGAGATTACAGACAACCATTAACTCAAACTGTTCACATCGAAGTTCTGTTCCCACTGCCTGGTTTTGGGCCCCAAAACCACCACCTGACCTTGCTGGCCAATCAGCGGGTTCGACTCTCAGGACCAATCCCTATGGTTGCACCACCATGTGACCTAGCTGGCCAATCCGAGGGTTCGGCTCTCAGGACCAATCCCTATGGTCGCTACACTGTACAGAGTTTGTACGTTCTCCCTGTGGCCACGTGGGATTTCACCGGGTGTTCCGGTTTCCTCCCGCACTCAAAAGACGAGCAGGTTTTTAGGTCAATAGGCTTTGGTAAAATTGTAAATTGTTCCTAGTGGGTAGGATAATGTTAGTTTATGCGGTATGAACATTGACTTCTCCAACTTTAGATAGTTCCTCTGTCCCTCTCTTCCCCTCCCCTTCCCAGTTCTCCATCTATCTTCCTGTCTCCACCTATATCCTTCCTTCGTCCCGCCCCCCTGACATCAGTCTGAAGAAAGGTCTCGACCCGAAACGTCACCCATTCCTTCTCTCCTGAGATGCTGCCCGACCTGCTGAGTTACTCCAGCATTTTGTGAATAAATACCTTCGATTTGTACCAGCATCTGCAGTTATTTGCTTACATTAGTTCATGGAGTGATCAGTAGTCGGCGTGGACTCCGTGTGCCGGAAGGCCTGTTTCTGTGCAGTATCGCTAAAGTCTAAAGCAATGTGTTGGAAGGAACTGCGGATGTTGGTTTAAACCAAAGACAGGCATAAAAAGCGGGAGTAACTCAGCAGGACAGGCAGCATCTCTGAAGAGAAGGAGTGGGTGGCATTGAAGGGTCTCGACCCAAAATGCAGAGATGCTGCCTGTCCTGCAGTTACTCCAGCTTTTTGTGTCTATCTAAAGTAAAGTCTAACTACGCTAACTTCAGGCCCAAGAAGGGTCCTGATTCACAATGTTATCCATCCATTCCCTCTACAGGTGCTGCCTGGCCCCTTGAGTTCCTCCAGCACTTTGTGCCTTGCTCAAGATTCCAGCATCTGCAGTTTCTCGTGCGTGTCTCCCTCTTGAGAAAGCTCATGCTAGTTATAAAATAGTAAATTTACAACTGCATATTGAGCACCTACACAAAATAGCACCGTACAGGACGATTGGATCGGTTTGTGCTGATTCCATCCTGCGCTTACAGTTGACCGACTTGCAAGCCACATGGCTGAACTCACTATCAGCAGCTGCAAGGCTCCCAACACCCTTCCAGTATTATCACAGTCCCGCCATGAGGCACAGAGGGTTCACGAGCAGTCATGAAGTTACAAGGAGGATGAGGTACAGTGATGAGGTACAGAGATGATTTGAGTGTAGGAGCAAGGAGGTCCTACTGCAGTTGTACAGGGCCCTGGTGAGGCCGCACCTGGAGTATTGTGGGCAGTTTTGGTCTCCTAATTTGAGGAAGGACATTCTTGTTATTGAGGGAGTGCAGCATAGGTTCACCAGGTTAATTGCTGGCATGGCGGGGCTGATATATGATGAAAGAATGGATCGACTGGGCTTATACTCAGTAGAATTTAGGGGGATGAGAGGGGATCATATAAAAACATAAAATTATTAAGGGATTGGACAGGCCAGATGCAGGAAAAATGATCCCGATGGGGGAGTCTAGAACTAGGGGGTCACATTTTAAGAATTAGGGGAAGGACATTTAGGACTGAGATGAGGAAAAACTTTTTCACCCAGAGAGTTGTGAATCTGTGGAATACTCTGCCACAGAAGGCAGTTGAGGCCAATTCAAGGAATGTATTCAAGATAGTTGGATATAGCTCTTTGGGCTAACGTGATCAAGGGATATGGGGAGAAAGCAGGAACGGGGTACTGATTCTGGATGATCAGCCATGATCATATTGAATGGCGGTGCTGGCTTGAAGGGCGAATGGCCTACTCCTGCACCTATGTTTCTTTGTTTCTAAGTAATGGGAGTAAAGGTTTTTACTTTAGTCTTTAGGCTTTAGAGGCACAGCACGGAAACAGGCCCTTCAGCCCACCGAGTCCGCGCCGATCAGCGATCCCCACACACTAACACTATCCTACACACACCAGGGACAATTTACAATTATACCAAACTAATGAACCTAAAACCTGTATGTCTTTGGAGTGTGGGTGGAGATCGGAGCACCCGGAGAAAACCCACGCAGGTCACAAGGAAAATGTACAAACTCCGTTCAGACAACACCTGTAGTCGGGATTGAACCCAGAAGGCTGTAAGGAAGCAACCCTATCTCTGGGCCACTGTAATTCTTTACTTTAGACTTCATTCTTTAGTCTAGTGAATAGGGGTGTGTATTTTTTGCCAACATGGCAAAAGCTGAAGGGCAAGACACCAAGCCTTTCCAGCATCTTCAGCTCAACTTGCAGAATGTCCCTGGTCGCAACGGTCAAATACACATACAGTATATCCAGCAGAATTCTACACTGCAGTGTACATGCACGACAGTCAAGAACACATAGCCGCATATCTACAATTACTTGGCGGCTTATCACAGAACCATTGGCCGGCCGTTAGCATCCTCCCACCCACCAGTTTGACCTATTTATCCTTGCACTGAAATATTCAATGTGCACATCCAGTTCCATAATTTTTACATTGTTAAGATCACCGAAGAGCAACTAGGCAATAATTTAAGATCTTCCAATGTATGTGAAGAGATAGTCACGGGCAAGTCAGTTAACGCATGTCTGTGAAAATAGTTTGGACTATAAGTTCGATCCTGACTCAGGTTCGATCCTGACTACGGGTGCTGCACTGTAAGGAGTTTGTACGTTCTCCCCGTGACCTGCGTGGGTTTTCTCCGAGATCTTCGGTTTCCTCCCACACTCCAAAGACGTACAGGTATGTAGGTTAATTGGCTGGGTAAATGTAAAAATTGTCCCTAGTGGGGTGTAGGATAGTGTCAATGTACGGGGATCGCTGGGCGGCACGGACTTGGTGGGCCGAAAAGGCCTGTTTCCGGCTGTATATATATGATATGATATGATAAGTCTACCGATACCTCCAATTTGTATGCAAAGGACTGTATGCATTCTCTCAAGCAAAATAATTAGTTGCACCAATCTAAAAAACTTGGGAATCACTAAACCAGATGAGGAAAATGGAAGTAATAGTAAAAATTGGGGTAGCTTCTGGCCCAGTTATCTTTCTTTAGTTTTACTAGAAAGAAATGCAGGATTTCAAGCCTATCGTCACTGATCATTGGAGAAGCCAATCACAAAATGGGCCTTTGATACCCAAAAGAATTCACAGCAAAATCCACACAATTTATCTCGATCAATTCAGCTGGCGAGGAAGAGCCTTCATTAGTTTGACAATGATTCATATTTCGACTAATGTAGATTGACGCCAATGCGCTCTTTAGCTAATTGGGTTAAATCACTCATCAGTGTTTGATGCCTCTCAAGGACCAAAGCGACACGACGCAGTTAACATGTTCCGTTCCTTTCAAACTCAAAATACAAAATTTTGCTAATGTAGCTAAATTGAGTCTGAGTTTAACTTATTGTCAAGTGTACAGTGAAAAGCTTTTGTTGCTTGCTATCCAGTCAGCAGAAAGACAATAGGTGATTACAATCCAGCCTCCCACATTGTATAGATACATGATGGAGGGAATAACGTGAATAACATTTAGTGCAAGATGAAGTCACGGTGGCGTAGCGGTAGAGTTGCTGCCTTACAGCGAATGCACCGAATCCCACAAATGCAGCCTGACCAAAGTCCTATAAAAGTCCTATCATGCACCATGACTTCAAATATTGGTAAGAATTGGTAATATCATCAATGGATATTGGTAAGAACATCAATGGATAACATCGTTGTTCTTCAGCATAACACTTTGGGATCATGTAGGGCGGCACGGTGGCGCAGCGGTCGAGTTGCTGCCTTACAACGAATGCCGGAGACTCAGGTTCGATCCTGACTACGGGCGACATCTGTACGGAGTTTGTACGTTCTCCCCGTGACCTGCGTGGGTTTTCTCCGAGATCTTCGGTTTCCTCCCACACTCCAAAGACATACAGGTATGTAGGTTAAAGTGGACATACCTGAAGAAGGGTCTCGACCCGAAACGTCACCCATTCCTTCTCTCCCGAGATGCTGCCTGACCTGCTGAGTTACTCCAGCATTTTGTGAATAAACAGGTATGTAGGTTAATTGACTGGGTAAATGTAAAAATTGTCCCTAGTGTGTGTAGGACAGTGTTAATGTGCGGGAATCGCTGGGCGACGCGGACTCGGTGGGACGAAGGGCCTGTTTCCGCGCTGTATCTAAATCAAATCAAAGTCAGTAAAGTCCGATCAAAGATAGTCCGAGGGTCTCAAATCAGGTCGATAGTAGTTCAAGACTGCTCTCTAGTTGTTGAACGGATTGGTTAAATTTGTCTCTCCTTATGTAGGCTGTCATTGTTTAGAAAAGAACGCAAAGAAAGAAGGGGACATAGGGATTATTTGAATCCAACCTGCTCAGTAGATTTAGCACAAACATTCAATTTATAGTGGTTCTAATTTAATTTTATATTGGAATCAATGGAACGTAAAATCAAACGCAATGCAAAGTGGTTGGATCTCCTCAGCCAGTTTGCCTTCATTATTTGCATGACAGAATGGTTGTTTGCATTGTAGCTTCCTATCCACTTTTAAGCAGCATTTTAAGAGCCTAAACGTTGATGGAATTTCTAATTTCATGAATGAGCAGCATCTATCTGTGCAAAATGACTTTAGAATGTTAGCAGTGTGCTAAGGGGTTAGAGGACTAGGCTGGTGGGCGTTGATCCAGATCATGTGAGAATAGAGGGAAATTATTTTCAGAAGGAAGGGGAAATTGTAGATCTTCCCCCTTTCCTCCTTGCCTCACACATTCCCCAGGTGCCTCAACCTTCCCTCCCCACCCCCCCCCCCCCTCCTCCTCCCAGAACTAACAGGATCACCCTTTAGTGCAATAAACCTCTGTTTGTCTTTACCAAGGCTGGCATGTTTGGCACAGGCACTGTGGGCAGAAGGGTCTGTTCCTGTGCTGTACTGTCCTGTGTTTCATGTTCTTTATTCGCAGAATGGAACAGGTATCTTTCTTTTCATCGTCCCTGCAGCTCTCAGGGAAATCCCATCAATCCCACTCTCACAATTATTTCCCTGTGGCCTGTTCTCCCTCACATGCTGAAGTTTATTTTAGTTTAGTTCAGTTTAATTTGGAGATGCAGCACGGAAACAGGGCCCTTCGGCCCACCGAGTCCACGCCGACTGGCAATCAACCATGCACCAGTTCCTTCCCACACACTGGGGACAATTCACAAACGCCAATTAACCTACAAACCCACTGGTCTTTGGAATGTGGGAGGAAAGCTGAGCACTCAGTGAAAACCTACATGGTCACAGGGAGAAGGTACAAACTCCTTCCAGACAGCACCCGTAGTCAGGATCGAACCTGGGTCTCTGGCGCTACAAGGCAGCAACTATATCACTGCGCCACCGTGCCGGTCAAAAAAAAAAGATTCTATTCTGTTTTGTAGTTTAGCACAATCCGCAGGCGTTGCCACTTTCATTTCACTGCACATCTTGTATATGTATGTGACAAATAAACTTGACTTGACTTGACTTGACTTGAACTCTTCCCAATTTACCTCCCACCCAGCTACACTAAAGGTAATTTACAGTAATGAATTATCCCTCCTGCCTACATGGCCTTCAGCCATATGAGGTGACAAAGATAAATTGCAAAGCTTCAAGAAGACAGAATGGGATTAGGGACAGATACTGTGCTTAAAATGTTTAAAGTCCTCTTCATGCATTGTAATAATCCTGTGCTTTAAAGAAGGTTGAAACTGAGCATAGTAGCGGACACTCACTGCAGTTTACTTTAGTCAGATTCTGTGCTCTGGTGTCAAAGGACAAATGGCAATCATAACACAATGAAATAAGGTTGAAAGGGTAACAGGACGTTTGGTTATGTGTAATGGTGTGGAATTGGGTCGTGTTTACTCTGCTATGTCTTTCAGAGGTGCCTCGATGTAAATTTGTTATAAGACCATTTGGAAGAAGGAAAACCTCTAAAGTGCTTGTTATGGTAAACAGAACATCAAAAGGAAAGTCTGTATAAAAGGAGCAGGTGAAATTGAGCAATCTCCTAGATTGCTTTCAGTGATCACTGTATTTGGTGCTTTTGAATAATGTCTGATTGTCTTACCAGATATTTGTGTTTTTTTTAAAGTTTTCTTTAATAGAGTTGGTGCCAGAATACCCCAGAGAAACCTATTGGTCACATGGAGGACATGCAAACTCCACACAGACAGAGGTGAGGATGAACCTTGTGTTGGTGCAGTTCTGAAGTAATTGTATTAACGCATCATCAGTATCGTCAATATCCTAAAGAAGATAGACACACAAGTAACTCAGCGGGGCAGGCAGGCAGCATCTCTGGAGGGAAGGAATGGGTGATGTTTCCGGTCTGACTGAAGAAAGGTCTCGACTCGAAACGTCACCCATACTTTCCCTCCAGAGATGCTGCCTGACCCGCTGAGTTACTCCAGCATTTTGTGTCTATCTTCGGTTTAAACCAGCACCTGCAGTTCCTTCCTACAGATATCCTAAGGAATATTTGTAGTGGAACCAGATAGACCCAGCCCGATATCTAACGCGGTCAAGGTCTTTCAAGGACTGCTTGCATTCTCTCGAGCAAAACAATTAGTTGTACCAATCTGAGAACCATGGTCATTATTAAATCAGATCAAGAAACATTCAAGCAATTGTATAAATGGATAGCCTTTGGATCATTTTTCCAAGTTTTATTGGAAAGAAATATAGGATTTCATATCTTTAATCACTGATCATTCGAGAAGCCAATCACAAAGCAGCCATGTGCCTTTAATACCCAAAAGGATTTGGAACAAAATCTTTACAATTAAACTCGATCGATTCAGCTGGCGAGGAAGTGCCTTTGTTAGGTTGACAATGATACATATTTCAACTAATATAGATGGACAATGATGCACTCTGTGGCTAATTGAGTTAAATCGTCCATCAGTGTTTGATGCCTCTCAAGAACTAAAAAAAAAACGTGACGCAGTTAATGTGGTCTGTTCCATTTAAAGGCAAAGTACAAAACTTATGTTAATGTAGCTAAATTTATCTCTCCCTACGTCAGACATTGTAATTTAGAAAATAATGTAAATAAAAAAGGGACAGACAGGTGATTTTAATGCAACCTGCTCAGTAGGTTCAGGACAAATATTCAATTTACAGTGATTCTAATTTAGTTTCATATTGGAGTCAATGGAACGGAAAATCAACTGCTCTGTAAAGTGGTTGGATCACATGCGTTAGTGTGCCTTGATTATTTGCATTAAACATAGTAACAGAAAATAGGTGCAGGAGGAGGCCATTTGGCCCTTCGAGCCAGCACCACCATTCATTGTGATCATGGCTGATCATCCACAATCAGTAACCCGTGCCTGCCTTCTCCCCATATCCCTCGATTCCACTAGCCCCCAGAGCTCTATCTAACTCTCTTTTAAATTCATCCAGTGATTTGGCCTCCACTGCCTTCTGTGGCAGAGAATTCCACAAATTCACAATTCACAAGGCAGTGGAGGCCAAATCACTGGATGAATTTAAAAGAGAAATTTCTTCTCACCTCAGTTTTAGATGGCCTCCCCTTTATTCTTAGACTTTGGCCCCTGGTTCTGGACTCCCCCAACATTGGGAACATTTTTTCTGCATCTAGCTTGTCCAGTCCTTTTAGTTGTAGTTATTATTAGTTGTAGTAATTGTAGTTACTATCCTTTTTCAGCAGCATTTTAAGAGCTTAAACACTGATGGAGTTTCTAATTTCATGAATGAGCAACATCTATTTGTTTGTAGTGGTATTAGAATGCTAACATGAGGGCGTAACAGTGGCGCAGCAGTAGGGTTGCCTCACAGCTCCAGAGACCCAGGTTCGATCCTGACTATGCGTGCTGTATGTATAGTTTGTACCTTCTCCCTGTGACTGCATGGGTTTTCTTTGGGTGCTCCAGTTTTCTCCCACACTCCAAAGACGTGCAGGTTTGTTGGTTAATTTGCTTCTGTAAATTGTCCCCAGTGCCAAGGATACAGCTAGTGCACAGGTGATTGCTGGTTGGTGTGGACTTGGTAGGCCGAAAAGGCTGTCCCAGGTTGTATCTCTAAACTAAACTAAACTAATCTGAGCAAAGACACTTGATGCCCACATACTTTGGACTGAAGCACAGCCTAATGCAGCCACACCCTGCATAAAGGTGGCCATCAGGATGAGGACAATCGAGGATACACTTTTGGTCCTGTCATCCAAGGACCTGCGCATTCCGACCCATCAGACCCACTTAGGGTTGCCAACTGTCCCGTATTAGCCGGTACATCCTGTATTTCGGGCTAAATTGGTTTGTCCCGCCCTTGTCAACTTCCTCACTCCCAAATAAGGGTTAAAGGGTGACGTCACCGCCCCGTTCCCCACGTGACCTCACCCTAATCTCACCCTAATCTCGTATTAGGCCCGGACGCGGTAGGCCCGGACGCTGTAGTTCCCGACACTCTAGGTTTCCGATATTTTAGCATTGGACAGTCTAGGTCCTGAGTTCTGAGGCCCAGGCACCGCCTGACAGAGGTTGCATAGAAACCCGCCTCCCGGCCCGGGCGGCCGTCATTGGTGGAGCGGGAGCAAGTGGCCGCTGGCTGGGTGAGGTCACGTGGGGCGCGGGGTGGTGACGTCACCTTGTCCCGTATTTGGGAGTGAGGAAGTTGGCAACCCTAGACCCACTCCATCTTGGGTCCCCAGATGAACTGGAAGGTGGCTCGCGTGGTCACCAGGTTAATGGAGTGGGGAATAGGCCACACCTGCACCAAGTACAGCAGCACCGAGACACCTCACATCTGATGACCAGGTTCTGACCAGTTATTGAGATGAAGCAACACTCCCACCGTTCCAATTTTTATTTAGCTTCGTGTGTCCACTTTGGCCAATTTGTGATACACGTTTGGTCATCTGCAAGTGGTGAGTTGGGGGCTGAGAGGATGCACGCCTGCATTCTCTGGTCCACAATCAGTGCCCCAATTACATTGTGTGAATTCATACACTTCACTTCCAATTTCCATCCTGCCGTTAAATATACTTGGACCATCTCCGACATCTCCCTCCCGTTTCTGGACCTCACCATCTCCATCACAGGAGACAGACGAGTGACTGACATCTACTATAAACCTGTGGAATTCTATGAATCTGTGGAATTCTCTGCCACAGAAGGTAGTTGAGGCCAGTTCATTGGCTATATTTAAGAGGGAGTTAAATGTGGCCCTTGTGGCTAAAGGGATCAGGGGGTATGGAGAGAAGGCAGGTACGGGATACTGAGTTGGATGATCAGCCATGATCATATTGAATGGCGGTGCAGGCTCGAAGGGCCGAATGGCCTACTCCTGCACCTATTTTCTATGTTTCTATGTTTCTATAAACCCACCCTGTCTCCTGCAAAAAGTCTATCCCCTACTCCCAATTCCTCCGTCTACGCCGCATCTGCGCCCGGGATGAAGTGTTTCACACTAGGGCATCAGAGATGTCCTCATTCTTCAGGAAAAAGGGCTTCCCCTCTTCCATTATAGATGAGGCTCTCACTAGGGTCTCTTCTACATCCCGCAGCTCCACTCTTGCTCCCCCTCCCCCCACTCGTAACAAGGACAGAATCCCCCTCGTTCTCACCTTCCACCCCACCAGCCAGAGTATCCAACAAATCATCCGCCAACATTTCCGTCACCTACAACGGGACCCCACCACTGGCCACATCTTCCCATCCCCTTCCCTTTCTGCGTTCCGCAGAGACCGCTCCCTCTGTAACTCCCTGGTCCACTCGTCCCTTCCTACCCAAACCACCCCATCCCCGGGCACTTTCCCCTGCAACCGCACGAGATGCAACACCTGTCCCTTTACCTCCCCCCTCAACTCCATCCAAGGACCCAAACAGTCTTTCCAAGTGAGACAGAGGTTCACCTGCACCTCCTCCAACCTCATCTATTGCATCCGCTGCTCTAGATGTCAACTTCTTTACATCGGCAAAACCAAACGCAGGCTCGGCGATCGCTTCGCTCAACACCTTCGCTCAGTCCGCCTCAACCAACCTTATCTCCCGGTGGCTGAGCACTTCAACTCCCCCTCCCACTCCCAGTCTGACCTTTCTGTCATGGGCCTCCTCCAGTGCCATAGTGAGGCCCACCGGAAATTGGAGATACAGCACCTCATATTTCGCCTGGGCAGCTTGCAGCCCAGCGGTATGAACATTGACTTCTCCAACTTTAGATAGTTCCTCTGTCCCTCTCTTCCCCTTCCCCTTCCCAGATCTCCCTCTATCTTCCTGTCTCCATCTATATCCTTCCTTTTTCCCGCCCCCCTGACATCAGTCTGAAGAAGGGTCTCGACCCGAAACGTCACCCATTCCTTCTCTCCTGAGATGCTGCCTGACCCGCTGAGTTACTCCAGCATTTTGTGAATAAACACCTTCGATTTGTACCAGCATCTGCAGTTATTTTCTTACACCTTCTCACTGAAGCTCTCTTCATCTTTTCTCAGGAGCCAGGTTTCCTAGTGACAGAAGTGACCAGTTGGCCAGCCTAGAATGTACACAGCATGGAAAACAAGAGGCTCGCCATTTATTGTGGTTATTGGAGGGGAAAAGCTGAAGGTGGGAATGTGTAAAATTAACTTCCAAGGAGATAAACTCAACAGTGGAGTTAAAAGCCAAATTGCATTTCCCTCTGATAAGTCCCTGTTTGTTGAGGTTATTGTGCAGGGCTGGAAATCTGTGAGAGACAGCGGCTGAGAATGTATCTCTGCACCAGAAAAGTCAGACCTGCTTCTCAAACATGTAATGCGGTCTGGTTTATTGGGCACACAATTCCCTTATCTCTGCAGCACACATTGCTAAATCTTATGAGCATATCCAGTGGTCTCCCAGCACAATGAGAGTGATGACACGCACGCCTGCTGTCTACAGGTTTTGTATGTCTTTAACGTGGCTTCAGCTGCTGTGCAGGGCTTTGGGATTTTAAATTAATCCAGCATGAATGTCAAACTATGGTATGGATATAATTTAGGACCTTACCCCTTTGCTAAATGCTTTAGTCTTATTGCTTCCTAAGAGATCAGAGGGGACATGTGGAGGGATTGTCAGTAGGTTCATAGCTGTTATTATTGGGCATCCATTAGTGGGCTGTGCAGTTAACATTATTGCAAACCATCATAGGGGCAAAATGCAGGCAGTTGGGACTAGTGTAGATGGGGCATGCTGGTCGGTATGGGCAAATTGGGCCGATGGGCTTGTTTCCACGCTGTGTAACTCTATGATTTAAGGTTTAAGTTGAGAGGGGCAAGATTTAATAGGAATCTGAGGGGCAGCTTTTTTGCACAAAGGGTGGCTGGTAAATGGAACGAGCTGCCAGAGGAGGTAGTTGAGGCAGGTTCTATCACATTTGGACAGGTACATGGATAGGAAAGATTTAGAAGGATATGGGCTAAATGCAAATGATGTTCTGTTGGAAGTTCTGGTTTTCTGATGAAAGACTAACCTAAGGTTCAATCAGCTTTCTCACATATACAAAAGATTATACAAGAGACATAAATAGTTTGGCCATTGTACCCAACTGCTGAGCCCAACTGCTGATCCTGACTACGGGTGTTGTCTGTACAGAGTTTGTACGTTCTCCCTGTGACCGTGTGAGTTTTCTCCAGGTGCTCTCCCATACTCCAAAGACGTACATGTTTGTAAGTTAATTGGCCTTGGTAAAAATTATGAATTGTCCCTAGTGTGTAAGATAGTGCTAGTGTACAGGAATCGTCGGTCAACGCGGACTCGGTGGGCCAAAGGGCCTATTTCCATGCTATATCTCTAAAGTCTAAAGTAAAGTCTAAAGCTTCTAGTTTTGGGAAACCCTGTCAACAGCTGTGATGTTAGTCTTTTCTTGAATACCTACTGGCTTAATAACCATTGTTCCAGTAAAAAGGCATGATAGAGTCATAGAAACTATGATATAGACAATAGGTGCAGGAGTAAGCCATTCGGCCCTTCGAGCCAGCACCGCCATTCAATATGATCATGGCTTTGGCGTCAGAAGGGGATTGTGGCTGAAAAGACCTGGCTGGTTGCAAAGGATTTGGTCAAGACTGCCAGCACCTTGAGAGGGATTATTAAGGTTTGGGATGTGGAGAGATTATAAAGGATTGGTGGAGATAATATGTAGATTGAGGGATCAGGTTAGAGATGTACAAATGCACATAAAATGTTGGAGTAACTCAAGTTAGACAGCATCTCTGGAGAACAAGAACAAGGACAAGGACCCTTCTTTAGTCTCACCTATCCATGTTCTCCAGAGATACTGTCTGACCGGCTAAGTTACTCCAGCACTTTGTGTTCTTTTGTGTGTTAACCAGCATCTGCAGCTCCATGTTTCTACAGGTTAGATTTTTAGAATTTTTTTAGATTTAGAGATACAGCGCAGAAACAGGCCCTTCGGCCCACCGGGTCCGCGCCGCCCAGCGATCCCCGCACACTAACACTATCCTACACCCACTAGGGCCATTTTTTACATTTGCCCAGCCAATTAACCTACATACCTGTACGTCTTTGGAGTGTGGGAGGAAACCGAAGATCTCGGAGAAAACCCACGCAGGTCACGGGGAGAACGTACAAACTCCGTACAGATAGCGCCCGTAGTCAGGATCGAACCTGAGTCTCCGGCGTTGCATTCGTTGTAAGGCAGCAACTCGACCGCTGCGCCACCGTGCCGCCCTACATGATCCCAAAGTGTTATGCTGAAGAACAACGATGTTATCCATTGATGTTCTTACCAATATCCATTGATGATATTACCAATTCTTACCAATATTTGAAGTCATGGTGCATGATAGGACTTTTATAGGACTTTGGTCAGGCTGCATTTGTGGGATTCGGTGCAGTTCTGGTTGCCCACTTACAGAAAGGATGTGGAGTCTTTGCAAAGGGTGCAGAAGAGGTTTACCAGAATGATGCGTAGATTAGAGGGCATTAGCTACAGAGAGCGGTTGGACAGACTTGAATTGTTTTCTCTGGAGTGCCCAAGCTAGCAGGAGACCTGGTAGACACAAAATGCTGGAGTAACTCAACGGGTCAGGCAGCATCTCAGGAGAGAAGGAATGGGTGACTTTTTGGGTCGAGACCCTTCTTGGGAGACCTGATGGAAGTATATGACCTAACATAAATAGGGTAGATAATCAGAATCTTTTTCCACAGGATGGAAAAATCAAATACTAGCTTTAAGGTGAGAGGGGCAAAGTCTAAAGGAGATTCGCGGGGCAAGTTTTTCACATAGAAGGTGGTAAGTGCCTTGAACACACTGCCAGGGGTGGGGGTTGAAGCAGGTACATTAGTGGCATTAAAAATACTTCTGGATAGGAATATTGATATGCAGGGAATGGGGGAATATGGTTCTGTGCAGGTAGATAAGTGATGGTCTTGGCATCATGTTCGACACGGACATTATGGGCCGAAGGTTCTGTTCTTGTGCTGTTCTGTTCTATGTTTCAATATATTTAACAATCAAGCATTGCCAATAAAAATAGGTGCTATTATCATGGAATTGTTGTACGGTGTGTGGGATGTTGCTGTACATGCATTGTTCCACAATTCCCCTTTAACAATGTGGCCCCATTTCAAAAGTATTTAACTGCTGTGAAAGTGCTTGAAGGAAATGAAAGGCATTATGCAAATCTTAATCTTTCATTCTTGAACAAGCTGTATGTGATCAGAAGTAAATCCTGTAATTTCTGAGATTCACAGCCAGTTATTACTGTCTCAAATGCATTCAATTATCCTTGTTTCCATAGAACCAAGCTCAAAAGTCATCAATTAATGGTAATGTTTTAGCGGTAAAGCTGAAAGAAACAATAGACCTTGTTAGCGGGCAATTTATGTGCCTTTATAAATGCCATTTATTTCACAAAAACCTGTCACTATTTTATGTCTGGACCCTTTTCCCTTCACGTTCAACGATTTGGTACACTATAAATTATATATAGAGCCACGTGAAACCAGTGCAATAAATTCCAAAGCTTTATTTCATGCATAAAACATTTTAAGTCACTATTAAATATAGTCATAGAGTGTTACAGTGTGGAAACAGGCCTGGCGGTCCAACTTGCCCACACCTGTCAACATGTCCATCACACTAGTCCCACCTGCCTGTGCTTGGTCCATATTCCACCAAACCTGTCCTATCCATCTAACTGTTTCTTAAATGTCCGGATAGTCCCAGCCTCAACTACCTCCTCTGGCAGCTTGCTCCATACACCCACCACCCTTTGTGTGAAAATTTGACCCCTCAGATTCCTATTAAATCTTTTCCCCTTCACAATAGACAATGGACAATAGACAATAGGTGCAGGAGGAGGCCATTTGGCCCTTCGAGCCAGCACCGCCATTCAATGTGATTATGGCTGATCATTCTCAATCAGTACCCCGTTCCTGCCTTCTCCCCATACCCCCTGACTCTGCTATCCTTAAGAGCTCTATCTAGCTCTCTCTTGAATGCATTCAGAGAATTGGCCTCCACTGCCTTCTGAGGCAGAGAATTCCACAGATTCACAACTCTCTGACTGAAAAAGTTTTTCCTCATCTCAGTTCTAAATGGCCTACCCCTTATTCTTAAACTGTGGCCTCTTTTTCTGGACTCCCCCAACATTGGGAACATGTTTCCTGCCTCTAACGTGTCCAACCCCTTAATAATCTTATACGTTTCGATAAGATCCCCTCTCATCCTTCTAAATTCCAGTGTATACAAGCCTAGTCACTCCAGTCTTGATCCTTTGTCCTCTAGTCCTCGACTCCCCTACTCTGGGCAAGAGTTTCTGTGCATCTACCTGATCTATTCCTCTCCTCTCATATAGTTACGTGAAACCAGTGCAATAAAATCCAAAGCTTTATTTCATGCATAAAACATTTTCAGTCACTATTAAATGTAATGAAAATAATTTTCCTATTCATTCTATAACTGAAATTTGATTTCTTGCAAACACTTCATGAATCTTTCTGCCAAATCATTTTGAACATCGCATTACATGGCGGTGAAAATCAGATGACCTCTCAGCTCTGAACGTCAGAATAGTGTTTCCACCTAATGCCGACCTTAGCTGATTTTAGCCAAACAATGGGGCGAGTTTATTTATTTAGAGCTGACAAATTAAATTATCTGAAGTCTAAAGCTTGGAATTGGTTCCAGACCATCGTTGTATTTTTTACAGATGTTCACGACCACACGGTCAAATCGAGATTCCTGCTGCTGTCACTTAATCATCCAAGATGACATGTACATGAATCATTCACTTTCTCCGAAGTTTGGGAGCACTGGAATTCCCTGGAAACCGCACAACAATGCCCTTTTTTTTATTGGTGAAATGACTGCACAGATTCTATTCAGTGAAGTTTGATGTTCAGGATAACATGTACAAAGGGGCTACTAATCTGTTAAATTAGAGGGCCTAACACACAGCAAAGATCACTAGAAACAAGGAACAAGGATGCTGGCTTACGAAAAAAAGACACAAAGTGCTGGAGTAACTCGACAGGTCGGACAGCAGTGTGTGAGAAGGAACTGCAGATGCTGGTTTGCATCCGAAGATAGACACAAAAAGCTGGAGTTGAGTTAGACAAGGAAAGGAATAGGTGATGGTTCAAGTCGAGACCCTTCCTCAGACTGAGAGTCAGGGGAGGGGGAGACTAGAGATATGGAAAGAACAAACGAATGGAAGGTATGAAAAGAACAAATCAAAGCCAGTGACGATGATTAAGGAAAGGTAGAGAGAGCCCTCAACGGTCCATCGTTGACAGTGAAAAAGATGATAACGAGTGAAAACAAACAGTGAAACTAAGCAAGACGACAGTGAAACTAATAGGATGACTTGGGTGGGGGAGGGACAGAGAGAGAGAGAGAGGGAATGCAAGGCCTACATCCCTGGAGAACATGGTGTTATAAGAAAATAACTGCAGATGCTGGTACAAATCAAAGGTATTTATTCACAAAATGCTGGAGTAACTCAGCAGGTCAGGCAGCATCTCAGGAGAGAAGGAATGGGTGACGTTTCGGGTCGAGACCCTTCTTCATTCCTTCTCTCCTGAGATGCTGCCTGACCTGCTGAGTTACTCACCATTTTGTGAATAAATCCCTGGAGAGCATGGTCAGGACCCTTCTTCAGACACTCTAGATAAAGATATCTTCCTAGATATCGTGCTGGTCCTGTGTATTGTTGGTCTTGTGCATCCCATGCATTGTTTTCAGGTGAGTGTATTTCCTTACAATAATTCTAATACATTCTCGTTCCAACCATCATTTGATTATTACTGAAAAGGTTCACCTCCCCTCGGAGTGCCAGACCGCTGATGGAGACCCACATCATTCAATGGTAAACCACAGCATTCTTCAAGGGATATTACCCTTGATCTTCAATGACCTTTGAGGTGTGAAGCTCGAAGTCCAGAACCTAATGGTAGACATAACAAGAACTTTTATGTGTTCCTTTGGGCCTCAAGAGAGTGAAATTTCATAACGGTTCAATATATAACAACACATACTGTATGCTGCCCACACTTTATAACAATGTGGGTAATGTGCAAACGTGGGAGATCTGTGTGAAATTAATTTTAAAATATTGCTGAGGCGTCTTATTAAAGTTACATTTACCATGTGGGGAGGTTCAGTTAACACAAAGCAGCTGGGAATAGAATGTGTGAGCAAGAGTCTCGCTGGAGTGAGCTGGGGAGCTCAGAACACACGCTGGTCAACAGTAGCGCAGGCAGATGTCACTTTAAACATATCACGCACTCTGGAACCGCTACCTAAAAGCTGAAGTAGCATGGCTCAGCCGGTGAACTCTCAGGCGGCACGGTGGCGCAGCAGTAGAGTTACTGCCTTACAGTGCCAGAGAGCCAGGTTCAATCCTGACCACAGTTTGTACGTTCTCCCTGTGACCGCGTGGGTTTTCACCAGGTGCTCTGGTTTCCTCCCACATTCCAAAGATTTGCAAGTTTGTAGGAGGTTACTTGGCTTTTGTAAGTTGGCCCTAGCGTGTAGGATTGGACTCGTGTATGGGTGATTATTGGCTGGCTGGTGCAGACTCGGTGGGCCGAATGGCCTGTTTCCACGGTGTATCTCTCAATCAAAATCTCTAAAGTAAGCTCAATAACCAGCTTCTAGTCAAGACGTACAGGTATGTAGATTTATTTGGCTTCTGTAAATTGTTACATGTCCATAGTGTGTTGGATAGTGTTAGTGTGCGGGGATCGCTGGTCGGTGCGGACTCAGTGAGCTGAAGGGCCTGTGTCTCTAAACAAAATCTCTAAACTAAATTCAACAACTAGTTTCCAATCAACCTGGAAAGGTATAAGTTATATAAGAAAATAACTGCAGATGCTGGTACAAATCGAAGGTATTTATTCACAAAATGCTGGAGTAACTCAGCAGGTCAGGCAGCATCTCGGGAGAGAAGGAATGGGTGACGTTTCGGGTCGAGACTCTTCTTCAGACTGATGTCAGGGGGGCGGGACAAAGGAAGGATATAGGTGGAGACAGGAAGATAGAGGGAGATCTGGGAAGGAGGAGGGGAAGAGAGGAACTATCTAAAGTTGGACTATCTGAAGGTATAAGTTATGATCTGTGCCCAGTCTACTGATCCAAACTAAGCAACAGTTAGAGCTCCTGCAACTGATCTTAGAAATACTGTAAAAGGGCAAAATATTCGCAAACCAAATTCAGTATCCCTGTCATTCTCGGGGCAATGGTGGAGTGAGGCACCACTGTGGTTGTCACTGGATTGGTAGCCAAAGGCATACATTGTGAAGGGCCTAGATAGAGTGGATGTAGAGAGGATAGTTCCAGTAGTGGAGGAGCCTAGAACCAGAAGGCACAGGCTCAGAATAAAAGGATGTACCTTTAAACATGGAGGGGAGGAGCAGTTTCATTCACCAGCGGGTGGTAAATCGGTTGAATTCATTGCCACTGACGGCTGTGGAGACCAGGCCAATGGTATTTATAAAGCGGAGACAGAAGGTTCTTGATTAGTAAGGGCACCAAAGGTGATGTGGACTGGGCGGGAGAATGGCGATAAGAGGGGAAAATCCATCAACCATGATCGAATGGCAGTCTGGACTTGATGGGGGGAATGGCCTAATTCTGCTCCTATTGTGGAGGACAGGTCTCCACACTATGTCTTATGATAAAATCATTGTGGCAACTGGTGAATTTAACCAAGTAATTGAGTAAATGTGGAATCCAAAGTAAAGACCTTATATCAGTACCAATGTAACTGAAGTAGTATCGGTGTGGACTGAAGCCCTGGATATTTACTGTGACTAACCTACATGTGACTCCAGAAGCACAAAACTGGTTGACCCACGAGTGCCTTATGAAATGGGTCAGGGTGCAATTAGCGATGAGATTTCAATCAAATTTCAGGAGGAGGATGAGGGGTGATCTTATAGAAGAATATGTCGTGAGAAGAATAGATCGGATAGACGCACAGAGTCTCTTGCCCAGAGTAGGGGAATCGAGGACCAGAGGACATAGGTTCAAGGTGAAGGGGAAAAGATTTAATAGGAATCCGAGGGGTAACTTTTTCACCCAAAGTGTGGTGGGTGTATGGAACAAGCTGCCAGAGGAGATAGTTGAGGCTGGGACTATACCATCGTTTAAGAAACAGTTAGACAGGTACATGGATGGGACAGGTTTGGAGGGATATGGACCAAGCGCAGGCAGGTGGGACTAGTGAAGCTGGGACGTTGACCGGTGTGGGCAAGTTGGGCTGAAGGGCCTGTTTCCACACTGTATCATTCTATGACTCTATGACTCTAAATTGTACCCAGACTGGAAGGGTGTCATGGTGCTTGAACCATAAACCTGCAAAGTGTAGACTCAGCAAAAGGAGTGTGACTCCTATCCGTGAAGTGACACCGAAGGAAACTCTCAATGTGAAGATGGACAGAAATGGTGAGTATAAAGAAAATAAGACCCATTCCTACCATTATCCTAAAACCTAGAACAGTAAGGACACAAAGTGCTGGAGTAACTCAGCAACTCAGGCAGCATCTGGGCGGCATGGTGTCGCAGCGGTAGAGTTGCTGCCTTACAGCGAATGCAGCGCCGGAGACTCAGGTTTGATCCTGACTAGGGGCGCCGTCTGTACGGAGTTTGTACGTTCTCCCCGTGACCGGCATTGGGTTTTCGCCGAGATCTTCGGTTTCCTCCCACACTCCAACGACGTGCAGGTATGTAGGTTAATTGGCTGGGCAATAGTAAAAATTGTCCCTAGTGGGTGTAGGATATTGTTAATGTGCGGGGATCGCTGGGCGGCGCAGACCCGGTGGGCTGAAGGGCCTGTTTCTGCGCTGTATCTCTAAATCTAAAAAATCTAAGAATCTCTGGAGAGCATGGACAGGTGACGCTTCGGGTTGAGACCCTTCTGTAGTCTCGACCTGAAACGTCACCTATCCATGTTCTCCACAGATGCTGTCGCACCTGCTGCGTTACTCCCGCACTTTGTGTCCAGCATCTGCAGGTAGCCGGTTAAACTGGTTAGCACGCAACAAAAGCTTTTCACTGTACCTTGGTGCACGTAATAATACACTAACTCAACTCAACTCAATTTGCTTTCTCCTTCTTAATCTGATCAGATTTTATTTTAGATTTAGAGATACAGCGCGGAAACAGGCCCTTCGGCCCACCGAGTCCGCGCCGCCCAGCGATCCCCGCACATTAACACTATCCTACACACACTAGAGACATTTTTTACATTTACCCAGTCAATTAACCTACATACCTGTACGTCTTTGGAGTGTGGGAGGAAACCAAAGATCTCGGTGAAAACCCACGCAGGTCACGGGGAAAACATGCAAATTCCGTACAGATGGCGCCCGTAGTCAGGATCGAACCTGAATCTTCGGCGTTGCATTCGCTGTAAGATAGCAACTCTACTGCTGCGCCACCGTGCCGCCCTTCAAAGGTCATTCAACCTGGAAGGGTGACTGTTTCCCTTTCCACAGATCCTGCCTGAGCTGCTGAGTTTTTCCAGCATTTTCTGGTTTATATTTCCACCATCCGCTATTTTCTTTTCACTTTGATTTCGGGGACGAGCATTGGCCGGTAAAGGCACCAATGTCAACAGGGAAGGATTGTCCAGGGAGCCAGAAATCCCAGAGTGTGGATTTCTACGAAGGTTGGAGGGCTAAAGGGAATTCCAGCGACAGGGAGAAGTGAGGCTAGAGAGGACTTGAAACCATGTTTGAGATTTTAGCTTAAAATGAAGATGTTGACAACTGGGAGCCAATGTAGGCAAATGCAAGGTTGCTGAAGCTGGAATGCCATTATGCATTGAAGTTTGATAATCGGGGACAGTGTCTTCCCAGCTGTAATCAGGCAAGTGAACGGTCTTCTCATCAGCTAGAGTGTGGTCCTGACCTCCCAACTATCTCATTGCAGACCTTTGAATTACAGGTATCTTTAATCAGACTTTATTGGACTTTACCTTGCACAACATGTTCTACACTTTACCTGTTCAATGTTTGACTATGATCATGCGTGATGTCAACTCCCCCTCACATTCCCAGTCTGACCTTTCTGTCATGGGCCTCCTCCAGTGCCATAGTGAGGCCCACTGGAAATTGGAGGAACAGCACCTCATATTTCGCCTGGGCAGCTTGCAGCCCAGCGGTATGAATATCGACTTCTCCAACTTTAGATAGTTCCTCTGTCCCTCTCTTCCCCTCCCCCTTCCCAGATCTCCCTCTATCTTCCTGTCTCCACCTATATCCTTCCTTTGTCCTGCCCCCCTGACATCAGTCTGAAGAAGGGTCTCTACCCTGAAACGTCACCCATTCCTTCTCTCCTGAGATGCTGCCTGACCTGCTGAGTTACTCCAGCATTTTGTGAATAAATACCTTCGATTTGTACCAGCATCTGCAGTTATTTTCTTATACTTATGCGTAATAGTAGGATAGCACACAAACTAAAGTTTTTCATTGTACCTCGGTACACGTGACAATATTAAACTAAACTAAACCAAACTAGGATAAGTATTCTTGAAATGAAATGGGAGGCCACTGTTTTGAAAGTAATGTAATCAACATTATGGTATTAATTAGTTCACACGGGATAAGAGTCATAATTCAATTTTCATTTACAATGGGGGCAAACGGAAAAGCTGCTTTGGTCATGATTTGTTTGGTAATTATCAAGATCTCCATTCAAAATTGTATGTTTCTACTTTACTTTTGCAATGGCCCCCATTGACTAAGCTTCACAACGCAAGACCACAAAGTTTTATAGTTATTAAAGGATGAAAAGAGAAAGCAGACATTGCAATTTTATGAATGGCATTTTACATTCAGACTGTGCCTGTCTGTTTCCACTCTGATACCCTGTTGTTTTGTTCATCGTGAAAAGCTGTAACCATGGAAACATTATCTGCTGGTTACAAAACGGAAGAAAGATGTTGTCAGCTGTGCAGTCCAGAGTTAAATTAAAATGGGCTGAAGTGTTCTGTTTGTGTCTTGCAAGCTTGGACATTAACTTTTACTGCACTTTGTATTTAGCACATAGGAGGTTGAGATACCCATTATCACTGCTATATTTATAACATACTAGATAAAGTGGACCCGTTGGGCCCAAACCTCTCCTGCATTGGTGCAGCACCCTGTCTCCCCCCACCCTCTCCCTTCTCCCCCACTCCCCCCTCCCTCCTCCCTCCTCCCTCCTCCCCTCCCCCTCTCCTCCTTTTAAACTTTAATATGTGAATAACTTTAAAAATATAACACCGATTTTAATAAAACTACTTGCATTATCACTAAAGTGACAATGATGAGTAAGGTGGGCCTAAAATTGTCGTGCTATCGTGTACCGTTTTGGCTGAAGTTCAGTCACAAACAAGATAACAAACGAGAGTTTTAGTATATAGATGATGACCAAAGAGGTTTGCACTTTCTCCCCGTGACCTGCGTGGGTTTCCTCCGAAATCTTCGGTTTCCTCCACACTCCAAAGACATACAGGTTTGTAGGTTACTTGGCTTTGGTAAAATTGTAATTGTCCCTCGTGTGTGTGTGTAGGATAGTGTTAGTGTATGGGGGAATCGCTGGTCGGTACGGACTCGGTGGGCCGAAGGGCCTGTTTCCTGTATCTCTAACCAAAACTAAAAAAAATGTGATCAGTACATTTAAAAATATGTGGGGATGACACAAAGTAGGAAATATCCATAAAATTAAGCCACTGTAAGAAAATAACTGCAAATGCTGGTACAAATCGAAGGTATTTATTCACAAAATGCTGGAGTAACTCAGCGGGTCAGGCAGCATCTCAGGAGAGAAGGAATGGGTGACGTTTTGGGTCGAGACCTTTCTTCAGACTGTTGTCAAGGGGGCGGGACAAAGGAAGGATATAGGTGGAGACAGGAAGATAGAGGGAGATCTGGGAAGGGGGAGGGGAAGAGAGGGACAGAGGAACTATCTAAAGTTGGAGAAGTCAATGTTCATACCGTTGGGCTGCAAGCTGCCCAGGCGAAATATGAGGTGCTGTTCCTCCAATTTTCGGTGGGACTCACTATGGCACTGGAGGAGTCCCATGACAGAAAGGTCAGACTGGGAATGGGAGAGGGAGTTGAAGTGCTCAGCCACCGGGAGATCATATTGGTTAATGCGGACCGAGCGCAGGTGTTGAGCGAAGCAATCGCCGAGCCTGCGTTTGGTTTCGCCGATGTAAAGAAGTTGACATCTGGAGCAGCGGATGCAATAGATGAGGTTGGAGGAGGTGCAGGTGAAGCCACTGGATAAGAGTGGGCGTGTAGGGTGTGCAGTGCCACAGTGGAGCTGCTGGTACAGCTGCTGTCTTGCAGCACCAGGCGACCTGCGCTCAATTCTGACCTCGATGGCTGTCTGTGTGGAGTTTGCACCTTCTCCCTGGTACCACATGGGTTTCCTCTGGGTGCTCCGGTTTCCTCCCACATCCCAGAGACATGCAGGTTTGCAGGTTAATTGGCCTTATGTAAATTGCCCCAAGTGTGTTGGAAGGATGAGGGGGGATCTTATTGAAACATATAAGATAATTAGGGGATTGGACACATTAGAGGCAGGAAACATGTTCCCAATGTTGGGGGAGTCCAGAACAAGGGGCCACAGTTTAAGAATAAGGGGTAGGCCATTTAGAACGGAGATGAGGAAAAACTTTTTCAGTCAGAGAGTGGTGAAGGTGTGGAATTCTCTGCCTCAGAAGGCAGTGGAGGCCAGTTCGTTGGATGCTTTCAAGAGAGAGCTGGATAGAGCTTTTAAGGATAGCGGAGTGAGGGGGTATGGGGAGAAGGCAGGAACGGGGTACTGATTGAGAGTGATCAGCCATGATCGCATTGAATGGCGGTGCTGGCTCGAAGGGCTGAATGGCCTACTCCTGCACCTATTATCTATTGTCTATTGTCTATTGTAGAACAAGTGTGAACGGGTGATCGATGGTTAGCATGAACTCGGTGGGCCGAAGGGCCGGTTTCCAGGCTGTATCTCTAAACTAAACTGAACTCCCTAATTGTCAATTTCATGTAAAGTTCAGGTAATATTTAAACCTGTGGCAGAGGACTCCCCTCGTTATTAATTTGTAAAGAGACATAGACTTTCATTTTGGAGCAACTTTCAAAAGCCCAGCTGATAAGATAATTTTGAAGTGTTTTCAGGGTTGTAAAGTAGGAAATGGGTCAGTCAATTTTGTTCACAGCAAGCACCCAGAAACAAAGAAGAGTCAATGACCCGATACCCTGCTTTTGTGATGTTGATTAGTGTTTAATTATTGGCCTGAACAACACTGCACCCTGAGCCTTTGCAATACTGAATGGGACCAGTGGATTAATGCATCACCAAAGCAAATCCTTCAAGTCTTCTGGGCTTGTTTAGCAAGAAATATTATCATGCTGTGACTTGGCAATGACTTCAAAACATTTGCAGCTGAATGCCTTGCCTCAGCCTGGTTCATGATTCCACCAGATTAATTCAAGGATGTTTCAAGGAAAAAATTGCAATGAACATTCTTGCACGGAACTAACCTGTTATTTTAATGCTGACAACCTACACATTATCATTGCGACACTATTCTGACCTGCTACTCCCTGCCACCCCTTTGCTCCAATGCTTCATTCAAGATTCTTTATACCGTGTTCATTATGGGTGGTTCAGGAAGATTGCAGTCACACATCAAAGCAAAATACAATGTTAACTTAAATTAGTGCTGGCAAGTGAACATGTAATGTGCCAAGATGGAGGTTACGTTTAACTATAATATGGAAGTTAAAAAGGATGTGCTGTTTCCAAATACACAGGACAAGATGTTAGAAATCCAAAGTGCCAAATGTCAACTTGTTCCCGGTGGTAATGGGAGGCTTATGCACTCACCTATGCTCCTCCGAAGTTGAGAAAGGCTAGGCAGACACGTCATTGGGCACCATTTCATCGACGTTTCGCTGATTGGACCCACGACGTCTCCAGTAGGCTCAGCAGTGCATTCTGGCATCCCAGAACCACCCCCCTCTGCATCTGCCTAGCCGGCTTATTTGGGAGACCAGATGGGGTCTTTCCTCTTCAGCCAGAGCCACTGGCTACTCCGCTCTGCCACCCGTGATGTTTCCTTGATGGCCTGGCGTAGGGCTTGTCCGCTGATCCCCAGGTCCTTCATCAGTCTTACGGTAGATGTTGCCACAAATCCTCGACATACAACTTCTACCGGGCAGATCTTTGCTCTCCAGCCCCGCTGTTCTGCCTCCGCTGCAAGCTCTGTATATCGCAGATTCTTTCTTTCGAAGGCTTCCTGCACAGCATCCTCCCAAGGGACTGTGAGCTCCACAAGATACACCATGCGCTGAGAGTTGGACCAGAGGACAAGATCAGGCCTCAAGTTGGTGATGGCTATCTCTGGTGGAACTGTAAGCCGTTGGTCCACATCCACCAGCATCTTCCAGTCCCGGGCTGCCTCCAGCTGTCCAAACCTTGTCCTTGATGGAATTTTCCGTTGCTTTTGTTCCCCCTCCCGAACAAAGGCAATTGGCATAACTGGGTTGGTTGTTCTGGGCGGCAGGGCATTGTTGGCTGTTCTCCTGCTTTCCAGAGTCGCTGCCAGCCATTTGAGCACTTGATTATGTCTCCAGGTGTACCGTCCTTGGGAGAGGCTTACTTTACACCCAGTGAGGATGTGCTTAAGCATGGCTGGTGTTGAACACAGGGGGCATGATGGATCTTCGCCCAGCCATTGGTTGAGATTTTTTGGGCTAGGTTGCCCGAATGAGGAAGCTTATCCTGCTTGCCTCCATCTCCCACATGTCCTTCCAGCTGATCTTCCGCTTTTCCACACTCTCCCATCTCATCCACTGGCCCTGTTTAGCTTGCGACACAGCCTTGGCACACCTACTCGACTCCTCCTGTCGGCGGACTTCTGCCGTGACCAACTTCCGGCGCTCCAGTGAGGATGCCTTGTTCCAGCAAGGTCGCTTTCCGCCAAGCCCCAAGCCACTTTGTCCGTGTTGGACTTGCCCAATCATGTCGCCTTGATGGAGAGCAGATTTTGCCTGCTGTGTCGCATTCTTAGCCGTCCACATCTTTCCTGTTGCCAGGGTTGGGGCAGCAGCTCGGATGACAGTGTCCCTCGATTCTGCCAGGGTCATCTCTAGTCTGACTTTAGTGCACTTGAACTCCTCTGTGAGGCTAGAGAGAGGCAGCTGAAGTACCCCTGACCATACAGGCCTACGCTGCTCAGACATCGAGGAACACCTACCCACTTTCTCACAAAAGAGCTGATTGTTCTTTCCATCTTCTCGACTCTTGTGAGGGTGATGTCACACATGGTTAGTGGCCACATAAGGCGAGGTAGTAACCAAAACTGCAGGCACCAGATTTTTAGCTTTCCAGGCAAAATGGATCGGTCGATGTTCGCTAGACCTTTGATGATTTCTTGCCTAAGCTCGTTTGCCTGATCGGTGTCCTTCAGTTTAGAGTCATACCATCTCCCCAGACTTTTGATTGGCTTCTCTGACACAGTTGGGATTGGTTCTTGATCAATGAAAAACCTTTGATCTGTCAGTTTGCCTTTGATTATAGAAATGCTTCTTGATTTGGATGGCTTAAATTTCATTCTAACCCCAGTGATGTTCTCTTGAAGCTTCCCTAAGAGGCGCCTGGTGCAAGGTGCTGTTGTTGTTATGATTGTCATGTCATCCAACTGCTTTAACCTCACTCAACACGTCAATTTTCCCACCCATAACCGTGGGCACATTCTGGACCTTGTCTGCTCCACTGGACTAAATCTACATCACCTCTCTGGCTCCGACCCCACCCTCTCCGATCACTTAGCCATCTCCATGTCTGTCAACATTCCCACCCCAGCTCCAAAGCAAAAACGCAAAATCAACTTCCGTAAGCTGAACTCTGTTTCACCTACCTCGCACTCATCCTCCCTCTCTGAAATAATGTCCGCCTCTCCCTTCATTGACCTCCACAGCCCCTCTGACCTCACTGACTACTACAACCGCACTCTCTCCTCCTGCCTCGACCAGCTTGCACCTATAAAAACCAAAACAGTTTCCTTCACCCACTCTGCTCCCTGGTTTACCCCCGAACTCCGCATGATGAAAACCCATGCCCGCCAACTTGAAAGACTCCGCAACAAAACAGGTCTCACAATTCACTCCCAAGCCTACAAAGACCACCTGCAGCACTACAAAGATGCCCTCTCCCGCGCCCACTCCACCTACTACTCTCAAATAATTCACTCTGGCTCCGGAAACCCAAAAGTACTCTTCTCTACAATAAACAAACTCCTCAGCCCCCTGGACACCATCTCCCAATCATTCACAGTTGACAAATGCACCACTTTCCTTTCATTCTTCCAAAGCAAAATAGACAACATCTACAGCTCCTTAACCACCAATGCACCTGCTCCCCCTCAAACCACCTGCCCCCCCTTATCCTGTCAGCCCCTGCCTCAGTTCTCCCCACTCTCCACCACCGACCTCTCTGACCTCTTCACAGGAATAAAAACTGCCACCTGCTCTCTGGACCCCATCCCCTCCAGCTTTGTCAAGGTCTGCCTTCCTGCTCTCTCTCCACTTATTACTGCAACAATAAACTCCTCCCTGTCCACTGGCATCGTCCCGCCATCCCTCAAAATCGCTGCTGTCACCCCCATTCTGAAAAAACCTGGTCTAAACCCTGACACCCCAAACAACTTCAGACCAATCTCCAACCTACCCTTTCTGTCCAAAGTTTTGGAACGTGCTGTAGCTTCCCAACTCAAATACCACCTCTCTACCAATAACCTGTATGAAACTTTCCAATCCGGATTCCGCTCAAACCACAGTACTGAAACTGCACTCCTCAAAATCACAAACGACATTCTCCTCTCCTCCGACGCTGGCAACCTCAACATCCTCATCCTACTTGACCTCAGCGCCACCTTTGACACCATAAATCACTCCATTCTCCTCACCCGACTTGAAACCACCCTTAACATCACCGGCACAGCCCTATCCTGGTTCAAATCTTACCTCTCTGACAGACACCAGTTCATCTCCATTAACAACTGTAAATCCCCCACCACTCCCCTCCCCCAAGGTGTCCCCCAAGGCTCAGTCCTTGGCCCCCTCCTCTTCATCCTCTACCTGTTCCCCCTTGGTCAATTAATCCGCCGTCATGGTCTCAACTTCCACTGCTTCGCCGATGATATCCAGCTCCTCATCTCCACCAAGTCAATCTCCACCACCACACACTCTACACTGACAAACTGCATCACTGAAATAAAATCTTGGCTTCAATCAAATTTCCTCAAACTCAATTGCAACAAATCTGAAATCATCATCATTGGTCCAAAAACGCTCACCAAATCCACCCAAAACTTCATCCTCAACATTGATGGTCTCCCAGTATCCACCTCCCCTCACATCCGGAATCTTGGAATCATCTTTGATCAAACCCTCTCCTTCGACAAACACATCAAACACATCACAAAGACAGCCTTCTTCCACCTCAAAAACATCGCCCGTCTCCGTCCATCCCTCTCCTCCACAGCTGCAGAAACCCTCATCCACGCCTTCATCACCTCCCGTCTGGACTACTGCAACAGCCTCCTCTATGGCGCACCCTCAAAAATCATCAGTAAACTTCAATACATTCAAAACTCCGCTGCCCGTCTACTCACCCACACCCCAATCCGTGACCATATCACCCCCGTCCTTTACAAACTCCACTGGCTCCCCATCCCCCAGAGAATCCAGTACAAAATCCTCCTCATAACCTACAAAGCACTCCATAACCTGGCCCCATCCTACCTGACGACCTCCTCCACAGGCACACTCCCACCTGCACCCTCCGCTCTGCTGCTGCCAATCTCCTATCCCCCCACATCCGGACCAAACTCAGATCCTGGGGGGACAGGGCTTTCTCCATCGCTGCTCCCACCCTATGGAACTCACTACCCCAAACCGTTAGAGACTCCCCCACACTCACCACATTCAAAACATCGCTGAAGTCTCACCTGTTCAGTACTGCCTTCAACCACTGAAGGTCACCTCACCTTCTGTCTCCTTTCTCTGTTCGTTTACATATTTACTTATTTATCTATTTATTCATTTCCCTATGTTCTCTAAATCTCTGTAAAGCGTCTTTGAGTATATGAAAAGCGCTATATAAATAAAATGCATTATTATTATCCATGTAAGCCCTGATGGGTGGTAGACGGACTCCAGACATCAGCCGCTCGCCTCCCACCACCCACTTGGAGGCCCTTATGATGACTTCCATAGCCATTGTAAAAATCAATGGGGAGATGGTACACCCTGCCATTATGCCAATCTCCATGCAGTGCCATGTGGTGTTAAAGTCTGGCATGGTGAAACAGAGCTGCAGATCCTGAAAATAAGCCTTGACAAGGCTTGCGATGGTCTCTGGTATCCTGAAGAAGTCAAAGGATGCCCACAGGAAACTGTGAGGGACAGTTCCGAACCCATTGGCAAGGTCAAGAAAAACGACATGCAGATCTCTCTTTTCTTTTATTGCAGTCTGGATTTGGTGCCAAATCATGCTGGTATGTTCGAGATAAGGTTGAATTAAAAAATAGTGGGAGGAAGCCAATGTTAAGGATAACTGCACACACAAACCAGCAGGCTTGAACGGTTTATTTCTGTGTTTGTGTAGAATAAGTTAGGAGATGATGCTAATATGTGGGACAAGATCACAATTCTACCAACTATTTCAAATGCATTTGCGAAATACTTTCTTATAAACTAAAGAGACTGCCGATGACGTCTCTGTGTCTGAGGACGGGTCTCGACCCGAATGTTACCTATTCCTTTTCTCCAGAGATGCTGCCTGACCCACTGAGTTACTCCAGCATTTTGTGTCGATAGACAGATGATAAATACCATTTTAACTTTACTTTAGAGATACTGCGTGGAAACAGGTCCTCTGGCCCACCGAGTCCGCGCCGAATAGGGATCACCCCGCTCACAAGTACTATCCTACACACTAGGGCAATTTACAGAAGCCAATTAACCTACAAACCTGCGCATCTTTGGAGTGTGCGAGGAAATGGGAGCAGCCGGAGAAAACCCACGCAGGTCACGGGGAGAACGTACAAACGACAGCACCTGTAGTCAGGATCGAACCTGAGTCTCTGGTGCTGTAAGGCAGCAACTCTACCGCTGCGCCACCGTGCCGTCCCCAAATGGTGGTGACTGATTTTGGGTTGAGGATTGCTGCCTGCAATTGGGGGAGTCCAGAACCAGGGGACACAGTTTAAGAATAAGGGGTAGGCCATTTAGAACTGAGATGAGGAAAAACTTTTTCAGTCAGTGAGTTGTGAATCTGTGGAATTCTCTGCCTCAGAAGGCAGTGGAGGCCAATTCTCCAAATGCATTCAAGAGAGAGCTAGATAGAGCTCTTAAGGATAGTGGAGTCAGGGGGTATGGGGAGAAGGCAGGAACAGGGTACTGATTGAGAATGATCAGCCATGATCACATTGAATGGCGGTGCTGGCTCGAAGGGCCAAATGTCCTACTCCTGCACCTATTGTTTATTGTCTATTGTCTAAAGACAATTTCCCCCTAAAATTTCATGACCTTTTGCACCGACCGTTTGCACCATTATTGGGCAAATCACACTAAAAATAAAAGCAACATGATCTGGCAGAAACTCCAGACCACTATTTTCTTCTGGGCTATTAGCTCACAATTTCCTGTCAAGTTTACAGCGAGGTGAATGGAGTTCCCCATTGGCTTTAAATTATACGAGATAATGTGTTGCAGACCTAGACCTTTATGTTCACAGATCCTGTGGCAGTGTTGAAGAGTGGTACCTTCACACACACATTGTATATCTGCACAGCTCCAACTACAATGAAAGGAATGTAGCTACTGACAAAAGCATGTGAGCACCATCAACGTTAGATCGCTGCTTAAACAGGAGAATTATTCACTTAAACGTCACAGAAATGGATGTTTTGGGACTGAATCATCTTTTTTCTTTGTTTGGTTGTGGTCTTGTATATATGGGTTAACATGTGGGCCAAATTCACCCAGTTCTGGAGAAGTGTGGCTTGAATTTTGTGGTGAGGTTTAAATAGAAATATGAAATCGGGCGGTGAATATGAGACTTGTATTAATGCTAACAATGTCTCCGTCTGTTGTGCTATTGGTACATTGTTAAGGAGGATTACGCTGAAGATTACACTGTTTGAACAATGTCAGTCAGTGTTATGTGTCATACTTGTGTTTTGGGTTCATATCGCCACCATGTCCCAAAGCAGATTTTCCAAAAGCACTCCAATAAGTGCCCCGTTCAAATAAGCCTCCAGGTCTCTTACAACCAGCAGCCATAGAGACATTCCTCACAATTCTTTGGCCTTTAGAGATACAGCATGCAAACAGGCTCGATGGCCCACCTAGTCCGCACCAACCGGCAATCACGCCATACACTAGCACTATCCTACACACTGGGGACAATTTTACAATGGAAGAAGCCATTTAATAGACAATAGACAATAGGTGCAGGAGTAGGCCATTCGGCCCTTCGAGCCAGCACCGCCATTCAATGTGATCATGGCTGATCATTCTCAATCAGTACCCCGTTCCTGCCTTCTCCCCATACCCCCTGACTCCGCTATCCTTAAGAGCTCTATCTAGCTCTCTCTTGAATGCATTCAGTGAATTGGCCTCCACTGCCTTCTGAGGCAGAGAATTCCACAGATTCGCAACTCTCTGACTGAAAAAGTTTTTCCTCATCTCCGTTCTAAATGGCCTACCCCTTATTCTTAAACTGTGGCCTAATCTACTAACCTGGACGTCTTTGGAGTGTGGGAAGAAACTAGAGCACCCGGAGAAAATCCACCCGGTCACGGGGAGAATGTACAAACTCTGTACAGACAACACCCGTAGGCAGGATTGAACCCGGGTCTCTGGCGCTCTAAGGCAGCAACTCTGGGGAACATCAGGGAATCTGAATTGTCATTCCGACCTCTTTATTCTCAGCAACCTTCTGGAGTTTTATCATTAATCTGAACATGCCAGGACAATTTTAAAGTGTTAGAAACATCTTACCTTGGTGAGTTGAAATATTCATCACTGTAAATGCAAAGCTTCTGTTGTTTGCCTTTTCTATTGAAGGTAAAAATAACTTGAACAAACTGTCTCCAAATTTGAGGAAGGATATTCTTGCTATGGAGGGCGTGCAGCGTAGGTTCACTAGGTTAATTCCCGGAATGGCGGGACTGTCGTATGTTGAAAGGCTGGAGCGATTGGGCTTGTATACACTGGAATTTAGAAGGATGAGGGGAGATCTTATTGAAACATATAAGATAATTAGGGGATTGGACACATTAGAGGCAGATAACATGTTCCCAATGTTGGGGGAGTCCAGAACAAGGGGCCACAGTTTAAGAATAAGGGGTAGGCCATTTAGAACGGAGATGAGGAAGAACTTTTTCAGTCAGAGGGTGGTGAAGGTGTGGAATTCTCTGCCTCAGAAGGCAGTGGAGGCCAGTTCGTTGGATGCTTTCAAGAGAGAGCTGGATAGAGCTCTTAAGGATAGCGGAGTGAGGGGGTATGGGGAGAAGGCAGGAACGGGGTACTGATTGAGAGTGATCAGCCATGATCGCATTGAATGGCGGTGCTGGCTCGAAGGGCTGAATGGCCTACTCCTGCACCTATTGTCTATTGTCTATTGTCTATTGTTTACTTAAGATGACCAGCCACTAAATGTGCACCAAGACTCTATTCAATTTATTAATTAATGGAAAGCTCTGAGGGATGATGTCTTCACTTTCATAGGGAATGTCATCACAATACACGTACACTTATATCACTTACAACATAGTCCCTCAAATTGTGTAGCTTTGCCGGCTGAGAAAAGATACGGTATATCTTACTGTGACATCAATGCCTCTACTTCCTGAGAAGATTGACGAGATTCGGTTTGTCGACAAATTCTCTCTTGAAATTCTACGGGTGTACAGTAGAGAGCATATTGACTGATTGTATCACAGCCTGGTTCAGATACTCAAGCGGCCATGAGTGAAGAAGACTGCAGAAAGTGGTGAACACTGCCCAGTCCTCACAGGTACTGACCTCCCCACCATCGATAGGATCTACAAGAGTCTCTGCTTCAACAGGGCAGCCAGCATCATCACAGACCCACACCCTGGCCACACACTCATTCACTTCTGCCATTGAGAAGATGAAATAAGAACCTGAAAACTGTAACGTCCAGGTTCAGGAGTAGCTTCTTCCCAACATCCATCAGGCTATTTAACACTACAAGCTCAAATAGATTTAGATTTAGATTTTTTTAGATTTAGAGATACAGCACGGAAACAGGCCCTTCGGCCCACTGAGTCCGTGCCGCCCAGTGATCCCCGCACATCAACACTATCCTACACACACTAGGGACAATTTTTTACATTTTGCCCAGCCAATTAACCTACAAACCTGCACGTCTTTGGAGTGTGGGAGGAAACCGAAGATCTCGGAGAAAACCCACGCAGGTCACGGGGAGAACGTACAAACTCCGTACAGACGGCGCCCGCAGTCAGGATCGAACCTGAGTCTCCGGCGCTGCATTCGCTGTAAGGCAGCAACTCTACCGCTGCGCCACCGTGCCGCCACTAAATAGGCGAAGATAGACACAAAAAGCTGGAATAACTCAGTGGGACAGGCAACAACTCTGGAGAGAAGGAATGGGTGACGTTTCGGGTTGAGACCTTCTTCAGACCGAGAGTCAGGGGTAGGGACACAAGAGATATAAGCAGTGAGAGAGAACAAATGAAAATAGGCTTTAATCTATTTAGACATTATTTTGGACTTTGCGCTGGTATTATCTATTTATTTGTCTGTTTGTTGTTCATCGTGGGTTTTACAGAGACCTATGTTTACATATCTGTAGTGCTGGTGCAAGTAAGCATTTCATTGTTCCGTTTCAGGACATATGACAAGAAAATACTCTTGACTCTTGGCCCTTGATAGCGTCTTCGTTTTAGTTTTAGTTTTAGAGATGCAGCGCGGAAAGATGCTCTTTGGCCCACCGAGTCCGATCCGACCAACGATCGCCCGTTCTCTAGTTCTATCCTGCACACTACAGACAGTATTCAGAAGCCAATTAACCTACAAACCCGCACGTCTTTACAACGTGGGAGGAACCCGGAGCCCCCAGGAAAACCCACGCTGTTCTAGGGCCCGATCTAAGGATGGAAACACTAAGCAGGTCAGACAGCCTCTGTGGAACGAGAAAACAGAATTAGCACTTCAAATGGAAGGATTTTCATCAGAATTGGAAAAGTAAGAAAATAAGTGTTTCGGGATAAGAATTATTGAGAAGGGATGGAACTATCTCCAATAGATTAATGTTGGGTGACTGTGGTGGTGTACTGTTAATGGGTGATCTGGTTTAATAGATGTTGGAGAGAGAAAGAGAGGGAGGGAGAGAGGGAGAGAGGGAGAGAGGGAGAGAGGGAAAGAGGGAGAGAGGGAGAGAGGGAGAGAGAGAGAGAGAGAGAGAGAGAGAGAGAGAGAGAGAGATAGAGAGAGAGAGAGAGAGAGAGAGAGAGAGAGAGAGAGAGAGAGAGAGAGAGAGAGAGAGACGAGAAAGGGAGAGAGAGAGAGAGAGAGAGAGAGGCGAGAAAGGGAGAGAGAGAGAGAGAGAGAGAGAGAGAGAGAGAGAGAGAGAGAGAGAGAGAGAGAGAGAGAGGCGAGAAAGGGAGAGAGAGAGGGAGGGAGAGGTACAGCATGGAAACAGGCCCTTCGGCCCACTGAGTCCATGCCATCCATCAATCAACTGGATACCAGCTCTGTTATCCCACTTTTGCATCCTACACTACACATTAGGGGCAATTTACAGCATCCAATTAACCCACAAACCTGCTTGTCTCTGGGGAGTGGGAGGAACCTGGAGCATGCGGAGAAAATCCACATGGTCACAGGGAGAACATTCAAACGCTGTACTGACAACACCCGGGGTCAGTATCGAACCTGGGTCTCTCGCACTCTAACTCTACCACTGCCCAAATTGTTGAATTTGATATTGAGTGATGTTAAGAGATGCTCAGTTTATAAATTTTTATTGTATAATTTCATTTGTTCATTATAAATCTATTAGAGTTTGGAATAATGGCCATTTGATGAGGTAATGAAAATTTAAGGTGGAATTAATATCATGAAATCTCCTGGACTCAAATGTGTTGGAGCATCGTTATGGGTAAAGATTGCAGAGAAGATAGGAGAGAGACTTCCTTCCACGTAGCAAAGTCACTTGACTGCATTTCCTGCGTTATGTTTAATAATTAATCCAACAGATAAGCAGCAATAAATCCAGAGCATGTTAGAAATAGACAGTCATAAAGTAGGATAAACATAGGGTTAAAGATTCAAGTGGAGATCATTTACAACCGAATTCAAAACTAATCAAACTTTATGTTTATTCACCTGCCTTTAGCATGGCATTTGGTTACTTTTATTTATTTTAAATATACTGATGACTTATAAAGTGATTGTTGCTGGAGAGAGTTTGTTTTCCCATTGAAAGTAATCATTTGAAGCTTTGAATCCAATCACCGTTCCGCCAGAATAAGGAATATTCTGCCTGCCTGTGTAGTTATAACCTTTCATTTTGGTCAATGGTTACGTGAGAGAAAAAACACACTTCTATCAACATGGCTTAACCTGCACTCAGATGCAGATCTGTGTTAGTAAGGGATATCATATCTTTCACAGCAAGCAAAGTTGTACGGTATGAGGAGTTGTATTACATAGAAACATAGAAACATAGAAAATAGGTGCAGGAGTAGGCCATTCGGCCCTTCGAGCCTGCACCGCCATTCAATATGATCATGGCTGATCATCCAACTCAGTGTCCTGTCCTGCTTTCTCTCCATACCCTCTGATCCCTTTAGCCACAAGGGCCACATCTAACTCCCTCTTAAATATAGCTAATGAACTGGCCTCAACTACCTTCTGTGGCAGAGAATTCCACAGATTCACCACTCTCTGTGTGAAAAATAACTTTCTCATCTCGGTCCTAAAAGACTTCCCCCTTATCCTTAAACTGTGACCCCTTGTTCTGGACTTCCCCAACATCGGGAACAATCTTCCTGCATCTAGCCTGTCCAACCCCTTAAGAATTTTGTACGTTTCAATAAGATCCCCCCTCAATCTTCTAAATTCCAGCGAGTACATGCCAAGTTTATCCAGTCTTTCTTCATATGAAAGTCCTGCCATCCCAGGAATCAATCTGGTGAACCTTCTCTGTACTCTCTCTATGACAAGAATGTATTTCCTCAGATTAGGAGACCAAAACTGTACGCAATACTCCAGGTGTGGTCTCACCAATGCCCTGTACAACTGCAGCAGAACCTCCCTGCTCCTATACTCAAATTCCCTCGCTATGAATGCCAACATACCATTCGCTTTCTTCACTGTCTGCTGCACCTGCATGCCTACTTTCAATGACTGGTGTACCACGACACCCAGGTCTCGTTGCATCTCCCCTTCTCCTAATCGGCCACCATTATCGCTATACAATATACATACATTACAATGGCGTTTTGTTCTCCCTTCGACAGTAAAGACACCATCCCTTAGAAGTTCCATGTGTACCCTTGATGTCTGAAGAAGGGTCTCGACCCGAAACGTCGCCCATTCCTTCTCTCCTGAGATGCTGCCTGACCTGCTGAGTTACTCCAGCATTTTGTGAATAACTACCTTGATGTTTAGAACATTGCTATTACAAAATCATAGAGCTATGGCTTTGATAAGCCACAGAGTGTGACAATTCAGTCTGAAGAAGGGTTCTGACCTGAAACGTCACCCATCCTTTTTCTCCAGAGATGCTGCCTGACCCGCTGAGTTACTCCAGCACCTTGTGTCTAAATTCAGCCCATCAAGGTTTCAAGGTCAGTTTATTGTCACATGTACCAATGAATGTACAGTGAAATTCAGATTGCCATACAGTCATACAGATATGTCCATAATCAGCCCTAGGAAGACCAATCCAATCAGTACCTTTCCCCTGCTCTTTCGCAATAACCCTGCTAATTATTTTCCCTTGAATCCTGTTAAAATCCCTTTTGAAAGTCCTGAGTTCATCGGTTTCCCACAGACTACCAGTTCCATATCATAACTGCTCCCAGTATTTTCTTGTATCCTTTTTCCCAGCATCTTAATTCCTCTGGTCTTTGAAACATTAATTATTGGGGATCGCTGAACCTCATTTAAAGTTGCCATGGTTTCAAATTAAAGCCAAAGTCATAAAATTAAAGAAATTGGATCAGCTTAGTTGTGACCATTAATTGACAACATTCAGGATTAGATTTACACTTATATCACAACATCTTTGTGATTAAATGTTTTGAGCATATATTAATGAAGAGCTAATGTCACCCATTCCTTCTCTCCAGAGATGCTGCCTGTCCTGCTGAGTTCCTCCAGCATTTTGTGTCTATCTTCGGCATCTGCAGTTCCCTCCTACACACGAAAAGCTAAACCTCAGGCACGTTAATATGACTAGATCTAGGATCATATTTAACATGGACATAGGAATAGGAATGTCACCCGAAACTCAACCCAAAACGTCACCTATTCCTTTTCTCCAGAGATGCTGCCTGACCTGCTGAATTACTACAGGATTTTGTGTCTATCTTGGGCAGCTTACAACCCAGCAGTATGAATAGCGATTTCTCTCGTTTCAAGTAATCCTTGCATTCCCTCTCTCTCCATCTCCCCCCCCCCAATCCAAGTCAAAGTAGCTTCAAAGTGGTCTTGTTGAGTCTCATTGTCTGTAACTCGTTTTCACCTAGCCCACAGCTAGCATTGGCCTGTTTCCTTCATCATCATTACTTTTTTGGCATATCTTTCATTCATTTGTTCTATATCTTTCTATATCACCATCTATATCTCTTGTTTCCATTTCCCCTGACTCTCAGTCTGAAGAAGGGTCTTGACCCGAAACATCACATATTCCTTTTCTCCAGAGATGCTGCCTGACCCGCTGAGTTACTCCAGCATTTGGTGTCTATCAACAGGTTAATACTGCTTGACAGACTTAAATAGCTTAAAGATGTGGGACACCAAACACAATGAATGAAATAACCCTAGGGCACTGTCTGCTCCAATAATGCATCACAGTATTTCCTACATTGCAACAATTATTGTTCTTAATAGGGGGTTCACTGGGTGCAAAATCCTAAAATGAATGTTACAAGAGCTATATAAACATTAATGTTTTTTCCTCTTTTTCACACTGCCATTTTCCCAGTAGACACCTCACAATATTGAATTTCACCGGAACTCTCTCAGGCAAAGAAATAGAGAAGTTCCCCCTCTCACTTCTGAATACTTTCAAATAAATATGTGCACGGGAAAGCAAGAAAGTGAAAATGTGCATAATATTTCAGTGGAAACATTTTGTGGTTATTTCTGGGGGTGGAAGAGAAGATGGCGACGGGGAAAAAACAACTCCTGTTCCCAAACGTTAAAGGGCCCAGTTTCTTGCAGGGCATTGATGGCTAAACTATCAACAGGACATGTTTCAAATTATCTTGGGTTTCCTAAAATCTTTGAATTTCTTTAACTATTTGAATTCTATGCTATAGGTTATGCTATTGGGGCGGCACGGTGGCGCAGTGGTAGAGTTGCTGCCTTACAGCGGCAGAGAACCGGGTTCGATCCTGACTATGGGTGCTGTCTATACGGAGTTTGTACGTTCTCCCCGTGACTGTGTGGGTTTTCTCCGGGTACTCCGGTTTCCTCCCACACTCCAAAGGCGTACAGGTTTGTAGGTTAATTGGCTTCTGTAATTGTAAAATTGCCCCTAGTGTGTAGGATAGCGCAAGTGTACAGGGAGATCGCTGGTCGGCGCAGACTCGGTGGGCCAAAGGGCCTGTTTCCACACTGCATCTCTAAAGTAAAGTCTAAAGTCTAAAGGGTTTTTTTACAAATTAAAGTATTTTATAATTTTTCTGATTGTTCAGGACCAGGAAACAAGCTGAATATTTTTGAAGGTCAAGAGTTTGGGACTTCCAAGAAAGACTGGCTGTGTGATTAGATATCAGTATAGTTTTGCATTTTGTGTCATTATGTGACTGGATCCTGGACTTCCTGCTGGAACGACCGCAGGCAGTGAGAATGGGCCCGCACCTGTCCTCACTATCACCCTGAGTACCGGCACACCACAGGGCTGTGTTCTGAGCCCCATGCTCTACTCCCTCTTCACACACGACTGTGTTCCTGCATTCGACACCAACACCATTGTCAAGTTTGCAGATGACACAACGGTGATCGGGCTGATCACCAACGGGGATGAAACAAACTATAGAGCGGAGGTGCAGAACCTGGTGGACTGGTGCTCGGATAACAACCTGTCCCTAAATACCACCAAGACCAAGGAGCTGATCATCAACTTCCGTAGGTCACATAACGGGGAATATGCCCCGATCTCTATCAACGGGGACAGTGTGGAGAGAGTGTCCAGCTTCAAGTTTCTGGGCACTCACATTTCGGAGGACCTAACATGGTCCAATAACACTGCTGCGCTGGTCAAGAAGGCACAACAAAGACTGTTCTACTTAAGAACACTGAAAAAGTCTGGTCTACCCCAACAGCTGCTGACGACCTTCTACCGCTGCACCATAGAGAGCATCCTAACGCATGGCATCCCTGTGTGGTACCTCAGCTGCACGGAGGCAGAAAGGAAAGCTCTACAGCGGGTAGTCCATAGAGCTCAGAGGGCCATCGGAACACAGCTACCAGACTTGGAGGGCATCTACAACACACGATGCCTCAGAAAAGCCACCAGCATCCACAAAGACTCTTCACACCCCTGCAACAGTCTGTTCAAACTCCTTCCATCGGGCAGACGATACAAGGCCTTCTATGCCCGCACCTCCAGACTCAGGAACAGCTTCATCCCCAGGGCCATAGCTGCTATGAACCGGTCCTGCTGAGCCGGATGGCCACAACGCATAGATCAACTTGCACCTTACCCTGTCCAAAACTGTTACAACTGTTTCGTTTCGTTGGGTTGCTGCTGTCTAAATTACCTAAATTATTGCATCGTATGGGAGGCGCATTCCCAATCTCGTTGTACCCCTGGGTACAATGACAATAAAGATATATTGTATTGTATTGTATTGTATACACGCGTGTACATACGTACACACACAATTATACATGGGCTCACATCCCCATGTACACACTTAATGATACATGCGCGCTTTTTGAAACACTGGACCTCATCACAGGGGTTTCAACCAGTGGTTCTTCATGTTAAGGCTTATGTGATGTAAAGTCAGAATTTGTTCCTGTAGTCAGCAGTGAACTGGCCAAGATTGGTGCTTACTTCATGATATACCGTAAATAAATAAAAAGGTTAACTATGTCAAAAAAAACGAGGGATATAATTTATATTATCAAAGACTTTATCGTTTAGTTTAGTTTAGTTTAGAGATACAGCACGGAAACAGATCCTTCGGCCCATCAAGTCCACACCGACCATCCATCACCAGTTCACACTAGTTCTTTGTTACCCCACTTTCTCGATGAAAGTGTGTTGCCTCCCTGGTGCCAGGATCCAAGATGTCTCAGAGTGACTTGAGAACATCCTCGAGAAGGAAGATGAACACCCAGAGGTAGTTGTGCATGTAGGTGATGCATACACCACATGATGCAGGTAAGTAGAGGAAGGAGGTTCTGCAACGTGAGTACAGAGAGCGGCACGGTGGCGCAGTGGTAGAGTTGCTGCCTTACAGCGAATGCAGCGCCTGAGACTCAGGTTCCATCCTGACTACGGGTGCCGTCTGTACGGAGTTTGTACGTTCTCCCCGTGACCTGCGTGGGTTTTCTCCGAGATCTTCGGTTTCCTCCCACACTCCAAAGACGTACAGGTATGTAGGTTAATTGACTGGGTAAAATGTAAAAATTGTCCCTAGTGTGTGTAGGATAGTGTTAATGTGCGGGGATCACTGGGCGGCACGGACTCGGTGGGCCGAAGGGCCTGCTTCCGCGCTGTATCTCTAAATCTAAATCTAAAAAAAAACTAGGTACGAGACTGAACAGCAGGACTTCTAGTGTGGTTATCTCTGGGCTAAATCCACTTCCTCGTGCTCGTGTGGGTAGGAACAGGGGGATAGGGGATCTGAATGTGTGGCTGCGGAGTTGGTGCACTGGGCAGGGATTTAGATTTCTAGATCACTGGGATGTCTTCTGGGGCAGGGGTGACCTGTACAAAAGGGACGGGTTCCACCTTAATTGGAGGGGGACCGACATTCTGGCATCAGGTTGGCTCGTGCTACACGGGTAGGTTTAAACAAAACAGCGGGGGGGGTGGAGTCAACAACGTGGAAGCGTACGCGTGCAGTTAACGGGAAAGAGAGTGTAGGAAAGGTCACGTTTAATCTAACAGGACAGGGGGGTGGGAACCAATGCAAGGAGACAGGGGGACATAAAAGGACGACAGAAAGGTAGAAGGGAGATAAGAAAAACCAACCTGAAAGCTTTGTGCCTTAATGCGAGGAACATTCGTAATAGGGTGAATGAATTGAATGTGCAGTTAGTAGTTAAGGAATATGATATAGTTAGTTTTACGGAGACATGGCTCCAGGGTGACCAAGGCTGGGAGCTAAACATGCCTAAACATTCGATTTCAGGAAGGATAGACAGAAAGGAAGAGGAGGTGGGGTGGCATTGCTGGTTAAAGAGGAGATTAATGCAATAGCAAGGAGAGACATTAGATTGGATGCTGTAGAATTGTTATGGGTAGAACTGTGAAATAGCCAAGGGCAGAAACAGTTTGTTGGAGTTGTGTACAGACCACCAAACAGCAGTAGGGAGATTGGGGATAGCATCAAGCAGGAAATTAGGGATCCGTGTAGCAAAGCTACAGCAGTTATCATGGGGGACTTTAATCTACATATAGATTGGGCCAACCAAATTGGTAGCAGCGCTGAGGAGCAGGATTTCCTGGAATGTATATGAGATGGTTTTTTAAACCAATATGTAGAAGAACCGACTAGAGGGCAGGCCATCCTAAACTGGGCATTGTGTAATGAGGAAGGATTAGTTAGCGATCTTGTTATGCAAGGCCCCTTGGGCAACAGTGACCATAATATGGTGGAATTCTGCATTAGGATGGAGAGTGACACGATTAATTCAGAGACCAGGGTCCTGAACTTAAAGAAAGGAGACTTTGAAGGTATGAGACGGGAATTGGCTAGGGATAGACTGGCAAATTATACTTGAAGGGTTAACGGTGGAGTTGCAATGGCAAATATTTAAAGACCGCATGGATGAAGTCCAAACATTGTTCATGCCTGTCTGGCAAAAAAATAATACGAGGAAGGCGGCTCAACCATGGCTAACGAGGAAAATCAAGGATAGTGTTAAATCCAAGGAAAAGGCATATCAATTGTCCAGAGGAAGCAGCAAACCGGTGGACTGGGAGAAACTTAGACTCAACAGAGGAGGACAAAGGGGTTAATTACAAGGGGGAGAAAAGAGCATGAAAGAAAGGTTGCGGGGAATAAAAAAACTGACTCTAAAAGCTTCTTTAGATATGTAAAAAGGAAAAGATTAGTGGACAAATGTAGGTCCCTTACAATCAGAGACAGGTAGATTTATAATGGGAAACAAAGAAATGGCAGAACAGTTAAAAGAGTACTTTGGTTCTGTCTTCACTAAGGAAGACACAAACAATCTCCCAGAAATACTTGTGGACCGAGGATCTGGTGGGAGGGAGGAACTGAAGGGAATCCACATTAGTCAGGAAATGGTGTTAGGTAAACTGTTGGGACTGAAGGCAGATAAATCCCCAGGGCCTGATGGTCTGCATCCCAGAGTACTCAAGGAGGTGGCCCTAGAAATCGTGGTTGCATTGGTGATAATTTTCCAATGTTCTCTCGACTCTAGATCAGTTCTTGTGGACTGGAGGGTAACTAATGTAACCCCACTTTTTAAGAAAGGAGGGAGAGAGAAAACGGAGAATTATAGACCAGTTCGCCTTACATCGGTAGTGGGGAAGATGCTGGAGTCGATTATTAAAGATATTATATCAACGCATTTGGAAAACAGTGACAGGATTAGTTAAAGTTGGCATGGGTTTATGAAGGCAAAATCATGTTTGACTAATCTTCTGGAATTTTTTGAGGATGTAACAAATAGAATGGATAATGGAGAGCCAGTGGATGTGGTATATCTGGACTTTCAAAAAGCCTTTGACAAGGTCTCACACAACAGATTAGTGGGCAAAAATTAAAGCACATGGTATTGGGGGTAGGGTATTGACATGGATAGGTTGGCAGACAGGAAGCAAAGAGTAACGGGTCCTTTTCAGAATGGCAGGCAGTGACTAGTGGGGTGCCGCAAGGCTCGATGCTGGGACCCCAGATAGTTACAATATATATTAACGATTTAGACGAGGGAATTAAATGTGACATCTCCAAGTTTGCGGATGACACAAAGCTGGGTGGCAGTGTGAGCTGCGAGGAGGATGCTATGAGGCTGCAGGGTGACTTAGATAGGTTGGGTGAGTGGGCGGATGCATGGCAGATGCAGTATAATGTGAATAAATGTGAGGTTACCACTTTGGTGGTAAGAACAGGAAGGCAGATTATTATCTGAATGGTGTCAGATTAGGAAAAGAGGGGGTGCAAAGAGACCTGGGTGTGCTTGTACACCAGTCACTGAAAGTAAGCATGCAGGCACAGCAGGCAGTGAAGAAAGCTAATGGCATGTTGGCCTTCATTGCGAGAGGATTTGAGTTTAGGAGCAAGGAGCGCCTGCTGCAGTTGTACAGGGCCCTGGTGAGACCACACCTGGAGTATTGTGTGCAGTTTTGGTCTCCTAATTTGAGGAAGGACTTTATTGCTATTCAAGGAATGCAGCGAAGGTTCACCAGGTTAATTCCCGGGATGGCGGAACTGACATTTGATGAAAGAATGGGTCGTCTGGGCTTGTATTCACTGGAATTTAAAAGGATGAGAGAGGATCTTATAGAAACATTTAAAATTCTTAAAAAATTGGACAGGCTAGATGCAGTCAAAATGTTCCCGATGTTGGGGGAGTCCAGAACCAGGGGTCACAGTTTAAGAATAAGGGGTAGGCCATTTAGGACTGAGATGAGGAAAAACCTCTTCACCCAGAGAGTTGCGAATCTGTGGAATTCTCTGCCACAGAAGGCAGTGGAGGCCAATTCACTGGATGTTTTTAAGAGAGAGTTGGATTTAGCTCTTCGGGCTAAGAAAATTAAGAGATATGGAGAAAAAGTAGGAACGGGGTACTGATTGAGAATGATCAGCCATGATCATATTGAATGGCGGTGCTGGTTCTAAGGGCCTAATGGCCTACTCCTGCACCTATTTTTCTGTGTTTCTATGCTGCTATGTTCCTTATCCACTCACTACACAAATTAGGGGCAGGTTTATGCAGGCTGATTAACCTACAGACCCACACACCTTCGGGATGTGGGAGGAAGCCAGAGCAACTGGAGGAAACCCAGGCGGTCACAGCGAGAACGTGCAAACTCCACACAGATAGCACCTGAGGTCAGGATCAAACCCAGATCTCTGACTCAGTGAGGCAATGTTTCTTGACACTTAAAGAGGAAAATTCAATTGACACAACATGTCAGAAAAACAATGAATGAGAAATGTTATTCTTCTTCCATGACAATAAGATCTCTCAGCCTTTTGCACCAATACGCTGGAGATAACACTTAAAACACGTCAGTCTGAACAAAATTCAAGCAAGCCAAATCATGCCAAAACCATCATAAGATGGTTAATGTTCTGTTCACATCTATGAAATCTCTGCACTAAAACCTACAGGATGTTTTAGCTGATTTGTTGCACTAGGAGCCAGTAGAGTATTTATCAGTGGATTTTCAACTATAGCCCAGCTATTGGGACTTGCGTTGTAGCCGGTATTTTCATTTCTTAGATTTCACCCTTTTCTAAGAAATGTCAATCCTTTGTACAATCAAAGTAAAGGAACAAAATTACTAGTAAAGCAAGATCTGGCCCCATTCATTGTCAATAAAAGAATCACATTTTGCTATTCATCTGGCCACAATTTATCTCTTCAGTATGTTTGTGTTGTCATTTGTGAGCGGAGCACCAAGGCACATTCCCTGTATATGCATACTTGGCCAATAAACTTATTCATTCATTCATTCATTCAGTAAAATCTCCATGAAATGTCATTATGTACACAATTAGTGGGTTGGATCAGAAACGATAACAAACTATGCTGCTTTACAGTAAAATAATTGAGTTAGCATCTGAGCCAGATGCTTGCAGTTACCTGCTGTATAATGTGTGCTGCCTCAGTGTAATCTTCTATCTTACATTCTTTAGACTTTAGTCTTCAGACTTTAGAGATGCAGTGTGGAAACAGGCCCTTTGAGCCAATGAGTCCGCGCTGACCAACAATCATCCCGTACACTAGCACTATCCTGCACACTAGAGACAATTTGTAATTTTTTTCATCAAAGCCAATTAACTTCAAACCTGTATGTCTTTGGAGTGTGAAAGGAGAATGTACAAACTCCATACAGGCAGCAGTCGTAGTCAGGATCGAAACAGGGGTCGCTGGTGCTGTAAGGCAGCAACTCTACCACTGCACCACCTTGCCACCCTACTCTTGTACTTAAGTATAGTTGTGCCTTTGTATAGTAAGATTGTTATGTGTGCAAAAAAAATGTCACTGTACCCAGGTACATGTGACAATAAAGTATTAATGAACCACTTTCCGTGATTTAAGCAAAACGCGTAGGACGAGGAGGATGAGACGGGATCTTATTGAAACATATAAGATTATTAAGGGGTTGGACACGTTAGAGGCAGGAAACACGTTCCCAATATTGGGGGAGTCCAGAACCAGGGGCCACATTTTAAGAATAAGGGGTGGGCCATTTAGAACAGAGATGAGGAAAAACCTTTTCACTCAGAGAGTTGTAAATCTGTGGAATTCTCTGCCTCAGAAGGCAGTGGAGGCCAATTCTCTGGATGCTTTCAAGAGATAGTTAGATAGAGCTCTTAATGATAGCGGAGTCAGGGGGTATGGGGAGAGAGCAGGAATGGGGTACTGATTGTGGATGATCAGCCATGATCACATTGAATGGCGGTGTTGGTTCGAAGGGCCAAATGGCCTACTCCTGCACCTAGTGTCTATGGCCTATCATAATGGGCGTTGATTTATGAAAAATATGACATTCTGTCAATGGTTTATTCATTGCGCCATTTTGGGACGTTTCAGACTAGAGAACTGGATGACAATGACAATTGTCCAGAGGAATCCAAAGTTGGATTGTTTCCAAACTTGGACTATTTTCTCTGGAACGTTGGGGATTGAGGGGAAAACTGATAGAAAATGTAGAAAATGATGAGAGGCATAGATAGGGTCAGAGCCCTTTTCCCAGGATGAAAATATCAAAGGCTGGAAGGCTTGGCTGCAAGGTGAGAGGGGCAAATTTTAATGGAGATGTGTAGGGCAAATTTCTTTAGGCTCTGGGTGGTGGGTGCCTGGAACCAGCGGCCAGGGCGGTAGTGGAGGCAGATACAATAGTGGCATTTATAAAGGTTTTTAGCTGGGCACATGGATATACAAGGAATGGAGAAATATGGACCAGGTACAGGCAGATGAGCTTAGTTCATCCTGGTATCAAGTTCGGCACAGATGTTGTGGGCCGAAGGGCCAGTTCCTGTACTGTACCTTGCTATGTCCCATGTTCTAAATGGGAGCTTCTCTGTGCGATGTGCAAGAAAGGGCATTTGCACCAGTGCATACTGATTTACTTTGGAGAGACGGGCAAAAAGACAAAGGAAGTGAAAGGGGGAAATTGAGAGATGGTTGTTACTGGACACAACAAGCTCCAGTTATGGGTTCTGGAGAAGAGGAATGTTACCAATGGCAAGCTCCAGTTGCACAGTTCTGGCATTTGAGCACCAATTTTAAATATGGGGAAGAAACCCTCTGGAATCGATGCATATAGGTTCTTGGTGTCCAGGTCTATAGCCCCTTAAGAGTGGCAACACCTCTAGATAGAGCGGTAACGGACGTGTATGGTGTGCTTGCCTTGATTCTTTGGGACATTGGGTATCATGAAGTCATCTTGCAACTTGATTGGACCTTGCTTAGGGCACATTAGTAATATATATAGATCTGGTCGCCACAATACATGAACAATGTGGAGGGATTGTAGAGGGTGTGGAAGAGGTTTACCAATATATTATTAGACGGATTAGAGGGTATCACTCATTAGGAGAGGTAGGGCAAACCTAGATTATCTTTTCTGCAACACTGTTGCACAGTTGAAGAGAGACCTGATAGAGGTTTATCTATATACTAAAAGTCTTGTTTGTTCCTGAACTACAGCCAAAACGGTACATGCTAGCGCAACAATTTTAGGCCCACCTTACTCACCTTCGTTCCTTTTCTGCTAATGGAAAAAGTTTTATTGAAATCGGTGTTATATTTTTAAAGTTATTTACATTTTAAAGTTTAAATCTATCTCCTAGGGAAGGAGGGGGGTGGAGGGAGTGGGAGGAATAAGGGGGGTTGAGGGGGATGGAGTGGGGGGGGAGTGGGAGGGGAGGAGGGAGGGGTAGGAAGGAGGGAGGTGGCGAGGAGGGAGGAGGGGAGGGGAGGTGGGGGGAGGGGTGGGGGAGGGAGGGAGGGAGGGGAGGAGGGAGGGGGTAGGAAGGAGGGAGGTGGCGAGGAGGGAGGAGGGGAGGGGAGGTGGGGGGAGGGGTGGGGGAGGGAGGGAGGGAGGGAGGGGTTAGGAAGGAGGGAGGTGGCGAGGAGGGAGGAGGGGAGGGGAGGTGGGGGGAGGGGTGGGGGAGGGAGGGAGGGAGGGGGTAGGAAGGAGGGAGGTGGCGAGGAGGGAGGAGGGGAGGGGAGGTGGGGGGAGGGGTGAGGGAGTGAGGGAGGAACGGAGGGGGGGAGTGGAGGGGAGGGGAGGGGGGAGGAGGTGAGGAGAGGGTGCTACACCAATGCAGGGGAGGTTTGGGCCCAACGGGTCCACTTGGTCTAGTAACATTATAAAAGTCAAAGATAGATCAGACAGTCGTAATATTGCCCAGGGTGGAAATGACAAGAACTAGAGGGCAGCGTGAAGGTGGGAAGGGCAAAGTTTAAAGTAGATGTGTGGGGGCAAAGTTTATACATGGACAGTGGTGGGTGCCTGGAACACACTGCCAGAGATGATGCTGGAGGCACGTAGGATAGTGGCATTTAAGAGGATTTAGATCAGTACTTGGATAGATGGAGGGAAATGGATCATAAGCAGGCAGGTGAGATTAATTTAACTTGGTACCATGTTCGGCACAGACAATGTGAGCCAAAGTGGCCTGCCCCTGTGCCGTATCTTTGTATGTGTTCGGAAGGAACTGCAGATGCTGGTTTAAGCCAAAGATAGACACAAAATGCTGGAGTAACTCAGCAGGACAGGCACCATCTCTGGAGAGAAGGAATGGGTGACGTTTCGGGTTATCATATCATATCATATCATATATATACAGCCGGAAACAGGCCTTTTCGGCCCTCCAAGTCCGTGCCGCCCAGCGATCCCCGTACATTAACACTATCCTACACTCACTAGGGACACTTTTTACATTTACCCAGCCAATTAACCTACATACCTGTACGTCTTTGGAGGGTTGAGACCCTTCTTCAGACTGAAAGTCACGGGACAAGGAAACGGGAGACATGGACGATGATGTAGAGAGATATAGAACAAATAAATGAAAGATATGCAAAAATGTCACACCAGCTTTTCTTTCTCACCTAGCTCCAGCCAACAATGGCCTGTTTCCTTTATCATCGTCACTTTTTTGCATATCTTTCATCCATTTGTTCTATATCTCTCTACGTCATCGTCTATAGCTCTCATTTCCCTTTCCCGTGAATTTCAGTCTGAAGAAGGGTCTCGATCCATAATGTCACCTATTCCTTCTCTCCACAGATGCTGCCTCTCCCGCTGAGTTACTCCAGCATTTTGTGTCTGCATCTTTCTATGGTCTGTGTTCTATAAATGATTAGGAAGATTGCTGCGAATAAGGGCTTGTATTACTTTGCTTTCTGCTGTTCTACTTATTAAACAATGTTTATGCCTCTAATCTGTTGTTTATTCTGCTGGTCACTCATATTTATCTTGTTTTTGTTTTGCTGTCCTTTTTGAGAATGTGCTGATTACAATAAAATAATTTGTTCCGCTATTGTAAAAATTCATTGAATGTTTAAATAAATCAAAAACACCTTTCAGTAACATGTTTTTCTCATATGGAAGAATCTAAATCCACATGTTGCGTTATCGACATCTTAGAATAACATACATCGACTTAATTTTTCTTCCAAATATCTTTTAACTTAGCTTGCACTTTCAGAAATAATGTCTGCTGGGATCTGATAAAATCAGAGTTTGGAATATTAAGTAAACATTTATTGAATTGGCTGAGTAAATTAATGCTCAAAGCTGAGTTATGTAGATCCAAGGACCTAGTGTATAAAATTCTGAAAGGGATAGATTGGGGAAATGCAGTTTAAGGTGAAGGAGGAAAGATTTTATAGGAATCTGAGGGGCAACATTTTCACGCAAAGGGTGGTGGGTGTATGGAACGAGCTGCCGGAGAAGATAATTGAGGCAGGGACTATCACAACGTTTAAGAAGCAATTAGGCAGGTACATGGATAGGACAAGTTTAGAGGGATATGGGCCAAACGCAGGCAAGTACGACTAGTGTATATGGGGCATGTTGGCCGGTGTGAGCAAGTTGGGCTGAAGGGCCTGTTTCCACGCTGTATGACTCTATGACTCTGTGACTCAAAATGATATGACCATGTGCACCAGACTATCTTCAATAAAGGATGCTTTATTTTCAGTTTGGATATTTCTTGCTTGTCTAAGTGATGATCAGCACAAGAGGGTTTCTGTACCCTGCATCATCACCAGATTAGTAACAGATTGCAGCTTGTATCAGAACATATAACATATGCATCAGACAGATTAGCACATGAAGGCATATGTATTTTCAGAGTCTGTAATGGGTGCACTTTTCAGCTTGTTACTAGAATTTAAGAGCGGAGATCCCATGCCAGCAGTTGCTACATTATCCACCCTCAGTAGGTTTAGGTTTAGGTTTACCATTGTCAGGTACAGTGTACATGTGTACAGTGAAAGCTTCATTTTGCACGCTACCCAAACACATCAGATATACCATACGTAAATACAATCAAGTCAAACTCCAGCACAATAGATAACTCAAGGGGAAGGTACTGAGTGCAGAATATAGTTCTCAGTGGTAGTGCAGTGAAGTGCATCAGTTCAATAGACAAAGTCCAATATCCGCAATGGGGTAGAAGTGAATCGGACAGTACCCCAGCTTATGGAAGGACTGTTTAGAAGCCTGATAACAGAGGGGAAGAAGTTGTCCCTGAGTCGAGTGGTGCACACTTTCAAGCTTCTGTACCTGGTGATGGATGGAAGCAGGAAAAAAAGCAATAACTAGGGTGGGACGAGTCTTTGATTATGTTGGCTGCTTTTCCAAGGCCGCGTGAAATGATGGAGTCGATGGTGGGAAATCTGGTCTGGGCTACACCTATATAGTTTGTCTTGAGCTAATCACTACTCTATAAGATGTTTACCATCTGGTCCTCTTGTCTTCTTAAACAGGCTCCATGGCGACAATTGCTCCTTGGGATGTTCAGGTGGTATTTCGAATCATCGGTAATTAGACCATGGAGATCGCAGTACCACGTGATATGTTGGAGTATTGTTTACAATTCCGGTCTGTAGGAAGGATGTAATTGCATTGGAGTAGGTACAGAGGACATTCACCAGGATGGTACCTGAGATAGGACATTTCAGTAAGGAGGAAAATTTGTATACTAATCGGTATATAAAATTACAAGAGGCATAGATAGGGTAGACAGTCAGAACCTTTTTCTCAGGGTGGAAATGTCCAACACTGGAGGGCAAAGCCATAAGGCGAGAAGGAGAACGTTTACTGGTGATGTTCAGGGTAAGTTTATTACATAAAGAGTAGTGGGGGCCAGGAACGCATTGTCGGAGGTGGTGGTAAAGGCAGATACAATAGTTGTGTTTAAGAGGCTTTTAGATAGGCACAAGGAATAGGAGGATACGGATCATGTGCAGGCTGGTGAGATCAGTTTTGGCATCTTGTTCAGCATCACATTGCAGTCCGAAGGGCCTGTTCCTGAAGTGTACTGTTCTATGTTCTATAAATGCTAAGAGGCTGGGTTTGCTTTGCTTGGAGTGGAGAAGGCTAAGGGGGGCATCATAGATATGTGAACGTTTCTGAGAGGCATTGAGAGGGTAGATAGTGGGGACCTTTTCCCTACAACTAGAGGTTATGGGTTTGGGGTGAGGAGTAGGACATCTAAAGGGAATTTGAGGAAGAAGGGAACGCAGCGATAGAGTTGCTGCCTTACAGCGCCAGAGACCCGGGTTTGATCCTAACTACGGGTGCTGCCTGTACGGAGTTTGTACGTTCCCCGTGACCGCATGGGTTTTCTCCGCATGCTCTGGTTTCTTCCTACACTCCAAAGACATATGGGTTTGTAGGTTAATTGGCTTCGGTAAAAACAATTGTGAATTGTCGCCAGTGTGTGGGACAGTGCAAGAGTATGGTGGTCGACACAGACTCGGTGGGCCCAAGGACCTGTTTCCATGCTGTATCTCTAAACACTAAAGACTAATTCTGCTCAGCCAGAGAGTGGTTGGAATCAGGAACACCCTGCCTGAGAGGGTGGTGGAAGTCCTCTCTCACAGCACTTAAGAAATATCTGGATGGACACTCAAACTGCCAGGTCATCAAAGGTAATTCCACCCGGGCTGGTCAATGGGATCAGTGGAGACAGACACTTGATGCTCGGCACGGACATGATGGGCCAAAAGGCCTGTTTCTCTGCTGGATGGCCCCATGTCTTTAGTTTAATTTAGTTCAGTTAAAAGATACTGTGCGGAAACAGGCCCTTCGGCCCACCGAGTCCGCACCAATCAGCAATCCCCGCACACTAACACCATCGTACACACACTAGGGACAATTTACATTTATACCAAACTAATTAACCTGTATGTTGTTGGAGTGTGGGGGGAAACTGAAGATCTCGGAGAAAACCCACGCAGGTCATGGGGAGAACGTACAAACTCCATAGATATAAGCACCTGCAGTCAGAATCGAACCCGGGTCTCTGGAGCTCTGAGGCAGTAGATCCATCGCTGCACCACTGTGCCGCCTTTAGAATCACTGTGGAACCATTGTGGTTTACTCTGTAGGAAATTATACCCAAAGTCCAGTTAAAATCACAGTAGCTCACTTTATGCTTCAAATAATCAAAGTTTAATTTCAGCATCAGGAAAACCAACCTCCATGAAGCAATTGCCGGGCAATGTACAATGAACAGAATCATTTCCTTTTATTTCCTTTTCATTAAAATGTATTCTCCAAAGCACAGGAGTTCTGTACATTTCTGCTGGTTTATTAATATAACTGAGAGTGGGGTTATTATTGTAAATTTCTCGAAGGGCCACCAGTTCCTCACAGTGAATAAACTGATTTAAAATCACTGGAAATGAAGAGATTCAGAACCACTTAATTCAGCCATTAGCATACTATGTTACTTTCTTAGTGGATTTGGCATTCTTTGATCTGCATAAAACTGTTAACACAGGACACAAAGTGCTGAAGTAACCCAGCGTGTCAGGCAGCATCTCTGGTGAACATGGTCCGTTGCATTTCAGGTCTTAACAAGGGTCCTGGCCCAAAATGTCACCTATCCACGTTCTCCAGAGATACTGCCTGAGCTGCTGAGTTACTCCAACACTTTATACCTTTTTCTGTAAAGCAGCATATTTGCTGTTCCTTGTGTTTCCCCGTTAAAACACCTCTTTAGCTTAATGTTCATGCAAAGGAATCAACACAATGTGCAGTAATTTTCTTGGGCAATGTAATACACTGAAACTCAGTTTCAGTCAGGACTTTGGCCCAAGATGAACTGACTTTAGGGCAGACAAAATGCATAGGAAGAAACTGCAGATGTTGGTTTATACTGAAGGTAGACACAAAATGCTGGAGCAACTCGATGGGTTAGGCAGCATCCGCTGAGAAAAGGAACAGGTAACATTTCAGGTCAGAATGCTTCTTCAGACTTATTTTGCTTGCTTTACTTTAATTTGACCGAGAGCTGATTTACCACCAATGTTTAAACCAAAGATAGACACGAAATGCTGGAGTAACTCAGGAGGACAGGCAGCATCTCTGGAGAGAAGGAATGGGTGATGTTTCGAGTTGAGACTCTTCTTCAGACTGATCACCAATGTAAATGACGAAGGAGAACAAGGACAGGCAGTTTTGTATCAAACTCACCTTCAGTTCGACTCCGTTTACAATGGTTTGACATATTGCACCACCCCTTCGTTCCTCACCACCCCCTCTCCCCCCAACCCCTTGATTACACTGGATCGACTGTGCAAGGGCCACACCGCAGACCTGGCTCGCCCGCCGTAGAACCGGCAAACCCGCCTGAAGAAGGAAGCCACCCGGTTCGGCCCCTGCCCATCCCCGAGGACCGGTGAACCCGAGAGGAGGGTGCAGGGAGTCGGCGACGGTGGACGCAAGAACAAAGGGCCGGTAAGAGGAACCGGGGGGGTCTTACCTTCTGCGTCCTCAAGGTCAGCTGCAGGGGGCGTCCTTGGGGCACAATGGCAAAATGGTGGCCGGGCGAGGAGAGGGGCGATGGTTTGCAGCACGATCTGGATCGAGGCTATGGCTGGAGACCCTGCAGCCAGGACAACGGGCCGCTGTGGCCAGTTGCGGTTTGGACTTTGAAAATGGCTGGCGTGAATGCACAAAGCATCAGGTTGTAGATAAATTCTACTCAAGCAGTGAGTAAAAACATTGTCTTGGGCAAGAGAATTTCCAGGTCCTGAAGCCTTGGCTCTGAAACGTTGACATACTTTTTTTTTTCTGAAAAAGAAATATATTCTGTAACACTGAATCAATTTAATAAAATAATGCTTGTGGAGGGTCTAATCTAGATCTAAAGGCACTTTGGTGTCCCTTTGATGTTGTTCCAGTCAATAATTGAATTTTAGTTGTCATTGTTCCAAAATCAACGCAAAATATTATCTCATATTTGTATATGAAGGGGCATTGAAAGTTCAAAGTGAAATAAGACTACCTAACCTATGTACTAACTTTTTAGTTAGTTGTGTGTCGGTAAAATGTGACTAATTGGGAATCCAGATGTGGTTAATTAGATTTCTGATTAGAGAATTTTTTAAATGAGGAATGGATATTTGTAAACTTGCCCTCGACTTTTGTGCATTTATTAGTTTAATTGAAAACTTGCAAAGCCAAGTATGTCGGTGCTTAACTTCCTCAGATGTTGAATGGTGGTTGGTATTTCTAAAATAAATATGCATTGAGGCGGTTGATGATCTATCTTGTCAAACTGTAGATAAGAGAATTTCTTCGAACAGTAATAATTGCAAAGCAATGCTTCCAGCCCTCAGCTGTGGCCTCTCTGCAGTCTCGTGGAAAATAGAACAGTACACCATGGGAACAGGCCCTTCAGCCCACAATGATGCCATGATGCCAAGAGTTTCACTGGAGTTTAGAAGGATGAGAGAGGATCTTATAGAAACATATAAAATTATAAAAGGACTGGACAAGCTAGATGCAGGAAAAATGTTCCCAATGTTGGGCGAGTCCAGAATCAGGGGCCACAGTCTTAGAATGAAGGGGAGGCCATTTAAAACTGAGGTGAGAAGGAACTTTTTCACTGTGGAATTCTCAGCCACAGAGGGCAGTGGAAGCCAAATCACTGAATGGATTTAAAAGAGAGTTAGATAGAGCTCTAGGGGCTAGTGGAATCAAGGGATATGGGGAGAAGGCAGGCACGGGCTATTGATTGTGGACGATCAGCCATGATCACAATGAATGGCGGTGCTGACTCGAAGGGCCGAATGGCCTACTCCTGCACCTATTTTCTGTTTCTAAGACCAACTCTTATATTCCTGCATAGAATCCATATTGCTCCATTCCCTACATATCCATGTGCCTACCCAAAAGCCCCTTAAACGCCACTATATTATTAGGCATTTTATTAGTATAGCAGCCACTAATAACAAATAAAATGCCTAATAAAATGTCACTCCACCCCCACCCCCAGCTGTGCGATCCACGCACTCACCACCCTCTGTGTAAAAATCCTGCCCAGCACATTTCCTTTAAACTATTCCCCTCTCACCTTAAAGCTTTGCTCTCGAATTTGTGATATTTCCATAATTGGAAGAAGATTCTGACTGCCCACCCATATCTATGTTTATCATAATGTTCTACAGTTCTATCACTTTTCTCCTCAACCTACGGTGTTTCAGAGAAGAAATCAAAGGATTGAACCAGGACTGCCAATGCCCACAAGCAGTAGCTCTACCAGCTGTGCCACCGTGCCACACACATACATAATTCCTTGCTCTTCAATTATTTCCATGGGATCTTTTGTCAACCTGAGATGTCAGCCAGACCTCGATTTAAGTTCATGCAGGATACTACTGAAGATACTGTGATTCTACGATGCACTCCAAAACTACTTTTAGGGCGGCACAGTGGTGCAGCAGTAGAGTTTCTGCCTTTCAGCTCCAGAGACCCGGGTTTGATCCTGACTACGGGTGCTGTATGTATGGAGTTTGTACGTTCTCCCTGTTACCCCGTGGGTTTTCTCCGGGTGCTCCGGTTTCCTCCCACGCTCCAAAGACGTACAGGTTTGCAGGTTAATTGGCTTTCGTTAAATTGTAAATTGTAAATTGTCCCTCGTGTGCAGGATAGTGTCAGTGTGTGGGGATCGCTGGTCGGCACGGACTCGATGGGCTGAAAGGCCTGTTTCCATGCTGTATCTCTAAAGTCACTGAGTCTCTGAGTCTATCTCTAAACTAAACTAAACTAAGCACAGAGAAAACTTGCAAAGTCCACACAGGCAACACCCAAGGTCAGGATGGAAGCCCAGTCTCTGGCACTGTGAGACAGCAGCTCTACCAGGTGAGAATCAAGTACTCTGAAAAAAATTACATTCACTTGTTCTGTTGTAGCAAGACACTGGCTATTCCTGTAAATAATAGGGTCAAGTCAAATGCGTCTTGTACTTTCAAGTGGTCTGATTAAACAGCTTAGGCAGCAGCTTACACTGGGAGAATGAGGCAAGTAACAAGGGCGGCACGGTGGCGCAGCGGTAGAGTTGCTGCCTTACAGCGAATGCAGCGCCGGAGACTCAGGTTCGATCCTGACTACGGGCGCTGTACTGTTCGGAGTTTGTACGTTCTCCCCGTAACCTGCGTGGGTGTTCTCCGAGATCTTCGGTTTCCTCCCACACTCCAAAGACGTACGGGTTTGTAGGTTAAAGGTCTGGGCAAATGTAAAAATTGTCCCGAGTGGGTGTAAGAATAATGTTAATGTGCGGGGATCGCTGGGCGGCGCGGACCCGGTGGGCCAAAGGGCCCGTTTCTGCGCTGTATCTCTAAATCTAAATCTAAAATCTAACACCAGAAAATGCAGCCCTATCAAGTGGCACTAAATTTTAAGGGGAAAACAACATAAATAAATTTACAGCCTTTGACACCTTTTGAAGTTAAGTTTGTATATTGTCCACCAAGGAGTTCAGCTAGTTCAGTATACATTAGAGTCATAGAGCCACAGAGTGATACAGCATGGAAACAGGCCCATCGGCTCAACGTGTTCATGCCAAACAACTCACCTTAAACCTATGTCCTCTGCTTCTCTGTTGACTGTTGACTGGTCTAAGTTTCCCCAAACCACATAGAACTGGTCTACAGAGGAGGAGAATTTCATTTGTTGAAGAAGGGTCCCAACGCGAAATGTGACCTATCCATGTTCTCCAGAGATGCTGCCTGACCCGTGGAGTTACACCAGCGCTTTGTGTCCTTTTTTAGAACTGGTCCTTCCACTTAAGCTGGGACAGATAAATCATGTTAGATACAATGTGTAGGGAGGAACTACAGATGCTGGTTTAAACTGAAGATAGTCACACTACGTCCATTTCACTCGAGGAACATTCTGCACATTTCCTCTTTTCGATGGCCATGGTTTAATTTTGGTTAGAGATACAGCAAGGAAACAGGCCCTTCAGCCCACCGAGTCAGCAATGACCAATGATGGAGGTGCACTAACACTATCCTACACACACTAGGAACAATTTATATTTATTCCAAGCCAATTAACCTACAAACCTGTACATCATTGGAGTTGGGAGGAAACCAGGGATCCCGGCGAAAACCCACACAGGTCAGGGGGAGAACGGGGAGAAGTTCTGAGCGGCAATAAAGCAAGAAGCCAGTATTTACAGGGGAAAAATATAATGATTGATCATTGTGGGTTGGCTTTTGAATATGCTTTTGAATCAACCTGTTAAATGTGTAGAGATGCAACATCTCATTTACATTGCAATCTAGTTCTGCATTTCACCACCGCTTCACATGTTAAATGCATGGACGCAGTCATTGTTAATCTCAGCTCCGTGATCGTTCTCATGCATTGGACATGTGCCAGGTCTTTTATCTCAGTGATGCTCACAGAAAAGAAATGTTTCTACATATGTCGAAAGTACAATATACGGCAAACAAATAATTAGTGGCTGCAACAATGTGAGATTATGTTAAACGGACAAGGATTTAGACTTTAGACTTTAGAGATCAGCATGGAAACAGGCCCTTCGGCCCACTGAGACTGTGCCGACCAGCGATCACCCCACGCACCAGCACTATCCTAGGGAGAATTTACAATTTCACATGAGTGGGTTAACATAGGACAAGCGTTTGATGGCACTCCACCTCCACTCGCTGGAGTTTAGAAGAATGTTGAGGGACCTCATGGAAACGTACCGAATAGTGAAAGGCCTGGATAGAGTGGGTGTGGAGAGGATGTTTCCACTGGTGGGAAAGTGTAGGACCAGAGGAATTTCTTTAGTCAGAGGGCGGTGAATCTGTGGAATTCTTTGCCACAGAAGGCTGTCGAAGCCAAGTTAATGGATATTTTTAAGGCAGAAATAGATGATTTCTTGATTGGTGCGGGTGTCAAGGGTTATGGGGAGAAGGCAGGAGAATGGGGTTAGGAGGGAGAGATATATCAGTCATGATTGAATGGCGGAGTAGACTTGATGGGCTGAATGGGGATAAATGGGTCCCTTTCGGAATGGCAGGCAGTGACCAGTGGGGTACCGCAAGGTTCGGTGCTGGGACCCCAGCTATTTACGATATACATTAATGACTTAAACGAAGGGATTAAAAGTACCATTAGCAAATTTGCAGATGATACTAAGTTGGGGGGTAGTGTGAATTGTGAGGAAGATGCAATAAGGCTGCAGGGTGACTTGGACAGGTTGTGTGAGTGGGCGGATACATGGCAGATGCAGTTTAATGTAGATAAGTGTGAGGTTATTCACTTTGGAAGTAAGAATAGAAAGGCAGATTATTATCTGAATGGTGTCAAGTTAGGAGGAGGGGGAGTTCAACGAGATCTGGGTGTCCTAGTGCATCAGTCAATGAAAGGAAGCATGCAGGTACAGCAGGCAGTGAAGAAAGCCAATGGAATGTTGGCCTTCGTAACAAGAGGAGTTGAGTATAGGAGCAAAGAGGTCCTTCTACAGTTGTACCGGGCCCTGGTGAGACCGCACCTGGAGTACTGTGTGCAGTTTTGGTCTCCAAATTTGAGGAAGGATATTCTTGCTATGGAGGGCGTGCAGCGTAGGTTCACTAGGTTAATTCCCGGAATGTCGGGATTGTCATATGTTGAAAGGCTGGAGCGATTGGGCTTGTATACACTGGAATTTAGAAGGATGAGGGGGGATCTTATTGAAACATATAAGATAATTAGGGGATTGGACACATTAGAGGCAGATAACATGTTCCCAATGTTGGGGGAGTCCAGAACAAGGGGCCACAGTTTAAGAATAAGGGGTAGGCCATTTAGAACGGAGATGAGGAAGAACTTTTTCAGTCAGAGAGTGGTGAAGGTGTGGAATTCTCTGCCTCAGAAGGCAGTGGAGGCCAGTTCGTTGGATGCTTTGAAGAGAGAGCTGGATAGAGCTCTTAAGGATAGCGGAGTGAGGGGGTATGGGGAGAAGGCAGGAACGGGGTACTGATTGAGAGTGATCAGCCATGATCGCATTGAATGGCGGTGCTGGCTCGAAGGTCTGAATGGCCTACTCCTGCACCTATTGTCTATTGTCTATTGTCTATTGAATGGCCTAATTTTGCTCCTATCACATATAAACAATTTTTACAGAAGCCAACCAACCTGCAATCCTGCATGTCTTTGGAGTGCGGGAGGGAACCAGAGGACAAGCCGAAAACCCACGTGGTCACAGGGAGAACGTACAAACTCCATACAGACAGCACCCGTATTCAGGATCGAACCCAAGTCTCTGGTGCTGAAAGGCATCAACTTTGCTGCTGAGCCGCAGTGCCGTCCCAAGGAGATATGAAATGATGATAAAGAACATAAGAGCATAAGAGACGGGATCAGAAGGTGGCCATCTGACCTCCAGGACTGCATCACCTTTGCCCAGTTCATAGCCGATCTTCCAGCTCAGTTATTTTCCCTGCCCTCTCTCCTTCAGTTTCCTCTTATCCAGAAACTACTGATCACTGTTATGAACATTTCAATAATGTGCAGATTTCTGGAGGGCAGGGAATTCCAAAGGTTTGCCAGCCTCTGAGAGTGGAATGTTCCGTTGATGCCAGGGTGTAAACGACTTAGCGTTTGCTCGGAGCACACGAGTCTTGTTTCTAAATTGCTCACATGGGGAATCATCCTCCCTGCATCCGTCTTCTTGAGACATTGGAGTACTTTGTAAGTCTCAACGATATCTCCACTAGGTCTTCCAAACTCGTGAATGCAGATCTAGTTTGCCGGATCACTCCCCGTATTAAAAAAACCCAACCATCCCATATAACGATCCCGTTAGTCTTTGTTGCATTTCCTCCATGGCAAGTGTTTTCTGGTTTTCTCCAGGCTGGGTCTCACCAAGGTCTGAGATAATTGTGGTCATACATCTCTACTTCTGAACTCCAATTCTCTCTGAATAAAGAGAGTGTGGCACGGTGGCGAAGTGGTAGAGTTGCTGCCTTACAGCACCAGAGACCCGAGTTCGATCCCAACTATGGGTGCTTATTCACAAAATGCTGGAGTAACACAGCCGGTCAGGCAGCATCTCAGGAGAGAAGGAATGGGTGATGTTTCGGGTCGAGACCCTTCTTCAGTCTGAAGATGGTATTTATTCACAAAATGCTGGAGTAACACAGCCGGTCAGGCAGCATCTCAGGAGAGAAGGAATGGGTGATGTTTCGGGTCGAGACCCTTCTTCAGTCTTATACCTTTAGATAGTCCAACTTTAGATAGTTCCTCTCTTCCCCTCCTCCTTCCCAGATCTCCCTCTATCTTCCTGTCTCCACCTATATCCTTCCTTTGTCCCGCCCCCTGACATCAGTCTGAAGAAGGGTCTCGACCCGAAACGTCACCCATTCCTTCTCTCCTGAGATGCTGCCTGACCTGCTGAGTTACTCCAGCATTTTATGAATAAATACCTTCGATTTATACCAGCATCTGCAGTTATTTTCTTACTCGTCCATCTACGGGTGCCATCTGAACCAAGTTTGTACGTTCTCCCTGTGACCTGCGTGGGTTTTCTCCAGGTGCTCCAGTTTCCTCCCACACTCCAAAGACATACAGGTTTGCAGGTTAATTGGCTCAGGTAAAATTGAAAATTGTCCCTAATGTGTGTGTAGGATCATAATAGTGTGCGGGGATCACTGGTCGGCGCGGATTTGGTGGGCCGAAGGGCTTGTTTCCGTGCTGTATCTCTTTTAATCTTTTTTAAAATAAATAAATAAAAAGGTGTTTTTCTGCTTGTGTAAGGAGGAACTGCAGATGATGGTTTAAACCGAAGGCAGACCCAAAAAAGCTGGAGTAACACAACGGGTCAGGCAAACCTATTCCTTTTCTCCAGAGATGCTGTCTGATCCACTGAGTTACTCCAGCTTTTAGTGTCTGTCTTTCTTTCATTTTTCTTTTAATCGCTACTGCATCTGCGTGGCAGCTTTTTGTGAGAAATAGTTTCCTTTGAACTTTGTTATTTCCCAATGTGTGTTATTTTTAAAAAAAATCTCTGCTTTGGTATTCTGCACAGATTTTCCCTCATTGTAATCCATTTGCTATGTTCTTTCCCACTCACTTTAATCTACATAATCCAGTGAAATCTCTTTACATCCTTCTTTTACATTCTCCTGAACTTCACATCTACACATCATCTTATCCCATTTTAAATGTTAAATGGAACGCGCTGGAGGGGGTAGTTGAGGCTACCTTCTCCTCACAACGTTTCAGAAATATTTAGACAGGCACATTGGTAGGATAGGTTTAGAGGGATATGGCCCAAATCTGGTTTGGGAACAGCTCTGCCCAGGACAGGAAGGCTCTGTGGAGAGTAGTGCATTCGGCTGAACGCACTATGGGAACTACACTTGCCCCCCTGCAGGACCTATACATCAGGAGGTGCAGATCCAGAGCCAGCAACATTATGGGGGACCCCTACCACCCCAGCAACGGACTGTTCCAGCTGCTATGGTCAGGCAAACGCCTCCGCTGTCACGCTGTGAAAACGGAGAGGATGAGACGAAGTTTCTTCCCACAGGCCATCAGGACTGTTAACTCTTATATCACCAGGGACTAATTTAATCTACTGTATTCATTTATTTTTTGTGTTCTATTCTGTTTTGTAGTTTTAGCACAATCCGCAGGCATTGCCACTTTCATTTCACTGCACATCTTGTATGTGACAAATAAACTTGACTTGACACAGGCAGGTAGGACTAGTGTGGATGGGACATGCTGGTCAGTATGGATAAGTTGGGCTGAAGGGCCTGTTTCCACTCTGTACGACTCTATGACTCTATAAATCTTGTTTTGAATCCTCAGTAAACTTGAAAGTATGACATTAGTCCGTGCACTAATCCCTCTGGTAAAGCACTGGCCATGGCCTTCCTTGCTTGTGAAACATTCCTTTATTCCATATTTTGCTTTTCCTCTGTTAATCAATCCCAGCCCAAATTCCATGAGCTGTGACCTATTTATTATTTATTATCATAAAGCAGATGTAACAAACAGTGAAAACAAAAAAAACGTTTAGATGACATTTTGTGTGTCAAAGGATGCCACAAGCAATTAGTTAATGTGAAGTGCAGTGATTATTGTACGGTCCAAATGGAAGATTGATTTTACACGATGCAAGGTTATGCAAACAGTAATTACATTTGATGGATTTATACAAAATGCTGGAGTAACCCAGCGGGCCAGGCAGCATCTGCAAAATGCCTAACCCAGCGGGACAGGCAGCATCGCTGGCTAGAAGGAATGGGAGACATTTTGAGGCAAGACCCTTCTTCAGTACTCGGGACCCTTCTCAGACTGAAGAAGGGTCTCGACCCAAAACGTCACCCATTCCTTCACTCCACAGATGCTGCCTGTCCCGCTGAGTTACTCCAGCATTTTGTGTTTATCTTCGGTTTAAACCAGCATCTGCAGTTCCTTCCTACACAGGCAGCATCTGCAGTTCCATCTTTAGTTTAGCTTAGTTTGGAGATACAGTGCGGAAACATGTCCTTCAGCCCACCAAGTCTGCACCGATCAGCAGGAACAATGCAACAGCTCTATCCTACACACTAGGGACATTTTACAATTTCACTGAAGCCAATTAATCTACAAAGAAGGGTCTCGACCCGAAATGTCACCAATTTCTTCTCTCCGGAAATGCTGCTTGTCCCGCTGAGTTATCGCTGTGACTATCTTCAGTGTTAACCAGCATCTGCAGTTCCTCCCAATACAACCTACAAACCTCTACATCTCAGGGGTGTGAGAGGAAACTGGAGCACATGGAGAAAACCCACGCGGTCACAGGGAGAACACACAAACTCTGTGGTCTGGATCAAACCTGGGTCTCTGGTGCTGTAAGGCAGCAACACTACCTCCGTGCCACCATGACACCCTCATTACATACGATGGCATTGTGTGAAAGTAATTTGTAGGGCAGGACTTCACGTCTTCATTGTGCTTTGCTCTGTGCATGGTTCATGGATCATTAACTGATAGTCAGACCTCAACTCGAATATCTCACTCAAAGGACTACATCTCCAAAAAGGCAACTGTTCAGTAACAAGGAACTGCAGATAGACACAAAATGCTGGAGTAACTCAGCGGGACAGGTGGCATCTCTGGAGAGAAGGAATGGGTGATTTTTTTAGATTTAGAGATACAGCGCGGAAACAGGCCCTTCGGCCCACCGAGTCCGCTCCGCCCAGCGATCCCCGCACATCAACACTATCCTATACCCGCTAGGGACAATTTTTACATATTACCAGTCAATTAACCTACATACCTGTACGTCTTTAGAGTGTGGGAGGAAACCGAAGATCTCGGAGAAAACCCACGCAGGTCACGGCGTACAGACGGCGCCCGTAGTCAGGATCGAACCTGAGTCTCCGGCACTGCATTCACTGTAAGGCAGCAACTCTACCGCTGCGCCACCGTGCCGCCCATACTGAGAGTCAGGGGTGAGGGAATCTAGTGACATGAAAGAGTAAGGTGTGAAAACGAGAGATTAAAGCAGATGAGGATAAGGAATGGTTCATTGTTAGTTGAGGGGAAAGGTGACAACACGGCATACCATCAGTAATATTTAATCAGGAGGACAGTGAAACTTGTCGGAGAATTAGGATCGGGAAGGGACGGAGGGAAAGAGAAAGCAAGGTTTACTTGGAGTTAGAGAAATTAATAGTCGTGCCATTGGGTTGTGAGCTGTCCAAGCCAAATATGGGGTGCTGTTCCTCCACTTTGCGTTGGAAGTGCAGATGCTGGTTTACACAAAAGGACACTTTTGCTGGAGTAACTTGTGTCAACCAGTAACCTGGCAAGTGATAGGTGGATACAGGTGAGGGGCAGTTCCTTCCTACACTTAACTTCAGGGATCATAGTTCGGTGTCACTCATATCATATCATATCATATATCTACAGCCGGAAACAGGCCTTTTCGGCCCTCCAAGTCCGTGCCGCCCAGTGATCCCCGCACATTAACACTATCCTACACCCACTAGGGACAATTTTTACATTTACCCAGCCAATTAACCTACATACCTGTACGTCTTTGGAGTGTGGGAGGAAACCGAAGATCTCGGAGAAAACCCACGCAGGTCACGGGGAGAACGTACAAACTCCTTACAGTGCAGCACCCGTAGTCAGGATCGAACCTGAGTCTCCGGCGCTGCATTCGCTGTAAAGCAGCAACTCTACCGCTGCGCCACCGTAAATTGTAAAAATTGAGTGTTGATATTAAAATTATCTTTGGGGAGGAAAGTTTTTGATAGAAATAAACTATGCTTCTCATTTTTAGAAAATAAAGTATTGTATTGAATGACAGTGATGTGAAGGTCGATGTTACATCTGGCATTTTGATTTGACAGAATCTCCAATGCCTGGTTTAAATGAATGTGTTTGACATTTGCATGATGTCACAGTTATAGATAGTTGATACCTGGGACTGGTTACAAAATGTGTAGGAAGGAACCGCAGATGTTAGTTTAATCCGAAGATCGTCAACACAAAAAGCTGGAGTAACGCAGTGGTTCACACAGCATCTCTGGAGAAAAGGAATAGGTGATATTTTGGGTCGAGATGCTTCTTCAGAGACTGAAGAAGGGTGTCAACCCGAAACGTCACCTTTAGTTTGGTTTACAAATACAGTGCGGAAATAGGCCCTTCGGCCCACCGAGTCCGTGATCCTCGCACATTAACACACATTAGGGACAATTTTACACATACACCAAGCCAATTAGCCTACGAACCTGTACGTCTTTGGAGTGTGGGAGGAGACCGAAGATCTCGGAGGAAACCTATGTGGTCACGGGGAGAACGTACAAACTCCGTACAGACAACACCCGTAGTCGGGATTGAACTCAGGTTCGATCCTGACTACGGGTGCTGCACTGTAAGGAGTTTGTACATTCTCCCCGTGACCTGCGTGGGTTTTCTCCGAGATCTTCGGTTTCCTCCCACACTCCAAAGACGTACGGGTATGTAGGTTAATTTGACTGGGTAAATGTAAAAAAAAAAAATTGTCCCTAGTGTGTGTAGGATAGTGTTAATGTGCGGGGATCGCTGGGCGGCGCGGACTTGGTGGGCCGAAGAGGCCTGTTTTCGCGCTGTATATATAAGATATGATATGATATGAACCCGGGTCTCTGGTGCTGTTAGCGCTGTAAGGCAGCAACTCTACCGCTGCGCCACCATGGCCGCCCTGTCACTTTCTTTACTCCGGAGATGCTGTCAGACCCACTGAGTTACTCAGGCTTTTTGTGTCTATCATCGGTTTTGAACCGCAGCCTGCGGACGTTAACATTGCGGAGCTCGCAGTCTCGGGTTGAGACCGGGAGTTTCTCCTCTACGCATGGCCAGACTCCTCTACGTACAATCCTCTACGCATGGCCAGACTCGGGACTCGTTTTGGGAGCTCCAAAAGCCGCACGACGTTCGACAGGTCCTGACCCAGGGTAGATCGCCTGGCACGGGGGAGCTGAAATCCCCGAAATCTACTGCAGGAGCTGGATCGCCCCGACGAAGAAGGCCCGTCACCGGCTACGGGCGTCAAGATCGTCCCATCAACGGAAGGCTAGAGGCCCCCACCGCTGGAGGACAAAGAAGGGAGAGATTGAACTTTTTTTTGCCTTCCATCACAGTGAGGAATGTGGAGGAGTCACTGTGGTGGATGTTCATGTTAAAATGTATTTAGTGTGTCCTGTTGCTTTTTATTGTTATGACTGTACGGCAAATGAAGCTCCTCGTATGTTGCAAAACATACTTGGCTAATAAAGTATTATTGTGATGGCGATTGTGATTGTGAAATAATCTTGTACGAAATCATCAGGTTCTTTCTCATTTCATTTAGGTAGGAAATAAAACTCCAGGATGACAATCGCCATTCCCTTGTCTCAACCCGAACGCAAGGAAACCGTGAAATACACCTTCCATGCTTCATTGCCACTGGCCAGTGTAGCAAACCACAAGAAGATGCCATACTAAGAAGTTGCAGTGGCAGTTTTAGACAATAACATAATGATGCAGATGGCTAGGTCATCGTCTCTAAGTGGAGATTACGAAACGTTTGCCAATTTATTCAGTAGAAGACTGAAAGCTTTAGACTTTAGACTTTACTTTTAGACTTTAGAGCAACAGTGGGGAAACAGGCCCTTCAGCCCACCGAGTCTGCTCCGACCAGCGATCCCTATCCCACACACTTGGGACAATTTACAATTTGACCAAAGCCAATTAACCTGTACGTCTTTGGAGTGTGGGAGGAAACCAGAGCACCCGGAGGAAACCCACGCGGTCACGGGGAGAACGTACAAATTCCATACAGACAGCACCCCTAGTCAATATTGAACGGGGTCTCTGGCGCTGTAAGGCGGCAACTCTACCGCTGCTCCACTGTGCCGCCCTGAAGCTACAGAATGGCCTGAACACCTTGGGACGATGACCATTTTGGTTATTGTTGCGCAAGAACAAAATTCAGCTGTGGCCAAGCACAACGGCTTCGTCACGAGAGATATTGGTCGCAAGAAAAGTTGCATTCGAAAATACATTTCCCAATCCTCTACGCATGGCCAGGCTCAGGACTCGTGCCAGGGCCCGCTTTGGTGGGACAGGTCTTGGAGTCTGGCACTTGGTCAGGTGGGGGAGCAGTCATGAGCTCGGCTGAAAGTGGGATACTAAAGAATAGGAAGTGACCTCAATGTAAAGATGGGAGGCCCCTTCCAGCAATTGGGACCGAGAGTTGGAGGAGGAGCAAGGAATCGGGGTTGGGAGCTACAGACATTGGATGATTAGTCTGGAACTTGCCTGGGGTTGGGGGTTGAAACGCAGAGAGAACTAGGCTGGTTTGGGGTTTGCAAAGATCAGGGATCAATTGGAGATAGAGTGCATCGTGGTGACTTGGGGCTCCATGGAGGTTGGTAAATAGGACTTCAACGGTCTTGTGGTCTGGAGTTGTGGGATTGAGAGTATTTCCTCCTTGGGGACCCCAACAACAAGAATCCCCACGGTGAGGCGATTTACACTGCAAGTTACTCTGCAATTCTGTAAAAGGAGACATTAGTTTAGTTTGGTTCAGTTTAGTTCAGAAACACAGCGTGGAAACCGCTGGTCCACCAAGCCCGTGCCGACCAGCGATCCCCTCACACTATCACCATCTTACAGGCACGAGGGACAATTTACAAATTTTACCAAGCCAATTATCCTACAAACCTGTGCGTCTTTGGAGTGTGGGAGGAAACCGACACTGCTGGAGAAAACCCATGCAAGTCACGGGGAGAACGTACAAACTCCATACAGACAAGCAACCGTTGTCAGGATTGCACCCGGGTCTCTGCCACTGTGCCACCTACTACGCCTCCAATTAATGAAGGGAATATCTTCATCACATCTTCCCCAGCCAGAAAGTCTCGGGATGTGCCTTATTACATAATGTGATTACACGAAGCGGCCCACAACTGGTTGTAATTATAATTCAATCCTGATAAACTCAATTTCCATAACTCTGTGAAAAATGTATTAAGCAATTGGAACTGAATTTCAAAGTGGAGTGCAAGTGCACGGGATACAATTTCACCTGTTCATTTCATGCAATCAGGGATGAATTTCTACCTGTGGGAATTTACTGGTGTGACAGCTCTTTAACATAACAACTGGCGAACTACGGGCAGCACGGTGGCGCAGCGGTAGAGTTGCAGCGCCGGAGACCCAGGTTCGATCCCGACCACGGGTGCTGTCTGTATGGTGTTTGTACGTTCTCCCCGTGACTGCACGGGTTTTCTCCCAGATCTTCGGTTTCCTCCCACACTCCAAAGACGCACAGGTTTGTAGGTTAATTGGCTTGCTATAAATGTAAATTGTCCCTAGTGTGTGTAGGACAGTGTTATAGCGCGGGGATCGCTGGTGGGCCGGAGCGGACTCGGTGGGCCGAAGGGCCTGTTTCCATGCTGTATTTCTAAACTAGACTAAACCAAACCAGGAAACTACTTCAACACATGCAAAACAGGTCTAGATTTCATCAGAATAAGTTTTTTCTCTCAAGAAATGTAAACTATAAAACCCCACATGCCCCATATGTTTAAAGTTGGATCACTGATCACCATTTAACAATGTTACCATCTTTCTTTGAAGTTAAAAGTCATAACATCTTGAGGGAAATGAATATTGTTGATGTTCTTTGGATATCTTGTCAGTGTATGCCCAATAAAAACCGTAAGAGTTGGGAGACTCCGACCATATGAGATGGAACGATGACGTGAGCGGGCGGCAGTGGGGTGGCAGAGTGGCACAGCTGGTAGAGCTACTGCCTCTCAGCTCCAGAGATCCAGGTGTGATCCAGATCTCAGGTGCTGTCTGTGTGGAGTTTGCACATTCCTCTATGTGCTCCAATTTCCACTGGGTGCTCCAATTTCCACTGGGTGCTCCAGTTTCCTCTGGGTGCTCCAGTTTCCTCTGGGTGCTCCATTTTCCTCTGGGTGCTCCAGTTTCCTCTGGGTGCTACAGTTTCCTCTAGGTGCTACAGTTTCCTCTGGGTGCTCCAGTTTCCCCTGGGTGCTCCAGTTTCCTCTGGGTGCTCCAGTTTCCTCTGGGTGCTCCAGTTTCCACTGGGTGCTCCAGTTTCCTCTGGGTGCTCCAGATTCCTCTGGGTGCTCCAGTTTGCTCTGGGTGCTCCAGTTTCCTCTGGGTGCTCCAGTTTCCTCTGGGTGCTCCAGTTTCTCCCGCATCCCAAAGACACGAGTTTGTAGGACAATTGGCCCATTGTGTTGGGAGTGGCCACGAAAGTGGGAAAACATGGAATTAGCGGGAATGGCTGATTGATGGTCCGTGTGGACTCGAGTGCCGCTCCCAGGACACGCGGCTGAGGCTCCCAGCACGCCGCGGACTGCAGGGTGAGAGGTGCCATGCTGGCCCTGCCTATCCCCTGACAGGAGACCAGGAGGATGGAGCTGGTGACGGCAATGGACACAAAAGAGAGAGGAGCAAAGCCGGCAGGAGAGGGAACGGGGGCTGGCCTACCCCACCCTCGAGGGCGGCTGTGGAAGATGGACGGTCGAGGAGAGGGGCGTCGTGTCCAAGGAAGGCGATCGCTGGAGGCCCCAGCAGCCTGGGCCCTGCCTGGATAGGGCACCAATCATAAGAACTAGAGTTCGGACTGGACTTTGGAAACGGCGCCAAAAGATGGTGCCTCTTGCAGTGGACTATTTCTGTACACTTGCTAATTGAGGATGTTCTTAGGTATGTGAATACCATGGTGGACTATACGTAAGAAAATAATTTCACTGTGATTTTGCACATGTGACAATAAAAGCACCATTGAACCTCTTCCCAAGCCTGAATATCACCTGGCTTGAAGATGAGGGTGATTTGACTTTTGTATATTAAATACTTTGGGCAATGTGCCATTTAGAGTCCTGTTCATGCACAATGTAAAATACATTGCTAGGAAACCAAAATTAATATTTTCTGTATTGTAAACCAAGAGTCAAATCATTATGTCCTTGCATTATTGACAAAATGCCAGGCGGATCCAGCAACCTATTCCTTGCTGCGAGTTTCTCACTGGCAGTGCTTATTCTTTGACAGTATACACCAGTGCGTGATATCGATGTTTATTAATCATGCATAAAGTCTTGTGCACAAAAACTCTGCCTACTGGCAATATTTTTGCTGATAGCATTTCTATCAATTTGGTCATACAGCATGGAAACAGGCCCTTCGGCCCAACTTGCCCACGCCGACCAACATGTCCCATCTACACAAGTCCGCCTCTCTGCATTAGGTCCATATCCCTCTAAACCTCTCCTATCCGTGTACTTGTCCAATGTTTTTAAACATTGTGATATACCTGCCTCAAATACCTTCTCCCACAGCTCGTTCCATATACCTAACATCCTTTATGTAAAAAAGTTGATCCTCGGATTCCTATCAAATCTTCCCCTCGCACCTTAAACCTATGTCCTCTAGTTCTTGATTCCCCTTCTCTCGGTAAAAGACTGTGCATTCACCCGATCTATTTCTCTCATGATCTTCTACACCTCCATGAGATCACCCCTCATCCTTCTGCGCTCCAAGCAATAAACACCTAGCATGCCCAACCTGTCCAAATACCTCAGGCCCTCAAGTCCTGGCGACATCCTCCTAAAACATCTTCTCTGTACCTTTTCCAGCTGAGCAACACATCCAAATGTTTTTTTATGATACACAATACATGAAGTGCCTCTCTTGTTTTCGTTTCTCCCCTAATATAGGCCTGTAAAGTATTGTTGGCCTGCAACTCATTCCTGGGAATATTAATATTACAAAACAATGCATCATCAGCAGATAGCATCTCTGGAGAAAAGGAAGAGGTGATGCTTCAGGTCGAGGCCCTTCATCAGACTGAGAGACAGGGAGGGGGGATACTAGAGGTATGGGAAGGTATGGTACCCCTCCCATACCTCTAATGGCCCCCTCCCAGACTCAGACTGAAGAAGGGACTTGACCCGAAATGTCACCTATTCCTTTCCTCCAGAGATGCTGCCTGACACGCTGAGTTACTCCAGCATTTTCTGTCTGTCTTCAGTGTAAACCAGCATCTACAGTTCCTTGCACATTACCAGCAGATCTGTATATTAATTATATCCCGTATTCTATCCACATTAAATAACGTGCCAGGACTGGGAATATCAACCGGACAAAATGGAGGAAATGACCAAAGTAGTGAACTCAAATTAATTTTGAATCCCTTTGCAGGCATTTATGTTGAGGCTCTTCCTGTAATTGAACAGATCCTAGAAGAATGAATCAATAAACCCAATTAATAAATCATCCCCGACATTTGGAGTTTAACATTATTTTGTAAAGTTGTGTTAAGAAATATGCAGAGAATTACAGAGGTAATTCTCATTGTTTCATGAATAATTTGAAGTGAGCTTTGTGAATAAGAGTTTTTGCAGTTTGCATGTTAGCTGGGTGACGTTGAAAGATAATAGTGTCAAATCTGTCCTATTAATCATAATGTGATATTGATATGTTTTTTTGTAAAGAGATATGTTAAGGGATATCAGAATAATAGGTTGAGATAAAGAATGAAAATGCCAAAAATCTGAAAACAGGCATTATTTAACCAACCTGCAGGAGAAGCTCATGTTGTCCTTCTATCGCTGCTCCATCGAGAGTGTGCTGGCATACTGTATAACCACATGGTATGCCAGCTGCTCAGAAAAGGACAGGAAGGCCCTTCAGAGGGTCATCACGACGGCCCAGAAGATCATCGGCTGCTCACTGCCCTCCCTGGAGCACCTGTTCAGACTACGCTGCCTCAGTAGAGCAGGCAAAATAATAAAAGATCCATCCCACCCCGGCCACCGTCTGTTTGTTCATCTGCCCTCTGGTCGACGTTTCAGGTCGATCAAATCCCGAACAAACAGACTTAAGAACAGTTTTTACCCCAGGGCCATACGAGAACTGAACACTACCTTTGCACTAGGCAACACCGTTAAAAAATCTTGTACTTAATATAATTGTATTTAATTGTATTTATGTATTTATTTGTTTTTGCATTTATTGCATATATGTTTGTACGCACCGTCAGGATTGGCTATTTTTTAATTTCGTTGTACTCGTTGCAATGACAATAAATGAATATTATTATTATTATTATTATTATTATATCTTATCTACAAAAGCACATAACTTTTTATTCTGAGAGCTAAAATCAAACTGGAGGATCTCAATGGTTGAGGTAGAGCATGCACTGAGAATCAACATTTACCCCTGTCTTAGCAGCTAAACGCCCCACTTCCATTCAAAAGCACTGTTCCAAGCTGATAAATTACTGTGCTTAATGTTCATGTACCTTAATGTTCATGAATGTTACTGTGTTTGTAACAAAAGCCTGCCTTTATATACAATCTGCAATGAAGTGTGAAAATTCCTACCTCCAGTTATAGGGATAGTTTCTTCCCAGATGGTATCAGGCAACTGAATCATCCTGTTACCAACCAGAGAGTGGTGCTGACCTACCATCTACCTCATTGGAGACCTTCGGATTATCTTTTATAGGACTTTACTAGGCTTTATCTTGCATTAAGCGTTATTCCCTTTATCCTGTTTCTGTAGACTGTACAAGAGTCTACAGAATGGCAGAAGAGTTGAACAGGTACTTCGGATCTGTCTTCACTAAGGAAGACACAAACAATCTCCCAGATGTAATAGAGGACAGTGGATCTAAGGGGATAGAGGAACTGAAAGAAATTTGCATTAGGCGAGAAATAGTATTGGGTAGACTGATGGGACTGAAAGTTGATAAATCCCCAGGCCCTGATGGTCTGCATCCCAGGGTACTCAGGGAGGTGGCTCTAGAAATAGTTGATGCATTGGTGATGATTTTCCAATGTTCAATAGATTCAGGATCAGTTCCTGTGGATTGGAGGATAGCTAATGTTATCCCACTTTTCAAGAAAGGAGCGAGAGAGAAAACGGGGAATTACAGACCAGTTAAGGGGCTGTCCCACTTTAGGCGATTTTAAGGCGACTGCCGGTGACTAGGCTGTCGCCGACAGTTCGCCGTGTGTCACGGGCATGATCGTGAGGAGTCTTCCAAGAATCGTAGTAGATCTCAGCGCGTCGCTGAGAAATCATCTGGAGTGAAGTTTCTCGGCGACAGCTGGCTTGTCGCCAGGTATCGTTGCTTATTGCGGGCGCTGTCGCATGCTGTCCCCAGGTTTGCTAGTTTCTCTTAGATGCATTTAGAAGCACATTATATTAAAATAAGTAAAGTCATTTCAAGATGCCATAAAATACTTGTGTTTAACCAATTCATTTACCGTCAGGACATTTGACAGGTAGATTGGAGGCGACAGTTTGACGGTCAGGTAAGCGTGGAAACTTTTGCGATGTTTATGGCATTCTCTGCCACAGAGGGCAGTGGAGGCCAAATCACTGGATGAATTTAAGAGAGAGTTAGATAGAGCTCTGGGGGCTAGTAGAATCAAGGGATATGGGGAGTAGTTGGGCACAGGTTACTGATTGGGGATGATCAACCATGATCACAATGAATAGCTGGCTCGAAAGGCCAAATGGCCTCCTCCTGCACCTATTTTCTATGTTTCCATGTTTCTATGTTAAGTCTTGATTGTAATCATGTATAGTCTTTTTTTTGGGTGGATAGCATGCACGGTACAATAATAAACCAAACCTGAACCTAAACCTATTTCACCAGATATACATCAAACAACATTTCAAATGGTACTACATAAAGAAATATACTAGTGAAAGAAGCTTGGCTGGCACTGTGGAGCAGTGGTAGAGTTGCTGCCTGACAGCACCAGAGAGCCGTGTTTGATCCTGACTATAGTTGTTGTCTATGTGGGGTTTGCGTGGGTTTTCACCGGGTGCTCTGTCTTCCTTCCACATTCCAAAGGCATGCAGGTATGTAGGTTAATTGGCTTCTGTAAATTGCCCCTAGCGTGTAGGATGGAACTAGTGTACGTTAGCGTTCATTGGTCGGCATGGACTCAGTGGTCCAAAGGGCCTGTTTCCACACTGTATTTCCAAACCAAACTAAACTAAAAACGAGGTTTAAGGAACATTTTGAAGGGAGAGAGTTGGCATCCCTGTGTGGTATCTCAGCTGCACGGAGGCAGAAAGGAAAGCTCTTCAGCGGGTAGTCCATAGAGCTCAGAGGACCATCGGAACACAGCGACCAGCCTTGGAGGGCATCTACAACACACGATGCCTCAGAAAAGCCACCAGCATCCACAAAGACTCTTCACACCCCTGCAACAGTCTGTTCGAACTCCTTCCATCGGGCAGATGATACAAGGCCTTCTACGCCCGCACCTCCAGACTCAGGAACAGCTTCATCCCCAGGGCCATAGCTGCTATGAACCGGTCCTGCTGAGCCGGATGGTCACATCGCACAGTGAACCGGCACAGATCTACTTGCACTTTATTCTGTTTTAAAACTGTTACAATTTGTTTCGTTGGGTTGTTGTTGTTTAAATTAATTAAATTATTGCATCGTCTGGGAGGCGAATTCCCAATCTCGTTGTACCCCTGTACAATGTCAATAAAGATATATTGTATTGTATTGTTGTATTGGAAGGATTCAAGGTTTTACTTCCAACGTTTGGAGTCCAGGCAGCCAATGGTGAATGAACCAAACCAATGACGTAGCTGTCAGAATTCCTCTTAATATCATAACAGCCTCAACTCACTCAGCCGCTCAACTATATAGTTGACTGCATCTCCGCCGTCCACACAGGGTAAGATGGCAAATTCCCTCATCCGCTGAATATTGGTAAACCAATAGACAATAGACAATAGGTGCAGGAGGAGGCCATTCGGCCCTTCGAGCCTGTACGCACCGCCATTCAATGTGATCATGGCTGATCATTCTCAATCAGTACCCCGTTCCTGCCTTCTCCCCATACCCCCTGACTCCGCTATCCTTAAGAGCTCTATCTAGCTCTCTCTTGAATGCATTCAGAGAATTGGCCTCCACTGCCTTCTGAGGCAGAGAATTCCACAGATTCACAACTCTTTGACTGAAAAAGTTTTTCCTCATCTCAGTTCTAAATGGCCTACCCCTTATTCTTAATTGTTCTGGACTCCCCCAACATTGGGAACATGTTTCCTGCCTCTAACGTGTCCAACCCCTTAATAATCTTATACGTTTCGATAAGATCTCCTCTCATCCTTCTAAATTCCAATGTGTACAAGACTAGTCGCTCCAGTCTTTCAACATATGACAGTCCCGCCATTCCGGGAATTAACCTAGTAAACCTACGCTACACGCCCTCAATAGCAAAAACCAGATGGGCTTTTACAAAAAAAAGTGGTATTTTCAAAGTCTCTGGTATCAGTTTTTCTTCCTTAAATTCCAGATTCCTTTAATTGCTTGAATTTATGCCTCCCAGCTGTCCATTGTTGTATTTGAAATGATGTCTCTGGATCAATGGATCCGAGCTGCCATCCGAGCAACTTAAGTGCTACCCTGCCACAGTTTAGCTTGAGGAACTGTTAGAACAAAACATGTGGGCTCTGTAGCTTTATTACCAGGGATTAGTGAACAAAAGCAAGCATTTGTAAGGCATTGATCGAACCTCATCTGGAGGAATGTGTTCATTTCTGGATAGCACATTTGAGAAAGGAAATCAAGGCCCTAAAAAATTTTGGGAATAGTAGATTGTTCCCAGAGGTGAGAGACAAAAATGACATAGAATTTCTGGAGAACATGAGACTTTTTTTAGAGCACATTATATTAGGAAATGTACAAAATAATGAATAGTTTGGATGGATTATCAAAAAGACTTTGGGGGTTTTTGCACTATATTTATTGAAACGTTTGTTTCTTTATTATGTTATCTATTGGGTTTACAAACTTGTTGTGCTGCTGCTACAAGTAAGAATTTCATTGTTCCGTTTTCGGTAAATATTGCAATAAAACACTCTTGACTCTTTGGAGAAACCGGTTTTGTCTTTCAGATGAGCTGATGCTGTAAGCACCACTGATCTGATCAAGAAATGAATCATGCCATGTTTTGAAAAAAAGACACAAACTGTTGGAGTAACTCAACAGGTCAGGTAGACCTTCGCTCAGTCCGCCTTAACCAACCTGATCTCCCGGTGGCTGAGCACTTCAACTCCCCCTATCACTCCCAGTCTGACCTTTCTGTCATGGGCCTCCTCCAGTGCCATAGTGAGGCCCACCGGAAATTGGAGGAACAGCACCTCATATTTCGCTTGGGCAACTTGCAGCCCAGTGGTATGAACATTGACTTCTCCAACTTTAGATAGATCCTCTGTCGCTCTCTTCCCCTCCCCCTTCCCAGTTCTCCCTCTATCTTCCTGCCTCCACCTATATCCTTCCTTTGTCCCGCCCCCCTGACATCAGTCTGAAGAAGGGTCTCGACCCGAAACGTCACCCATTCCTTCTCTCCTGAGATGCTGCCTGATCTGCTGAGTTACTCCAGCATTTTGTGAAATAAATACCTTCGATTTGTACCAGCATCTGCAGTTATTTTCTTACACAACAGGTAGCATCTCTTCAGAGCATGGATAGGAGACCTTTTAGCTTGGGACACTTCTTCAGTCAAAAGGAGGGTGCTGACCTAAAATGACACCTACCCATGTTTTCCAGAGATCCTGCCTGACCCATTGAGTTATTCCAGCATTTTGCGGCATGTGGACACTGCGCTTGACTATCGCAGAGAGCTGCTCCAATTTTGAATGTGCTGCCTGAAAGTGTACAGAAGCACATTCAACAAAGACACGGAGAAGGTTGTTGGCTGCAACCTTCCCCCCATTGACCAACTGTACACTGCAAGGGCCAGGAAGCGAGCAGGCAAGATCAACGCTGACCCCTCTCACCCTGGCCACAAACTCTTCGAAGCACTTCCCTCTGGAAGGCGACTCCGGACTGTCAAAGCAGCCACAGCCGGACATAAAAACAGCTTTTTTCCACGAGTGATAGCTCTACTCAATAACCAAAGTCTGTAGTCTCTTTTTTCCTCTGGTTTATTTTCACCCACATGTTTAGACCGTAATGGTGTATCCTTATTGTTTTGATGTGTTTATGCTTTATTCTTTTTTTATTTTATTTTTTTATTTATTTTTTTTATTTATTTTTTTATTTTCTTTGGAAGTAAGCACATTACATTTTAATGGTTCCTTTTTACAGGTGCCAAGAATTATTAAAACATTATTTGTACAACTTCCTTTTTTAAAAAGAAATGAGAAAGAAAGAAGTAGTGAAGAGTAAAGAATAAATTAGTGAGTATAGAGTGAAAAAAAAAAAAAAAAAAAAAAAAAAAAAAAAAAAAAAGGAGAAATGTGCGAAAGTAAAGCAGAAAGGAGATTCTTAATCAATTTTCAATCAAACCCAGAATTTTTAATTTTATGCTGATATTACACCGCATGATTCCACAAGGTCAATAAATGGAGACCAACTCGATAAGAATTGGTCTTTTTTTTCTATTAGGAGGAGTCTCATTTCTTCCAAATGTGCTGTTTCCAACATATTACCAATCCACATTTTAAGTGTTGGTGGAGTAGACTTTTTCCACAATTTAAGTATGAGTTTTTTCGCTATTATGAAACCATAATTCAAAAATGAGATTTGGGATATATTTAATTTATTTAATTTATTTACATCTCCAAAGATAATCATTTCCATGCTAGGTTCCATTTTTGTCTTAAATAAACTAGTAAATACATCAAATATATCACCCCAAAAACTTTGAAGTTTTATGCACGAAACGAAAGCGTGTGTAAGATTGGCATTTTGTGAAAGACATTTATCACAAATGGGTGAGATATTTGAATAAAATTTATTCAACCTAACTTTTGAGTTTATGCTTTATTCTTAATTGTTAACTGTATGTTTGTGTTGTCATTTGAGAGCGGAGCACCAAGGCACATTCCTTGTATATGCATATACTTGGCCAATAAACATTCATTCATTCATTCATCCAAAACTGATTAAGTTCATCAGTCATTAGAACAGAATTGGGCCATTCAGTCCATTGATCCCTCTCTGGAATTCATTCATGGCCGATCTATGTTTCCCACTCACGCCTGTTCTCCCCATAACCTTCGACATCCTAACTAATCACGAATCTGCCGATCTCTGTTTTAAAAATACCCAATGATATTAAATGCCTGCAAGGGAAAGAACAAGGGAATAGCATTAATTGGATAACTTTACCAAAGCTTTTGCACATTTGAATGGGGAAAAGTAATCCCCAGTATTAATCTGTACTTCTGTAAGAACTCAGCAAACCATAGATTTGACTTGGAAATATGTTGCTCGTACTTAACTTGTGAAATTCATCTATTCTTTATCTGTTCCCATGAGTTCCCTATTCTCTTTTTTCTATGCATATATACAAAATGCAGACTCAGGAACACATTTATCATAGTTTTCCTCCTTTCTTTTATAGTGCAAAAAAAATTGAAGGATACAATTGTGTAAAGAATTGTAAAACTGATAGAAATCCCCCCCCCCCCCCCCCCCACCCCCCCCCCCCAGACCTCTGTCAATGATTTAATGAGTAGTTGGCTCATTCACAAGAATGCCCCGGGCCCGATAACTGATTCCACCTGTGGCTGCTGGATTTGGCCCCGATGCTTCGTTGCTAAGAGTTAACTCTGTTTTCCCTGTTTGATTGATATTTGAGAATCATTACTGGAAGTTTTACTTGATGGGTGACCTCAACATTGGACATTCTTGTTTTTGTATCCTGTCAGTGTCAATTGTTAAGATGTGCATTTCGAGTCGTCGAGAGTCAAAAAGTCACACAGGGTGGAAGCGGGTCCCTCGACCCAACCTGCCCACACTGACCAACATGCCCCAACTACACTAGTCTCACCTGCCTGCATTTGGCCCAAATCCCAACTAAACCTATTTAATCCATGTACCTGTCTGTCTAAATGCTTCTTAAACGTTGCAATAGTACCTGCGTCCACTACCTCCACCAGCAGCTCATTCCATGCACCCACCGCCCTTTATACATAAAGGTTACCCCTCAGGTTCCCATTAAATCTTTTCCCCTCACCTAAAACCTACGTCCTCTGGTTCTCGTATTCACTGCCTTGGGCAAAAGACTCTGTGTGTTTACCTGATCTATTCCTCTCATGTTTCTGTACACCTCTATAAGACCTCCCTTCATCCTCTTGCGTTCCTAGCTTGCTCAATCTCTCCCTATAGCTTAGGCCCTGGACTCCTGGCAACAGAGCCGTCTGTACTTGTTGAGAAGGCTCCACTCCTTCAATGTCTGCAGTAAGATGCTGCAAATGTTCTACCAATCGGTGGTAGCCGGCACCAGCTTCTTCGCTGCCGTGCGCCGGGGCAGCAGGGCGAAGACCGCGGATGCCAATAGGATCAACAAACTCATCAGGAAGGCCGGCTCCATCCTGGGGGCGGAGTTGGATTCACGAGAGGTGGTCTTGGAGGGGAGTACGCTCCTCAAACTGCAGGGCATCCTGGACAATACAGCTCACCTCCTCCATGACACACTGATCAACCTGAGGAGCACCTTCAGCAACAGACTGATTCCACCAACATGCAGGACAGAACGCCACAGGAGATCCTCCCTATGGTTATAATACTGTACAACTCCTCTCCCTTCTGTTGTGGTGTAGACTGACTTTCTTTCCACCCCCCCCCCCCCCCCCCTCCCCAGTCTTTGCACATCCCCAATCCTTTCCATTCGTCATTTTAATTTCATTTTTCATGTATTTTCTTTTATGACTGTTGGCAGATCAATTTCCTCCCTCGGATAAATAAGGTTCTATTGTATCGTATCATATCGTATCGTATCGTATCTTCATGAATCTTCTTTGCACCCTTTCCAGCTTGACAACGTGGAGGGGGCGTGGCTGTGTTCTGCAGCTGCGGCTCACCGGCAGTCTCTCTGTCTTTTTTTTGTTTTTTGTCTATTGTCATCGTTTAATGTACGTTTTGTTTTATTTTTAACTCTGTATATGTGGGGGGGGGGGGGTGGTGGGGGGGTTAGGGGAAACCTTTTTTTCAAATCTCCTCCTCAACGGAGATGCGACCTTTACCGTGTCGTATCTCCGTTCGCGCTACGGCCTAACATCGTGGAGTCGGCGGCCTCCAGCTGGGATCGACCTTGAAGACTCCGGTCGCAGTACCTGGACTTACCATCTCGGAGGCTTCGGCCGTGGGCCCTGCAGACCGCAACATCGGGAGTTCGCAGGTCCCTGGCTGGCAACCGGTTTTTGGGAGCTCCAGCCGTAGCAGCTTCGACCGCCCCGAAGTGCGAGGTATGATCGACCTGCTCGCAGGCCCTTCATCACCCTGCGTGGCTCGGCCGCAGCATTTTCCATCGCCCGGTGGGGGCTCAGGACTTTCATCGGCCTGCTCGGCTCGGCTCGGCCCTGGGACTTTCCATCACCCGGTGGGGGCTCAGGACTTTCATCGGCCTGCTCGGCTCGGCTCGGCCCTCGGACTTTCCATCGCCCGGTGGGGGCTTCAAAAAGTTGGGAGCCTCGATCACCTCGTGGCACCACGGGAGAAGAATGAGGAGGAGATAAGACTTTGCCTTCCATCACAGTGAGGATGTGCCTAGAGCAATCACTGTGATGGCTGTTTGTGTAAATATTGTATCTGTGTGTCCTGTGCTTTTTGTTGTCTACTGCCGGACCCTGACGTGAGAGGATGCTGGCGTTGTTTATTCGCCGCTTCTCCGTTAGGATAGTTTGTCTGTTTGTTTTTATGTTTGATTGTTTATGTAAAGCGCTTTGAGCTTCTGGAAAGGCGCTATATAAAATAAATGCTTATTATTATTATTATTATTATTATTCCGATGACATAGTGACCAAAATTGAACACAATACTTTAAACGTGGCCTCATCGCCATCTTATATAACTGCAACTTCCCAACTTCTATACTCAATACTTTAAGTGATGAGGCCAATGTGCCAAAAGAATGATGGTTACTTGGACAATGTATCATATCATATCATATCATATCATATATATACAGCCGGAAACAGGCCTTTTCGGCCCTCCAAGTCCGTGCCGCCCAGCGATCCCCATACATCAACACTATCCTACACCCACTAGGGACAATTTTTTATTTTTTATTTTTTTTACATTTACCCAGCCAATTAACCTACATAACTGTACGTCTTTGGAGTGTGGGAGGAAACCGAAGGTCTCGGAGAAAACCCACGCAGGTCACGGGGAGAACGTACAAACTCCTTACAGTGCAGCACCCGTAGTCAGGATCGAACCTGAGTCTCCGGCGCTGCATTCGCTGTAAAGCAGCAACTCTACCGCTGCGCTACCGTGCCGCCCTGGAGGATTGTACTGGAGGATTATCAGCAGCCACGTGCCTGCAGCCAGCACCAGGGTTGGAGAAAGTGTTGGCTATTTTTTACACTTGATAAAGAATAATAGACTCATAAAGTTATACGTTGGCAATTGCTGTAACTCATTATAAGGCCCATTAATTGGCAAGCATTTAATTCGCCTAGGTCAGCGGAATAGATACACCACCAAACACACCACACACCCTAGACACTCCACACACCATGTCTACCTCTCTGGTCTGTTGCTATCAGGATCCAATGTGTAGGAAAGAACTGCAGATGCTGATTTAAATTGAAGATAGACACAAAATGATGCAGTAACTCAGCGGGGCAGGCAGCATCTCTGGAGAGAAGGAATGGGTGACGTTTCAGGTCGAGATCGTGCTTCAGATTGAAGAAGGGTCTCGACCCAAAATGTCACCCATTCCTTCTCTCCAGAGATGCTGCCTGTCCCGCTGAGTTACTCCAGCATTTTGTGTCTGCTATCAGGATCCATGGCAGTTAGAGAGAGAGAGACATTATTGATGTCCTGGTTAGCAAGTGGTCCTGACGACACCAATAATGATGTTACAAGGGAGAAACAAAGATCTGCAGTGCTGGAGTAACTCAACAGGTCGGGCAGCATCTGTGGGGAAGATTTATAGGTGACATTTCACAGAGTGCTGGAGTAACTCAGCGGGTCGGGCAGCATCTGTGGGGAAGATTTATAGGTGACGTTTCACAGAGTGCTGGAGTAACTCAGCGGGTCGGGCAGCATCTCTGGGGAACATGGATAGGTGACGTTTCACAGAGTGCTGGAGTAACGCAGCGGGTCGGGCTGCATCTGTGGGGAACATTGATAGGTGACATTTCACAGAGTGCTGGAGTAACTCAGCGGGTCAGGCAGCATCTCTGGAGAACATGGATAGGTAACATTTTGAATCTTTAGTCTAAAGAGGGGTCCCGACCCGAAACATCGATAATCCATGTTCTCCAGAGATGTTGCCTGATCTGCTGAGTTACTCCAGCACTTTGTGTCTTTTTTTGATATTACAAGGGGCACATGGTTCATCCACAGAGCAGTGCGGCTCCACATTTTCCATCCATCCAGGCACGTTGTGGAACTTTGAGTAGTTTCTCCTGACTTCTAGGTCTTAAAGAGCAACTTGTTTTTGCTTACTTCCCTTGATTTATTTGGATTGTGAGTAAATCAAAATGAACATTTATATTTTTATTTGGCCCAAATAAAAATGAGAATTGTTAACTCAATTCCCACTGAGCATCAAACTTTGGGTTTTCCCATCTATTGCTCAACTCGTCATTGAGCCATTGGGAAAGATATCAAAGCTTTGGATTTCCATCAGTTTGAAGACGGGGCCTGACCCGAAACGTCATCTATCCATTTACTCCAGAGATGCTGCCCGACCTGTTGAGTTACTGCAGCATTTTGTGTGTGTCTTTGGATTTCCTTATTTTTTAACCATTATTTAAATCTTTCAGTTCTCTATGAATGACTAAAAGCAATGTTTTGTAAACTAGAACTTGATCAATATGTTAATATATGCATGAGAAAATTAAAATATATAATTGAACAAGATAAGATATGGTTGAGATTAACAAGTCGAGTGCACACACTAATATTACAAATCAGAATTGGGAAAAGTGGCCAGTTACAACAATAAGTTCATAAGTGATAGGAGCAGAATTAGGCCATTCAGCCCATCAAGTCTACTCCACCATTCAATCATGGCTGATCTACCTTCCCCTCTCAACCCCATTCTCCTGCCTTCTTCCCGTAGCCCCTGACACCCGTACCAATCAAGAATCTATCTATGTCTGCCTTGAAAATATCCATTAACTTGGCCTCCACAGCCGGCTGTGGCAATGAATTCCACAGATTCACCACCCTCTGACTAAAGAAATCTCTCCTCATCTGCTTCCTAAAGGAACGTCCTTTAACTCTGATGCTATGACCTCTGGTCCTAGACTCTCCCACTAGTGGAAACATCCTCACCACATCTACTCTATCCAGGTCTGATGGAGAATAGAGAATAGATAATGGAGAATGATGAAGTTCAACTCCTCAATTGATACAACCTTTATCTGCAAAAGGAATTTCAATAGATGTTTTGTGCAGATTCTAAAATGAATTGGACAGGCGGAACCAACGCTGCTTTTGATTGCAGAGATGCATCATTTGTTTGGGTTAAGACCCATGATATATTTTGTCTCGAAATGTTGTAGGTTTCAAATAATTTTAGGCACAATGGTGATACAAATTTGCAGCATCTTGTCACCTTCAAATTTTGTGTTAGAAATCACTTCAAAGTAAATTGATTCCTGAACTAAAAACATTTACTAACATTTACCCAAAAAAATCACCACTGTGTTGTGGTGGCACAGTGGTGCAGCTAGTAGAGCAGTTGCCTCACAGAGCCAACGACCTGAGTTCGATCGTGTCCTCGGGTGTTGTCTGTGTGGAGTTTGCATGTTCTCTCTGTAACCACACTTCCTTTCCCTTTCTTGCCTTCTCCATTGGCATCTCCACTGTTCGAGATGATTGCCCACCAACTTTCACGGCCGCCTTGACTACTCTTCTTCCCACCCTGCATCCTGCAAGGATTCCACTCCATTCTCACCACTCTCTCTCCCCCATCAGATCCTCTCTCGCGATGAGGCTTACCACACTGCTTCCTGTAAGATTTCTTTCTTTGCTCTTAACCAGAGCTTTTCCCTTATTCCTCACTGTCTCCTCTACTTGCCTCACATTAGCTCTCACCCATCCCATCCTCGCAAGAACAAGGATAGAGCTCCAAAGATGTACACAAAATGCTGGAGTAACTCAACGGTCAGGCAGCATCTCTGGAGATGCTGCCTGACCTGCTGTTTGTGCCTACCTTTAGTATAAACCAGCTTCTGCAGAACCTTGTTATTACATAAGGATACAGCTCCCTTGCCCTTTCCTTCCAACTCACATTCAATGGATCACCCTCCACATTCTCCGCCACCCCTAATGGGGTTCCACCATTAGATCAATTTTCCCCTCTGCTCCCCTTTCACCATTCCACAGGGACCGTTCTCTCCACATCTCCCAGGTCCACTCTTCCACTAACTACTTCCCTTTTACATGCAGCCGAGGGGGACTCAAAACCTACCCTCTTACTTCTTTCCTCACCACCATTCAGAGCCCCAAGCAATGCTCCAAGATGAAGCAGTGACTCACTTGCACTTCTTCCAATTTAACATCTTGCATTTGGTGCTGACAACATGGTCTCCACGTTGATCACTTTGCCCTCTTTGTGTTGCACTAAACATTATGTTGCACTAAACATTATTCGCTTATCATGTGTCTATACACTGTAAATGGCTCAATTGTAATCACGTATTGTCTTTCCGCTGACTGGACAAAAACTTTTCACTGCACCTCAGTACACGTGACGATAAACTAAACCGAAACTGAACTGAACTGAACTATGCCGAACAACTCTGTTCAGTAAGGTTGCCAACTATCTCACTCCCAAATATGGGACAAGGTGACATCATCGCCCCGCGCCCAATGTTATCTCACCCAGCCAGCGGCCATGTGCTCCCGCTCCACCAATGGCGGCCGCCCGGGCCGGGAGGCGGGTTGCTACGCAATCTCCATTAGGTGAACACACCTGGCCCCGTTCCCCAAACACACTCCGTTAGCCTGCACTGTCCCAGCGGACAGCGTCCCGCGGGCCTAACGCGGGACAAGGGCAGTCCCGTATGGGACAAACCAATTTAGCCCAAAATAAGGGAAGTCCCGGCTAAAACGGGACAGTTGGCAACCCTTCTGTTCAGTAGGCAAAGGTGAACGGAAGCTTCCAGCTCCAATGGGCCTTTATGGCCAGCTGCAGCTGGGATTTTGAGAGTGGTACCAAACCTGGCGACTCTTGCATTTGAATTCTGTGGGATGTTTCTATGCCTTACACACTGAACCAGCGATTGTACTTATGTGTGGCAATAATCTTACTGATCTGTGTGCAAAAGAAGAATTTCACGGTGCCTTGGTACACGTGATAATAATGAACCATAGAATCATCTAACCATTGGGCAGCACGGTGGTGCAGCGTAGAGTTGCTGCCTTACAGCGCCAGAGGCCCGGGTCTGACCCTGACTACAGGTGCAGTCTGTATGGAGCTTGTGCGTTCTCCCTGTGACCTCGTGGGTTTTCCTCCGGTGCTCTGGTTTCCTCCCACACTCACCAAAGATGTAAAGCTTTGTATTTTAATTGGCTTTGGTAAAAATTGTCAGAGCTGCCAGAGGAGATAGTATGTAGTGTGTGCTAGTGTGTAACAGGATCGCTGGTCGGTGTGGACTACATGGGCCGAAGAGCCTGTTTCTGCGCTGTATCTCTAAACTAAATTAAACTGAACTAAATGTGTTGGAAGAAACTGCAAACGCCGGTTTAAATCGAAGATAGACACAAAAACTGGAGTAACTCAGCGGGTCAGACAGCATCTCTGGAGAAAAGGAATAGTTGACTTTTCAGAAGAAGGGTCTTGACCCAAAACATCACCTATTTTTGTGTCTATCTGGACTAAACTAAACATTGCTTGTCATTTTAAATCTCTGTCCCACTCCTGCTATGATATTCTTGGTCTTCAATCTCCTACATTATTCCAATATCACTTTGAGGAACAGGGCCTCATCTGGACATGTTTAGATTTAGATTTAGAGATACAGCGCGGAAACAGGCCCTTCGGCCCACCGGGTCCGCGCCGCCCAGCGATCCCCGTACATTAGCACTATCCTACACACACTAGGGACAATTTATTATTATTTTTTACATTTGCCCATCCAATTAACCTACATACCTGTACGTCTTTGGAGTGTGAGAGGAAACCCAAGATCTCGGAGAAAACCCACGCAGGTCACGGGGAGAACGTACAAACTCCGTACAGACGGCGCCCGTAGTCAGGATCGAACCTGAGTCTCCGGCGCTGCATTCGCTGTAAGGCAGCAACTCTATCGCTGCGCCACCGTGCCGCTATCTGGACCTGATATTGAATTTAACAATTTTCAGCAAAGCCACTTCATTGTGCAATCTATATATGTGGCTGTACCCATCTCTTTCCTATTTAGTTTTATTTGTTTTTATAGAACTATTTTTATTTGAAAATACCATTTATTAATTCTATTCCCACTTACTCCACATCCTCAACTCCTTCAGGGGGGTCAAGGAAAGAGCGTTCACGTTGCGGCCCCGTTTCCACCTATCCTTCCACCACCAGGCACAAGAAGCACAAGAAGCACAAGACGCAATTGTAGGCAGATGCCGAGAAGTGTGCTCAGCTCTGCCTGACCAATTTCTAATCTTGTGATGTGGACTTGATAAGAAGAACTCCTTTAAGGATGATGACTATCGACTCCATGAGAGGAATAGATCGGGTGGATGCACAGAGTCTTTTGTCCAGAGTAGGGGAATCGAGAACCAGAGGACATAGGTTTAAGATGAGGGGTGACAGATTTAATTGGAACCTGATGGGTAACTTTTTTACACAAAGGGTGGTGGGTGTATAAAGCGAGCTGCCAGAGGAGGTAGTTGATGCAGGTACCATCACAGCATTTAAGAAACATTTAGACAGGTACACGGATAGGACAGGTTTAGAGGGATATGGGCCAAAAGCAGGCAGGTGGGACTAGTGTAGATGGGACATATTGACCAGTGTGAGCAAGTTGGGCCGCAGGGCCCGTTTCCACGCTGTACGACTCTATGACTCTATGACTAACTGTGTTTTAATATCAATTATATCTCTTTTTGGAACAAGCACCTGCAGTTCCTGATGCCTCTGTATGTTCGTTCACTAAGGTTGGCTGAAGAAGGGTCTCGACCCGAAACGTCACCCAATCCTTCTATCCAGAGATGCTGCCTGTCCCGCTGAGTTACTCCAGCATTTTGTGTCTATCTTCGGTGTAAACCAGCATCTGCAGTTGCTTCCTGCACATGTACTTTGTAGAACGTCCTCCATTTACTTCTCCACATCCATGGGTCACATTAAAGCTTGCACTAGGCCAGCTTTTCTGACCTTCTCTTTCTGCAGCTCACTTGCAGTGCAAAAGATGCAACAGTGGTCGGGCAGTGGATTAGGAAAAATAGATTTATGAAGTGAAACTGAGACCCGACTGTATGTCGGGTAGAATTAAATAAACTGGTGTACAGTGATGATGCTTAACAGTCCTCAATAAAATGAGACACTTTCTTTGATGTCCGTGAAATGACTTGCAAATGCCAGCAAAGAAGTGTGTTACCTATTAGAGGGAATTAACTATTAAAGGAATATCAATGAACTGCACAGATGCTGACGTGATCTATGGAATCACTTAGAATCGGTTATGTATTTGAACCTAATCAGACCAAAGCTTTCTTTTTTTAATTTCTGTATGAATATTGTTTACCCTACGAGCCTCCTGTGAACAAGGAATTTCATTGCACCCTGGTGTTTGTACAATAAACAAATCTGAATCTGAATCTAATCCTTGCTGTTCTCAGTACAAAGGGAAAACATGGGTTTTTTTTCGCTGTTACATTTGTCTTACTAACTTGCCTTTATTCCTAGGCTTCCATGCCGAAAGTATAACAGCCGTGAAATGGGTCATGAAGTCAGGATAGGCTCAATCACCAGATGAATGGTGATTGATCTTTATTGAACTGTCTTTTTCATGCTGCCCTCTCCACACAACATGCATTACAGATGTAGAATCGTATTGACTGTGTGGATGATGTGTACATATTAAAAATGAGACAAATCACAGCATGGATCCAAACTTCAGAGTTGCTATTTCCCAGAGGCCTTCCTTTCCAATCTGTGGAGATCGAAATCTAATTACAATCAAACTCCATTAATGGCCACTGAGCTGCGGTGGAAAAGATTGTTTAAAAGGCGTTTTCAGATAATTCCAAACATCTTTAAATAAAACAAGTTACTAAAATGTAACTCTTCCAGAATATAGAAAGTAACATTCTGCATAACACCAGAACTTAATGTCTTAATATGCGTGTAATTTGCTATTTTAATCATTTTACATCATGTCCTCATTTGGTAACTTTCCATGATTTTACTTTCACGCTGTTCTTCTACCATAATGCACAGTTGGATTGAAGAACTCATCACAGGTCTTTGTGTTTCAACACTAATTTCTCCTTTGCAATTTCATCCAGGCCTTCATATGACCGCCCTTAAAATCATTGCAATCTCTCTGATGTTCTCATCGTTTCCTCCTGCGATGGCGATATATTTTAAAAAAAGCAAACTGTTTAAAACTCTCCTCAAAACCAATCCTGCGCATTAAAATACCAATTGCTCATTATGTTAAAACGTTGAAGCTTGATTTGATATAATTGGAACGCCCTTTTAAAGGAGAGCGGTTGAGCAGAACTAATCACCGGGTGACATTGGGCATATCTTCACTTTCCACACAGAACTGACCCTCTCACACTGGTTCAATAATTGTGAAGATAGACACAAAATGCTGGAGTAACTCGACAGGTCGGGCAGCATCTCTGGAGAAAAATAATAGGTCAGAACCTCTTCTTCAGACTGAAAGTAGAGGTGGAGGGGAGGGAGGGGGGGGGGGGGGGCGAATTGGAGATGAGAAAAGGCCAGAACAGACCAGGGATGGCAACAGTGACCTCAGGAGCCCACAATGCCCCATTGTTGGCTGGGGAAGATGTGCTAACGAGAGGGATACAAGGAAATTGTGATGTGATTCATTGCAACCATTTCTCCAGGGTAAACATCGGACTGACTCTGCTTCTTCTATTACATTAACCTTCCCCTGTTATGCCTTTTTATGACAAAACAAATACAAGTACAATTATATTATGGATGAAAAAACAGCACAGGAATAGACCCTTTGGCTCACAATGTCTGTGCTGATCATGATGCCAAGACCAACTTTTCTTTGCCTCCACATAATCCATACCCCTCCATTCCCTGCATATCCATGTGCCTATCCAACAGTCTTTTAAATGCCGCTATAGTATCTGCCTCCACCACCAACCCTGGCAAAGTGTTACAGGCACTCACCATCCACTGTGTACAAAAGATACCCTGCACGTATCCTTTAAATTAGAACAGGGTTTGCATTCACAGAAATAGTAATCCACTGATGGTTTGTTTAGTGCATGACCTCAATGGCACTTGTTAATTTGTGAAGCGATAGATTATGCATTTATATGGAACTTTGTGATGGATTCAAGATTTAAAATGGAGATGGAGATTCGCAGAGAACGATCAATTATGAAGAACATTGGAATAGGTTTGGGTGTTGGGGGGCATAGTGGCGCAGCAGTCGAGTAATTTACGAAGGGGAAATCATGCTTGACTAATCTTCTGGAATTCTTTGAAGATGTAACTAGGAAAATTGACAGGGGAGAGCCGGTGGATGTGGTGTACCTCGACTTTCAGAAAGCCTTTGACAAGGTCCCACATAGGAGAATAGTGGGCAAAATTAGAGCACATGGTATTGGAGGTAGGGTACTGACATGGATAGAAAATTGGTTGGCAGACAGAAAGCAAAGAGTGGGGATAAATGGGTCCCGTTCAGAATGGCAGGCAATAACTAGTGGGATACCGCAAGGCTCGGTGCTGGGACCGCAGCTATTTACAATATACATTAATGACTTGGATGAAGGGATTAAAAGTACCATTAGCAAATTTGCAGATGATACAAAGCTGGGTGGTCGTGTGAACTGTGAGGAAGATGCTATGAGGTTGCAGGGTGACTTGGACAGGTTGTGTGAGTGGGCGGATGCATGGCAGATGCAGTTTAATGTGGATAAGTGTGAGGTTATCCACTTTGGTGGTAGGAATAGGAAGGCAGATTATTATCTGAATGGTGTCAAGTTAGGAAAAGGGGACGTACAACGAGATCTGGGTGTCCTAGTGCATCAGTCACTGAAAGGAAGCATGCAGGTACAGCAGGCAGTGAAGAAAGCCAATGGAATGTTGGCCTTCATAACAAGAGGAGTTGAGTATAGGAGCAAAGAGGTCCTTCTGCAGTTGTACAGGGCCCTAGTGAGACCGCACCTGGAATACTGTGTGCAGTTTTGGTCTCCAAATTTGAGGAAGGATATTCTTGCTATTGAGTGCGTGCAGCATAGGTTTACTAGGTTAATTCCCGGAAGGGCGGGACTGTCATATGTTGAAAGCCTGGAGCGACTAGGCTTGTATACACTGGAATTTAGAAGGATGAGAGGAGATCTTATCGAAACGTATAAGATTATTAAGGGGTTGGACACGTTAGAGGCAGGAAACATGTTCCCAATGTTGGGGGAGTCCAGAACAAGGGGCCACAGTTTAAGAATAAGGGGTAGGCCATTTAGAACTGAGATGAGGAAAAACCTTTTCAGTCAGAGATTTGTGAATCTGTGGAATTCTCTGCCTCAGAAGGCAGTGGAGGCCAATTCTCTGAATGCATTCAAGAGAGAGCTAGATAGATCTCTTAAGGATAGCGGAGTCAGGGGGTATGGGGAGAAGGCAGGAACGGGGTACTGATTGAGAATGATCAGCCATGATCACATTGAATGGCGGTGTTGGCTCGAAGGGCCGAATGGCCTCCTCCTGCACCTATTGTCTATTGTCTATTGTTTATTACAACGTCAGAGGCCCAGGTTCAATCCTGACTACGGATGCAGTCTGAAAGGAGTTTGTACGTTCTCCCTGTGACTGCATGGGTTTTCTCCGGGTGCTCCGATTTCTTCCCGTATTCCAAAGGCATGCAGGTTTGTAGGTTAATTGGCTGCTGTAAATTGTAAATCATCATTAAAGTGTAGGATAGTGTTCGTGCAACCTAGTGATCATTGGTCGGCGCGGACTCGGTGGGCTGAAGGGCCTATTTCCACGTTTTATGTCTAAAGTCTACAGTCTCAAAGCAAGTAGCTAAGAAATGTTCAAACGTCCCTTGGAAGGCTGTTGATACATTTACGCGGTTGTTTAGAATATTATTGACCATTGTGTGAATCATTTGTCCATTGAGGCTAATTGGGCCTAAAATAAAGGCTTGCTGGCTAGTAAATTTAATAAAAGAATGAGTAATTGGGCTGATGTTACACTGCTTTAACTTTTTTCTTTCTACTTGTTAGTAAAATATAGGCATGCAAATTAGAATCAACAAGTGTTTTTAATTATTGTCAGTGATATATTCCCAAAGTTTGTAAATCATGTTGCCCATGTGTTAAGTAGATGAGTCTGTGTAAGGTACATCCACCTTTACAATGTTAGTCTTTGTCCATCATTTTCCATGCTGTAAGTAGTATGTGTTACAAGGTCATAAGGTCATAAGTGATTGGAACAGAATTAGGCCATTCCACCCATCAAGTCTACTCTGCCATTCAATCGTGGCTGATCTATCTCTCCCTCCTAACCCCATTGTCCTGCCTTCTCCTCATAACCCCTGACACCAGGACTAATTAAGAATCTATCTGGCTCTGCCTTAAAAATATCCATTGTTGTTATAATCATGCCACTTTTCTGTATGTGGATTGTCAACAACTCTTTGACAGTCTGAAAAAGGGCCCTGACCCGAAATGTCACCTGTCCAAGTCCTCCAGAGATGCCTGAAGAAGTGTCTCGACCCAAAACGTCACCCATTCCTTCTATCCAGACATGCTGCCCCCTGTCCCACTGAGTTACTCCAGTATCTTGTGTCCACCTCCACAGATGCTGCCTGACCAGTTGAGTTGCTCCAGCACTTTGTGTTGCACTCAAGGTTCCAGCATCGGCAGTTCCTTGTATCTACCTTTGACATTCAATGCCTGGTCTGAAGTATGCTACTATCTGGAGCTTTGACAAAGGTTGCCGATGATATCACAGCCAGGCTATGTAGTCGCATATCTGGCCCAGGAAAGGGTGATTATATCAAAAGGCCAAATTAAACAAGCTAAATGATGACAGATGGAAGCTAATGTGGGCATACGCAAGATAATGCACAATGATTGAGGAAACTCAAAACATGTGTACAAAATGGACGGTTGCTTATAAGCAAAAAAAGAAGCCAGAAAAACATTTGGGTGTGATTATCAACCTTGTAGTGAAAATATTCAGTGAATGTGAGGCTGCCTTCAGAGGGGCTTGCTGAAGAGTGGGAAGCATCTCAAGGGCATTTTATTATAAGTCAAAACATAAGGGCCTGGTAAACCCCTTGATGTGGCCACGTTTACCTGCAGCCTGACATTGATGCATGAAAAGGGCATCAGGGAAGAACAGAATTGGACTTCAACTATAAGCCATGAGTTAAAGCTTACGGCAAAGGACTATTTTCACTTTCAGTTAACTCTTCTTGAAACGGATTGCCCAAAAATTCTCAATTAATTTGGTTTAGTTGTGAGATGCAGTGTGCAAGCAGGCCCTTAGGCCCAGCGAGTCTGCACCGACCAGCGGTCATTCATAATAAGTGCACAGAAAAACACTTGATAAGTGTAGGAGAAGGAAATAAAACATCTTTAGAAGATTTCAATCAGGAAGCTTAAAAACAATCCAGTCCCACAAGTGTGTTGATACATCAGTTGTCAGAGGAATGTTCCATTGGCGTTTGGCAGCTTTCAGAAACACAACCTTAATCTTATCCTTAGCAGTGTAGACTCACCCAGGGTGTTGTTATCCCAGCTGAATTGATTCTATCCTCAGCTGACCTTTGCACACTCACTTTCCTCCTATTTGCTTTGCACACTCACTTTGCTCCTCCTATTCACATACAAAGCCCTAAACGGGCTTGCCCCCCCTTTATCAAAACTATCTGACTATCCCGCGGTCTCGGCTTAAGCTCAGGGCTGACCGTGCTTTTGCGGTTGCAGCTCCTAGACTGTGGAACAGCATCCCTCTCCCCATCAGAACTACCCCCTCCATCGACTCTTTTAAGTCCAGGCTCAAAACCTATTTCTACTCCCTAGCGTTTGAGGCCCTCTGAGGGGGCGCTGTGAACTGTTTATGTATGTGCTGTTATGTTTGTGTGCCATTGTATGTTCGTTTCTTAGTACCTGAACTGATGTACAGCACTTTGGTCAACGTGGGTTGTTTTTAAATGTGCTATACAAATAAAATTAACTTGACTTACTGTAGGACCCAGTGATTAGAAATGTTGTTCATATCTCCATCATCTACCCCAAGCTGTTTCCTCACTCTCCAATGTTAAAGGATAAGTATTATGAATAACATTTTGTGTCTATTAATATTTTTAATATCAAAGGATAAGTGTGATTGTTGAAAACAATCTCTTTTGAATGGTTGTGTGTAATTTGTTTAACCTAGCATCATTACTGCATTGTCTGACTGAGATACTAATTCCAATAATAATCAGAATCATGAAGGTAACTGCATTGTACCCAGTTAAAGATCATACAACACAATGATTTATTCACAAAATGCTGGAGTAACTCAGCAGGTCAGGCAACATCTCAGGAGAGAAGGAATGGGCGACGTTTCGGGTCTCCCGAAATGTTGCCCATTCCTTCTCTGCTAGGATGCTGCCTGACCTGCTGAGTTACTCCGGCATTTTGTGAATAAATACCTTCGATTTGTACCAGCATCTGCAGTTATTTTCTTATACAACACAATGATATGCATTATCAGCAGATTAAGGAGGGATTTTGAAGACTGTTCTGAAAGAACTACACATTTAAGGTCACTGAATGCCCCAACTGCATTAAGTTTTAGTTTTAGAGAAACAGTGTAGAAACAGGCCCTTTGTCCCACTGAGTACGCACCGACCTACAATCACCCATACGCTAGACCTAGCCTACATATCCAAGGACAATTACCAGAAGCCAACTAACCTACACACCCGCATGTCTTTGGGATGAGGGAGAAAAGCTGAGCACCCAGAGATAGCCCATGCAGTCACAGGGAGAACGTCCAAACTCCGTACAGACAGCAGCCATAGTCAGGATGGAACCCGGGTCTCTGGCGCTGTGAGGCAGCAACTCTACCGCTGAGTCACTGTGCAGCTCTAGTGAACACAAACACAAGCTTGTACAGCAATGTAGGATGAATTTAATATTCATTCCCGCTGCATCTACAAGCAAGTTACACACAGCTTCACCTGCCGTCATGTAGTGAGATCAAAGTGGAACTCTGAACAAACTGAACTTTTTGTTTAGATTTATTCAGAATAATCCGTCCCATCACAGTTAGACTTCATCATGAGAACCATATGGGCCCGTGATTTGAAGCAAATTCTAATTAAAAGCAGCTCCCTTCTGAGATGACATTTGGGGAAAAGTCTCTGAATTGACTTTGATTTTTACAGTTGCTGCATGCTTTCAAAACATAATAATGTTCCAGCGTAATTAGACGCATTTTCAGCTCCTACATGCCAGAGCTTTACTTGCACTAATTGTGTTGTCAGTCACTTTTATAATGCTGACAAACCAGAAGATTGTACTGTTAAAAAATCGCTCGTGTAAGGTCATTGAATACAAATCTGCTTCACTGACTGATTGGTGTAATCATGAATCTCTATATCATGTAAGAATATCCCATTTAGCTGTGAAAGACCAGTTTGATTTACTCCACTCGTTCCAAGTATAAATGAACTAAATATATTAGATTTTTCACCAGATTTTACGTGGAGACTTCATCTCACAAATATTGAGATTTAGAGATTTGGAGACACAATGTTGAAACAGGCCCTTCGGCCCGCCAAGCCCACGCTGACCATCAATTACCTGCTCATGCTAGCTTTAAGGGGGCACAGTGGGTGGTAGAGTGGCACAGCTGGTTGTGCCACTGCCACGCAGCATCAGAGACATGGGTGGAGTTTGCACAGTTCTCCCGGTGATCACGTGGGTTTCCTCTGGGTGCGCTGGTTTCCTCCCACATCCCAAAGATGTGTGGGATTGTAGGTTTATTGGCCTCCAGTGGGTAGCGGGTCGTTGAAGGTCAGAGTGGACATGGCATGCCGAAAGACCTGTTTCCATGGCCTTGTGTATCTCTAAACTAAACTCAACTAAACTATCTTCTCCGACTTTCACATCCTCTCCCTGCACACTCGAGACAATTTACAGAGGCCAATTAACCTATAAACCCGTACGTCCTTGGGCTGTGGGAGGGGACTGGTGCACCCAGAGAAAACCTTTGCAGTCCAGGGAGAGCCTGCAGACTCCACACGGACAGTACCTGAGGTCTGAATTCAACCCTCTGGCACTGAGACAGCAACTCTACCTGCTGTGGTACATGCCACCCAAATTCAGAAGAATGAACAGTGTTTCTGCAGGAATTCTACAATGAGACTACATAAGGTGGGCTAGTTATTCTTTCTGGTAGAGCAATTTCATTTGTTTGACGGATGGTGGAATTTAATCAGTTCTTGCTCCTTTCATTGTGTGTTGTGCACTTCCATAATTAGCTGCAGGCCGCTGCATGTGTGACTGTCACGTGCATGCATTCTGAGAGCACTTGTGCAAAATCTACTCCTGCATCTGATGCACAAATGCCTTCAAACGTTGTCACAGTGCCGGCTGATCCCTCTGCTCACCACTGAGGGTGGCACAGACTGTGCTGTTTTTGTTCAATTACGTTTAAATATTTTCACTTCTGTAAAAATATAATTTGTGTTACCTGTTAAGTTCCCTATTTAAGTGCTGATGTTTGTTTCTGTCTGGGATTTTCCTCAAGTGAGCCTTGTGCTCTTGTTATCCAGGGTTGTTCCTTCATGCTAAACCTTGTAGTCTTGTTTATCAGCATTCTAGTAAAGGCCTTTTTGAACAAAGAGGAAGGTGATTGAACTTTATTACCTTCTATCACAGTCAGGAATGTGAAATCTGCTGTGGTGGATGTTTATGTTAAATTTTACTTTATGTGGCTGTGTGTCCTGATGCTTTTCACTTAGTATGACTGTATGGTAACTCAAATTGTATACACTGGAATTTAGAAGGATGAGAGGAGATCTTAGCGAAACGTATAAGATTATTAAGGGGTTGGACACGTTAGAGGCAGGAAACATGTTCCCAACGTTGGGGGAGTCCAGAACAAGGGGCCACAGTTTAAGAATAAGGGGTAGGCCATTTAGAACTGAGACGAGGAAAAACTTTTTCAGTCCGAGAGTTGTGAATCTGTGGAATTCTCTGCCTCATAAGGCAGTGGAGGCCAATTCTCTGGATGCTTTCAAGAGAGACCTAGATAGAGCTCTTAAGGATAGCGAAGTCAGGGGGTATGGGGAGAAGGCAGGAACGGGGTACTGATTGAAAATGATCAGCCATGATCACATTGAATGGCGGTGCTGGCTCGAAGGGCCGAATGGCCTCCTCCTGCACCTATTGTCTATTGTCTATTGTCTAAATTTCACTGTACGTTAATTGGTACATGTGACAATAAATTGATCTTGGAATCTTGAAATCCTGCGTGTAACTAGCTCCTGACTCCTATGTCTTCTCTGTGCTTGGGTCTACTCACCTCTTGGTACCGTTACAGACTCACCCCTTTAACAAGAAAACTGGGCTCCTCGTGCAGTACCTTGAGGGGGTCAGCTTTAATCTGTTGTGTCAGGACAACAGCCTCCTCTTGAATGTCACAAAAACTAAGAGGCTGATTGTAGACTTCAGAAGGGCTCAACATCCGAGGGCGTACACGCCACTGGAGTTAAATGGGATTACTGTGGATAGGGTGAGCAGCTTTAAATACCTGGGAGTCCACATCACAGAGGATCTGACATGGACAACACACATGGCCGTACTGGTGAGTAAGGCAAGGCAGCGCCTTTACCACCTCAGACAGTTGAGGAAATTTAGAGTCTCTCTGAGGATCCTTCAGTGCTTCTACTCTGGGGCTGTAGAAAGCATCTTGTCCGGCAACATCACAATCTGGTTTGGGAACAGCTCTGCCCAGGACAGGAAGGCTCTGCGTACAGTTGTGCATTCGGCTGAACGCACTATGGGAACTACACTCGCCCCCCTGCAGGACCTATACATCAGGAGGTGCAGATCCAGAGCCAGCAACATTATGGGGGACCCCTACCACCCCTGCAACGGACTGTTCCAGCTGCTATGGTCAGGCAAACACCTCCGCTGTCACGCTGTGAAAACGGAGAGGATGAGACAAAGTTTCTTCCCACAGGCCATCAGGACTGTTAACTCTCATATCACCAGGGACTCATTTAATTTACTGTATTAATTTATTTTTGTGTTAGCACAATCCGCAGGCGTTGCCACTTTCATTTCACTGCACATCTTGTATGTGACAAATAAACTTGACTTGACTTGACTTGACTTGACTCAGAGTCTAAGATAGATCTTCCCGCAGACTAGGTCCTGCTTTAAGTATTTGAGTGCTCCCTTGAATTATCATATCATCATATCATATATATACAGCCGGAAACAGGCCTTTTCGGCCCTCCAAGTCCGTGCCGCCCAGCGATCCCCGTACATTAACACTATCCTACACCCACTAGGGACAATTTTTACATTTACACGGCCAATTAACCTACATACCTGTACGTCTTTGGAGTGTGGGAGGAAACCGAAGATCTCGGAGAAAACCCACGCAGGTCACGGGGAGAACGTACAAACTCCTTACAGTGCAGCACCCGTAGTCAGGATCGAACCTGAGTCTCCGGCGCTGCATTCGCTGTAAAGCAGCAACTCTACCGCTGCGCTACCGTGCCGCCCAATCCCCACACTTGTTTCATCATCCATTGTCACATCTTTGATGGCACCCAAAGCCAACATGCCAATCCCATGCCTGACTGCATCTTTGAGGAAGTGCCCTCTGCTAACCCTCTGATGAAATGGGTCTTCAGTCACTGATCAACTGGCTCTCAAATTTCCATCCTTTGATGTCCCAAAGAAAGACACAAAGCACTGGATTAACTCAGCGGGTCAAGCAGCAGCCTGGGAGAACATGGATAGGTGACATTTCAGGTTGGGACCCTTATTGATGTCCCAATTGATGTCCCAATCATCGGTGTCCCGAGCACAGGCCATACTAGAGGCCAACCTCCTCTGCCTCCCCTGCCCCCCACCTCCGCACCCCCCCAACCCCTAATGTTGTTGACGATCAGCTTATTTTCCTTTGCATCTCCATAATGGCAGAGGAACAACCTTGGAGTGTGTTTGTCCTAACACGCACAATGCCTTTAGCCTCATGGGTGGTAGAAAATTGTTATTGGCAGCCCATGCACAACAGCTGGCAAAGTTCCTCCTTCTCACCTGCACAAGCCTGGACTGGAACTCCCCCACTTTGGCAGTGCAGCATTTATAGAACACGTAATTTGCAACAAAATGAATACTGGGCAATTTGGAACAAAGGTCACTTCCATTTGCGTAGCACTTTTCAGTGTTTTGGTCGGTGTTGTTGCTACCGAAATGGAGGAAATGCAGCAGGAAAAGTCTTCACAGCAACCTCCCACAACACGATGAGCGGATAATCTACCTTTTCAATATCAATAATGAAGGGGGGCAGGACAATTGATAACTGGTGCTCACATAAGAAAGTGCAATCACCTGAAGGTTAACAGGGCTTCAGCTAAAACAAGATTAACATAATTTCTTCACTTTTCTTTAGTTTCGTAGAGTCAGAGAGTCATACAGTGTGGAAACAGGCCCTTCGACCCAACTTGGCCAACATGTCCCAGCTACACCCGTCCCACTTACCCGGGTTTGTCCCATATCCCTCCAAGGCTAAGGCTTTGAAATAATGCACTGATGTTGGCATAAACATGTTTCACAACTTTGACCTTGATAGTTACCTGAACAATTCACGTGATCACCGAGGATCTGGATGTTGCCACATCACCCAACATCCTCCAGTAAGGTGGGCAGAAACGGAGACGGTGCTGATTTAGACAAAAGTAAAAGGTCTTCAGACTCCACATTTGCAACGGATGCAGGACAGTTTGAAGAAGGGTCTCGACCTCCGGAGATGCTGCCTGTCCCGCTGAGTTACTCCAGCTCTTTGTGTCTATCTTCACGGCAGTTTACTAATTCGAATAAAGATTTAACGTCTGTTTGGGGGACCCTTTAAAGTAATCTGCTTGCCCTAAATTTAGCAAGCACCACACACAACTGGTTACACACTGCCGAATCTTGGCTCTTAAATGTGCAAGTGTTTACACATCAGATTGGATGATGGAGGAATGATCATCCTCCATGTTCTCCATCACGATGCCAGCCTCTAATTCCTCTCATGCAAGAATTGTTCCTCCCAATACTCACTGAGAACAGTTTTTACCCCAGGGCCATACGAGAACTGAACACTACCTTTGCACTAGGCAACACCGTTAAAAAATCTTGTACTTAATATAATTGTATTTATTTGTTTTTGCATTTATTGCATATATGTTTGTACGCACCGTCAGGATTGGCTATTTTTTAATTTCGTTGTACTCGTTGCAATGACAATAAATGAATATTATTATTATTATTCCTCTTAGACTCTGCCAAGGTTCCTCCCTCTGGCCATTTCAAGGACATACGTAGAGATTGGTGGTGAGATTGGAAACAAATGCTGCCTTTGCAATCTTGTATCACCAATATTGAAGGGATATGGATTATGTGCACATAGATAAGAGTTGGTCTTGGTATCGTGTTTGGCACAGATATTGTGGGCCAAATGGCCTGATCCAGTACTGTACCATTCCACGTGTAGGGAGGAACTGCAGATGCTGGTTTAAATCGAAGATAGATACAAAAAGCTGGAGTTACTCAGCGGGTCTGACAGCATCTCTGGAGAAATGGAATAGGTGATGTTTCAGGTCAAGACCCTTCTTCAGACGGTCTCAGATGGTGAAGAAGGGTCTTGACCTGAAACATTACCTATTCTTTTTCTCCAGAGATGCTGTCTGACCCGCTGAATTACTCCAGCTTTTTATGAGGAAGATTTTTTTCACCCAGAGAGTTGTGAATCTGTGGAATTCTCTGCCACAGAAGGCAGTGGAGGCCAATTCACTGGATGTTTTCAAGAGAGAGTTAGATTTAGCTCTTAGGGCTAACAGAATCAAGGGATATGGAGAGAAATCAGGAACGGGGTACTGATTTTGAATGATCAGCCATGATCATATTGAATGGCGGTGCTGGCTCGAAGGGCCAAATGGCCTACTCCTGCACCTATTTTCTATGTTTCTATGTTTCTATGTTTCTATGTTTCTATGTTTCTATATTGTGTTCTATAATACTTTTCCAATGCAGTGGAAGTGAGGTGGTGTTAATGAGTTATACTGAAGCTGAACCAATTGGAATGGAACTGAAATAAACTCTGCCTGGAGTGAGTTCACATTTGTTGTCTCCAATTCTAATTTCCTGTGTAGGAATATTTTCCGAAACAATCGAACTTGGTTTTATTAAGAAAAATAAGTTGTATTGAAATTGCACTTTCATGAGTTTGGGACATCCCAAAGCACCTTCCTGCCAACGGCATAATGTCTTGTAATGTTCTAGTGAACCAAAACTCAACATTGGATTCTTTCTGTACTAATAATCAGTTCCTGGGGCCTTACTGTGGTATTAATCTTTGTTTTAAAAATATATATTTTTCCTTTCAGCTGTGTTATCTAACATTTTGTGATGTACCTCAGGTGAGAGGAATAGCCACAGTTTAAAATTCCGTACTATCCTGAGGGTGCAAATGTGAAGCCAAGGGGGCGCACACTACCACTAGCTGTGGGGGCAGTAATGGCTTCAATGTTGAGCACTTCTTGTGACTGCCGTCCTGCATTAATTATTTACTACACGGGCTCTTTGGCATTAATGGTCCTTCAGACTGGAGAAACCCCACCCAGAACAGTGCGCGCTCTAAAATAAATAACTGATAAAAGCACAAAAGGTCAACGCACCAAGTGAAAGGAAAACCGTGAATAATCTGCTTTGTGTTCATCCTTACAAAAGGCTGCTTCATTATGGGAACAAGGCTCCCCATTGAGCGATTTCCATCATAAAAGCAGAAGGCAGATTGACCATTAAAAACCTATAAAGAGCAATCAAGAGAGCACCTATTCAACATTGGTTAGTCTTTATCTGTTTCTGAAACGTGCTTGATTCAAGAGGATATTGTGGGTGCCATGATTCAAGGCTATGAATGGAGTAACAATTTATGACACCCAACTTCAGTCTAACTTTTGACCTTGCCTTTCTGGAAGCCCATGTAACTTCCTGACAAGATGTCATGGGGTGAATCAAACACCTAGCATGTAATGCGCGCCAGAGAGTGGGTTCATCTGAAGTCAACACAAACGGCAAGTTCAGTTGTTCTAGTAGTCCATGCGCTAAATGAAAATAAACACACAACTGGAGAACTTCAGAGGTTAGGAATGCAGCAATGGATACTGAAGAATACGGAAGAATACGGAAAAAAAAGATCAATGGTCTGTTCGATGAATGGTCTGTTTTAGCATGGATTAATTTTCAATCATACTGTTAGACTTTAAATTTTAGAGATACAGCATGGAAACAGGCCCTTCAGCCCACTGAGTCCACGCCGAACAGTAATCATCCCATACACTAGCCTACACGCATGAGGGACAATGTGACAACTTACTGAAGCCAATTAACCTACTAATCCGTACGTCTTGGGAGTGTGGGAGGAAACCCGAAGAAAACCGACGTGGTCACAGGGAGAACGTACAAACTCCGTACAGACAGCACCGGCAGTCAGGATCTGTAAGGCAGCAACTCCACCTCTGTAGTATGTAAGAACACATGAAATAATATGGATGCTGATTAAATCCGGCCCCACTCAGCCATTCCATTAGAGTACCTCTGGAGAAAAAGGATAGGTGACGTTCCAGGTTGGGACCCTTCTTCAGATAGTTGTTTGTATGATCTTGGTTTCAATTCCACTTTCCTCTTGACGCTCCTTTAGTCCAAATCTGCCCAAATATTCTTCATAATAAAAAAGAACTTATTCTTGAACCACTTCCAATGCAGGTGTAATCTGCCTTTAATTGAGCGACCAGATCTGTGCATGATGTTCCTCATGCCTCACCAATGTCCCGCACAGTTGTTACCTTGTATAAAAGGCCAATATCCCATTCTAGAAACATAGAAAAATAGGTGCAGGAGTCAGCCATTTGGCCCTTCGAGCCAGCACCGCCATTCAATATGATAATGGCTGATCATCTACAATCAGTACCCAGTTCCTGCTTTTTCTCCAGGTCCCTTGATTCCTTTACCCCTTCCATTCTGCACTTCCAATTACTTCCTTGACTTGCATGCTGACTGCTTGTATTTAATGTACAAGTAGAGGTACAGGTACAGGTACAGGTACAGGTGCAGGTGCAGGTGCAGGTGCAGGGGCAGGCGCAGGGGCAGGCGCAGGTGCAGGTGCAGGTGCAGGGGCAGGCGCAGGTGCAGGGGCAGGCGCAGGGGCAGGCGCAGGTGCAGGCGCAGGTGCAGGCGCAGTCGCAGGTGCAGGCGCAGGTACAGGTGTAGGTACACCACCCTTAGTTCCAGAGCTCCGCCGGGTTATCAGTTTTGCCGGACCAACAGAAGTCATGTAATAATAATTCATAATAACAACAATAATAATGATGCGGATTATTGTCTCCACTCCACATGTTGATTTATCCAGAGATATCATATCATATCATATATATACAGCCGGAAACAGGCCTTTTCGGCCCACCAAGTCCGTGCCGCCCAGCGATCCCCGTACATTAACACTATCCTACACCCACTAGGGACAATTTTTACATTTACCCAGCCAATTAACCTACATACCTGTACGTCTTTGGAGTGTGGGAGGAAACCGAAGATCTCGGAGAAAACCCACGCAGGTCACGGGGAGAACGTACAAACTCCTTACAGTGCAGCACCCGTAGTCAGGATCGAACCTGAGTCTCCGGCGCTGCATTCGCTGTAAAGCAGCAACTCTACCGCTGCGCTACCGTGCCGCCCTATATCACAGTTACCAACACACAACATAAAGTATAAGGCACAGCAAACCCAGCTTTTACACTGCAGACCAGCACATTTTTAGAGTGTGGGAGGAAACTGGAGCAAGCGGGGAAATCCCAGGCGGTCACAGGGAGAAGGTGCAGACTCCATATAGACAGTCAGGATTGAACCCGGATTTCAGGTGCTGTAAGGCAGCAACTCTAACGCTGCTGCCATATCATATATTTTTATAAAAACAATAATAAAAGGATCCCACAGTCACTCCAGAGACATGGGGAAGAGGGGGTTGCTCACGTACACTGCCGCTGCCAAACTTCGTTTCCATATCGTAATTTTGTCCAGATTAAAGAAAGTGCCAGGTCAGAGGCTAGTGGAATCAAGGGATATGGGGAGAAGGCAGGCACGGGGTATTGATTGGGGACGATCAGCCATGATCATAATGAATGGCGGTGCTGCCTCGAAGGGCCGAATGGCCTCCTCCTGCACCTATTTTGTATGTTTCTGTGTTTCTATCAGTTGCCAGAAAATCAGCGGTGTACTTGTATAAGGAAACTACTGCTCGAAGTTGTATTTTTATCAATTATTGGTCCACTATATGTTTAGACCAAATTCCAAATAAAGTACCCACAATCTAATCGCTAAATTTATCAATGATGGCTGAAAAACAGTTATTGCAGTGCTACAAATCCTTTGTCGTTTATTAAAGTGTTACCTGCAAGTTTCCCTATGGCAGGTAGAGTATGCTGGAGTAACTCAGCAGGACATGCATCATATCTGGATAGAAGGAATGGGTGACATTTCGGGTCAAGACTTCTTCTGAAGTCACCCATTCCTTCTCTCCAGAGATGCTGCCTGTCCCGCTGAGTTACTCCAGCATTCTGTGTCTATCTTCGGTGTAAACCAGCATCTGCAGTTCCTTCCTACAAGTTTCTTCATGGCACTTTTATACAGAGCAGGCATTCATTCCCAATTAGACAATAGACAATAGACAATAGGTGCAGGAGGAGGCCAGTCGGCCCTTCGAGCCAGCACCGCCATTCAATATGATCATGGCTGATCATTCTCAATCAGTACCCCGTCCCTGCCTTCTCCCCATACCCCCTGACTCCGCTATCCTTAAGAGCTCTATCTAGCTCTCTCTTGAATGCATTCAGAGAATTGGCCTCCACTGCCTTCTGAGGCAGAGAATTCCACAGATTCACAACTCTCTGACTGAAAAAGTTTTTCCTCATCTCAGTTCTAAATGGCCTACCCCTTATTCTTACAGATTTCCACAGATTCTTACACAGAAGTGAGTTAGTGCCTTGAAGTACATTTCCCATGGCAGCCGTAGAAACAGGACATTAAAGCTGCTCTGGAGGAGAGGTAGTGCTGTGGGTCAGGGAGGGCAGGGCAGGTAGGGCAAGGTGCGCCACCATGGGCTGCAGATGTTTGACCCTTTAATGGTTTCCAGTAGCAAATTGCTCCGCTGATGATTAATGGCCCCAAGCCACTGCTGTGAGCGAGCCCAGGTACGGGATCATCATAGGCAGGCCATTGATCACAACACCTTGCAGTGAAGCACGTAATACAAAGCTGTTGTGACCTTAATCAATAACGTCTGTGAAGGTTGCAACACCTGGAAATAATTGAGGCGGAGCCTGTCCCCTAAGCGTGTCTGTCCAAGAGGGAAAAAAATCATATGTTGCTTAGTTTAGTTTAGTTTAGTTTAGTTTAGAAATACAAGGTGGAAAAAGCCCTTTTGACCCACTGAGTCCATGCTAACCAACGATCACCTGTACACTTCTTCTATCCCACACACCAGGGACAATTTGCGGAAGCCATTTAACCTACACCTGCACGTCTTTGGAATGTGGGAGAAAGCCGACGCACCCGGAGGAAACCCACGCAGCCACAGGGAGAATGTACAAACTCCATACAGACAGTACCCATTATCAGGATGGAACCCGGGTCTCTGGCGCGGTAAGGCAGCAACTCTATCGTTGTGCCACCGTGCTGCTCTGCCCCAGTTTTCTCCCATACTGTGTGAGTTTGTAGGTTCACTGGCTTCTGCAAATTGTAAATTGCCTCTAGTGTATAGGATAGTGCTAGTGGATGGGGCGATCGCTGGTTGGCATGGATTCGGTGGGCAGAAGGGCCTGTTTCTGTGCTGTGTCTCTAAAGTCTAAAGTACATGAAGTCTCTCCTTGAGTATGGAGCGGAGTGGCTCCCTCATGCAGCAGTTAGAAACAAACTGTGCAATGACATAGAGTTCGGCAGCATGGAATAATCTTGAGGCTCGGAAATGCTGCCCCTGACCCTGAACTCCATGGGCTGAACTATCCAGGCACACATGAAGTGTGTAGGAAGGAACTGCAGATGCTGGTTTACACTGAAGATAGACACAAAATGCTGAAGTAACTCAGCGGGACAGGCAGCATCTCTGGATAGAAGGAATGTGTGACGTTTCGGGTTGAAACCCTTTTTCAGACTGAGAGTCAGGGGAGAGGGAGACACAGAGATAAGGAAGTGTAAGGTGTGAAAGCAACATCCTTGAACTACATCCCCTTTGATGTCTCGTTTTCACAACTTACACTTCATTTTCGCTGTGTCTCCCTCTCCCCTAACTATCAGTCTGAAGAAGGGTTTTGACCTGAAATGTCACCCATTCCTTTTATCCAGAAATGCTGCCTGTCCCGCTGAGTTACTCCAGGATTTTGTGTCTATCAGGGCACACCTGAAGTTGTACTTATGATTGCAAAAGTTCCCAGATGTCATTGTGGACAAATAATGCATTTTGAGCTGTTGGGTGTTCAAATGGCACAGTTGGAGGTGTAACAGTATAACACTTAATTGTTCTGCATATAAATACAGACTGTCTTTTTTTGTGGGGGATGGGCAGCTGACAAATTCACTTCAGATATCACAAAATGCTGGAGTAATTCAATGGGTCAGGCAGCATCTCGGGAGAGAAGGAATGGGTGACGTTTCGGGTCGTGACCCTTCTTCAGTCTGAAGAAGGGTCTTGACCCGAAACGTCACCCATTCCTCCTCTTCTGAGATGCTGCCTGACCCGCTGAGTTACTCCAGCATTTTGTGATACCTTCGATTTGTACCAGCATCTGCAGTTATTTTCCTACATCATTCACTTCAGATGAATGGTGTGTGTTGCACCACTGTTACTTGGAGGTATCGAGCTGGGAAAAGGGGAACAGTACACAAAGTACATGAAGTCAAATTTCCCAAATTTCTCTGGAACACCAGAGGTAGAAGAATATATAAAGTTATGGGGGCATAGGTAGAATAGACAGTCCCAGGGCTACACATTGCGATAAAATGTAACTATAAAGAGCCAATGGAGGTATTTTCTGTATTCTGTGCAGCAACATGTTTCTGTATTTCTACTTGGTAAAACTCTCAGCAGACCATTTCACTTCCAATTAATTTATGAATCCAATGAGGTCATACTAACTTGGTTTGTGTTATCTCTGCTTCTGAAATTGTTCTGCTTATTTGCTACTGAAATGTTGCTGACTAAAGCTCTCACGTCCCAATCCATTTCCTTAAGCTTTTCCTTCTATTGAAGTTAGCTCTTATTAAATTATACAGTTTGGTCCATGCCTTCCAGTGTTGGAGTCTCATGTCATGTTGAAACGGATTATTCTGTGCTCTATTATCCCAGGATACCATGCCTTGTGCTTCCTGTGTGTTGTCTGGGTGACTTAACATTACCCGGTCAAGATGAACACAACCTCTTTTATCTTTTTTTACGCTGGGTCAAGGAGGTTAGCCTCCAGTTTTGTTCAACATTAAGACAGTGGCTTTTTACATCCTGATGAACTCTATTGCCTTGTAAATCTAATTTCTTTATCTGAAGCAGCTGGACTATAGAATGTGAAAATGATCGCAAATTCTCTGCTTTAATTTCTATGATGAAATTATTGTAGGTTTAGTTTAGTTTAGTTTAGTTTAGTTTAGTTTAGTTTAGTTTAGTTTAGTTTAGTTTAGTTTAGTTTAGTTTAGTTTAGTTTAGTTTAGTTTAGTTTAGTTTAGTTTAGTTTAGTTTAGTTTAGCTTATCTTAGCTTAGCTTAGTTCAGTATGTATTACTATACATAAGCACTTAGATACATCTTCGTTAAGCGTAGATAGACACAAAAAGCTGTAGTAACTCAGCGGGACAGTCAGCATCACTGGGGAGAAGGAATAGGTGACGCTTCGGGTCAAGACCCTTCTTCAGACTAGTCAGGGGAAAGGGAAACGAGAGATATGGATGGAGATATAGAGAGATAAAGAACAATGAATGAAAGATATGCAATAAAGTAACGACGACAAAGGAAACAGGCCATTGTAAGCAGTTTGTTGGATGAAAACGAGAAGAAGGTGCAACTTGTGTGGGGGAGGAATGGAGAGAGAGGGACTGCCGGGGTAACTACTTGAAGTGAGAAAAAAATCAATATTCATACCACCCATGTTGTAAGCTGCCCATGCGAAATATGAGATGCTGTTCCTCCAATTTGTGTTTGGCCTCACTCTGACAATGGAGGAGGCCTAGGACAGAAAGGTCAGTGTGGGAATGGGAAGGAGAATTAAAGCGTTTAGCAACCGGGAGATCAGGTAGGTCAAGGTGTTCAGCAAAACGATTGCCCAGTCTACATTTTGTCTTGCCAATGTATAAGAGTCCATATCTTGAACAACAGATACAGTAGGTAAGGCTGTAGGAGGTGCAAATGAACCTCTGCCCAACCTGAAAGGACTGTAGAGGTCCCTGGACAGAGTTGAGGAAGGAGGTATAGGGACAGCTGTTGCATCTCCTGCGGTTGCTGGGAAAGGTACCTGGGGAGGGGGTGGTTTGGGTGGGAAGGGATAAATTAACCAGGGAGTTGCGGAGGGAACGGTCTCTGCGGAAGGCGGAAAGGGTTGGAGATAGGAAGCTGTGACGAGTGGTGGGATCCCGTTGAAGGTGCGAAAATTTCAGAGGATTATGTGTTGTACCTTTCACCCCATTCAACGGCTGATGGGGTGGAAGGTAAGGACCAGGGGCTCTGTCTCTTTTGTGACTAGGGGGAGGGGGAGCAAGCGCGGTGCTGCGGGGTACCAAGGAGACACGAGTGAAGGCCTCATCAATGATGGGAGAGGGGAACCCCCGTTCCCTAAAGAATGAGGACATCTCAGATGTGAATGATCTGAGATGAAGTGTTCCATACCAGGACATCTCAGATGTCCTGGTATGGAACACTTCATCTTGGGCGCAGATGCAGTGTAGGCGGAGAATTTGGGAGTAGAGGATAGAATCTTTGCAGGAAGCAGGGTGGGAAGAAGTGTAGTCGAGAAAAACAATAGACAATAGACAATAGGTGCAGGAGTAGTCCGTTCGGCCCTTCGAGCCAGCACCGCCATTCAATGTGATCATAGCTGATCATTCACAATCAGTACCCCGTTCCTGCCTTCTCCTCATACCCCCTAAATCCACTATCATTAAGAGCTCTATCTAGCTCTCTCTTGAAAGCATCCAGAGAATTGGCCTCCACTGCCTTCTGAGGCAGAGATTTCCACAGATTTACAACTCTCTGTCTGAAAAAGTTTTTCCTCATCTCTGTTCTAAATGGCCTACCCCTTATTCTTAAACTGTGGCCCCTGGTTCTGGACTTCCCCAACATTGGGAACATGTTTCCTGCCTCTAATGTGTCCAATCCCTTAATAATCTTATATGTTTCAATAAGATCCCCTCTCATCTTAAATTCCAGTGTATACAAGCCTGGTCGCTCCAGTCTTTCAACATACGACAGTCCCGCCTTTCCAGGAATTAACCTAGTGAACCTATGCTGCACGCCCTCAATAGCAAGAATATCCTTCCTCAAATTTGGAGACCAAAACTGCACACGGTACTCCAGGTGCAGTCTCACTAGGGCCCTGTACAACTGCAGAAGGACCTCTTTGCTCCAATACTCAACTCCTCTTATTATGAAGGCCAACATTCCATTGGCTTTCTTCACTGCCTGCTGTACCTGCACGCTTCCTTTCAGTGACTGATGCACTAGATAGGTGTGTGAGTCAATGGGTTTGTAATAGACATCAGTCGATAATCTATCTCCTGTGATGGAGACTGTGAGATCAAGAAAGAGGAGGGAAGTGGTGGCGATGATCCAAGTAAATTTGAGTGCAGGATGGAAATTGGTGGTGAAGTCAATGTAGTCCATGAGTTCTGCATGGGTGCAGGAGGTAGTACCGATGCAGTCATCAATGTAATGGAGATAGAGTTCAGAGATAGAGTTCGGGGATAGGGCCTGTGTATGACTGGAACAGGGATTGTTCAATGTACCCTACAAAAGCCAGGCATAGCTCGGGCCCATGCGGGTGCCCATAGCTATGCCTTGGTCTTGGAGGAAGTAGGAGAAGTCGAAGGAGAAGTTGTTAAGAGTGAGGACCAGCGGAGTAGAGTGTTAGTAGAGGGAAATTGGGTGGTTCTGTGGTTGGGGAAGAAACGGAGTGCTTTAAGGCCTTCCTGGTGGGGGATGGAGGTGTAGAATGACTGAACGGCCATAATAAAGATGAGGGGGTGGGGGCTCGGAAAGCGGAAGTCATTAACGAGACGAAGGGCATGTGTGGTATCTTGAACATAAGTCGGGAGAATTGGATCACTGGGTGGTGAGGACTCCTTCCCATGGAAAAAGGCCCGGAGGCGGAGAGGACGGAAGTAAAGCTCTATGTCGTGGTGGACCGGGAACTCGTTGAGGTGGGGATGGAGGGGAATGAAGGTGAGGCCTCTGTTGAGGACAGTCCATTCTGTATCGGAGAGGGGGAGGTCAGGGGGGGATGGTGAAGATACGTCGAGGGTGGGGATTGGGGTCAGAGGAGGGCCGGGGAGTGGACAGAGACTGAGGCGAGGTCTGGTGGGAGGATGGTGGGTGTTCAGAGAGGAGAGGGGCGGGTGTGAGGACTATTGTATGGATGGGGTGTGGTCGGGATAACCTGGTTAAAAGGGGGGAAGGGGAAGACCCATCACTACTGAGGTCCCCTGCAGGAGGGGGAGCAATAGGACCCAGGAGAGTCAGACCACGTGATATCATGGAGGCTGTGGGCCTGGTGCTGAGCCTGGAACTCACGCTCCTCTGACCCCAACTTGTGCATACGTGAGCTGACTGCTGCAGTCTCATGGAGAAAGAATCATAGGGTCCACTCCTGAAACCTGAGCCTAATAAGTTCCCATTGCAGTTCTAGGTTCCGGTCCAAGCAGTCCAATATGAAGCAGCTCTATATCATTGTATCATTTACATATTCAGAGCTGTAATCTTCAGAATGTTTAAAGCCAAACCCGAAGCTCACAGATGTGCACCCTAACAGAATTTGCAAAGCATTATAAAGAAATCTGAGACATGGAATTGAAATTTGCTCTCATGAAACTTATTTGAAAAAGTAAATAAAAAACACAACATTCGTTCTTTTTCAACTGGCTTTTGAAAATTCATGCATGGATTACATGGCTGTGCGTTACAGATCACCACTGTGATTGCATGACTGTGCATTACAGATCATCACTGTGATTGCATGACTGTGCATTACAGACCATCACTGTGATTGCATGACTGTGCGTTACAGATCATCACTGTGGTTGCATGGCTGTGCGTTACAGACCATCGTGCTACGGACTACTTTCCAGTGACACCACCCTCTCTCCTCCCGCCACAACGCATTACTCACATGTATCCATACATCCACTTTGAACTTCCTTTGAGTTTCACTTCAATATGTATCACATATCACCCGACTACTTGAATGAAAAGTTGTTAATAAAGACTTCTGGTTGTTGCCTTAATGAAAATCCGCAATCACAGTGTTTGTTATTTTGAGTGAATTGCCACACACAGAAGTAAGTATTTCACAGGCAATGTTTCTTCTATTTATCTTGCAATTTAAGTAAATTCTGCACAGTCTAAACAGCCATAAACATAAGGTTTTTGTTTGTGTTTCTTCATTGATTACTCCTTCAGGACTGTCTCCCATGATATAGCCTGTGTATAGTCACACACTCTGCTTTAGTTTAGTTTTGAGATACAGCGTGGAAATATACTCTTCGACTCACCGAGTCCAGGCTGCCCATCGATCACTTGTTCACACCAGCTCTATCTTACCGCACTTTCGCATCCACTCCCTACATACCAGGTGCAAGTTTAAAGAGGCCAATTAACCTAGAATTAACCCCACGATTTTGGAATGTGGTAGAAACCGGAGCACCCAGAGGAAACCCACGCGGTCACAGGGAGAACGTACAAACACCACACAGACAGTACCCATAGTCAGGATCGAACCCGGGTCTCTGGCGGTGTAAGGCACCAACTATACCGCTGTGCCACCGTGCGCGTCATTGAGTAGGCACATTGTGAGCATGCAAATGGATGAGATACACCTATTCACAGGAAAGCTATGTTTTAGAACATCGGAACATCGGAAGATGCTACCAGCCTTGGAGGGCATCTACAACACACGATGCCTCAGAAAAGCCACCAGCATCCACAAAGACTCTTCACACCCCTGCAACAGTCTGTTTGAACTTCTACCATCGGGCAGACGATACAAGGCCTTCTACGCCCGCACCTCCAGACTCAGGAACAGCTTCATCCCCAGGGCCATAGCTGCCATGAACCGGTCCTGCTGAGCCGGATGGTCACATCGCACAGTGAACCGGCACAGATCTACTTGCACTTTATTCTGTTTTAAAACTGTTCTAATTTGTTTCATTGGGCTGTTTAGATTAATACTGACTAGCTAATTGATTTATTGCATCGTATGGGAGGCGCATTCCCAATCTCGTTGTACCCCTGTACAATGACAATAAAGATATCTTGTATTGTATTGTATTGCATTGTATTGAAGTGATTTTCAATGAATTTCAATGCATGGGAGTGCTTTGCGGTTTTTGACATTTTCAGAAATGTTTTTAAACAATATTTTTTAATTTATCAACAATAAATGGTCTTATGGTCTTCTGATTTAAAATGGAATCATAAAATGTTATAGATACATGCAACTGTTGATGCTGGTTTACAAAAAAAGTCACAAAGTGCGAAGTTAATTCAAGGTTGAGGCAACATCTCTATTCTTCATGTAGGCTGCTTGACCCACTCCAATTACTGTGGCACTTTGTGTCATAAAATGTTTTGTTTACTGATGTTAATGTGCTTTAAACATGATTTTATGCTTCTGCTAATTGTCTAAGCTGAAGCTGAACTGTTATTCTCTGTCATTTTTTCAAACATTTTGTCTCATCTGGAGACTAATCACTGTTAAATCTGACCATCAACCCTTGTTATGTTTAGCCGTCTCCATTTTAATAATGTATGTGGACAAATATTCCATACAGTGCTTCCAACTATATGAATAAAACAGGTTCTCCATTAAAAACAGAAAGAGTCAAGAGTGTTTTATTGTCGTGTGTCCCAGATAGAACAATGAAATTCTTACTTGCTGCAGCACAACAGAATATGTAAACATAGTACACTGTAAACAATATAACAAACGAGAGATTAAAAAAAAGTTCAGTGTGTATATATATATACACATACCCCCACACACACGCACACGCGCGCACACACACACACACACACACACACACACACACACACACACACACACACACACACACACACACACACATACACACACACACACACACACACACACACACACAAACCCCCCCACACACACACACACACACACACACACACAAACACACACACACACACACACACACACACACACACACACACACACACACACACACACACACACATACACATACACACACACACACACATATATATATACACACACGCACACACACATACACACACAAAATAAACAATAACAGTGCAATAATAACAATCAGAGTCTATTGTAGTTCAGAGCTTATTTGAGTTTGCAGTGTTTAATGTCTGTAGGGAAGAAGCTGTTCTTGAACCTGAACAGGGGTTTTCAGGCTCCTGCATCTTCTTCCCGATGGCCGGAGCATTGCAGTGGCCCTCTATTTCAGACTTCACTCCAGCCTCAATTTAAAATGTAATGTTGAGTTTATTTTTTGATGTTGCATATTTTCAGTGGTTTATAGTTTTTTTTCTATTCTGAATGACATGCACCATGCAGACTTTAAAATAGCTTGCCTTTTTTATGCCTTTTTTGCGGGCGTGACCGTTCTCATACGCTGTACAGAATGATGCCGACAGGGTGATGTCCTGAAATCTAATTCTTCTGTTATGTGTATTGCTAAAAGAGAGCTCTAGTTTAAGCCGAGGAAACATTTATAGTTATCTGAAATGAAATTACAATGCAGGACAAAGCGAATGAAATGACTGGTCTCGTATTCAACTGCTTCCACATGGAAAGCTAGCTCTCTTTTTAATGATCTTTGAAGTTTAAAAATGGCAGTACTGAAAGATTTTAACCATCCAGTGAAAGATTTGTCTTACATGCAACACTAATTTTCTGAAAGAGATTACTCTGAATAAAATAATTAATATTCATCGTAAAATAAAATAGTCACACCGTTCAATGACGTTCAGATTAATAAATTACTCAGACAAAATACGGTTTAGTTTAGTTTATTTTAGTTTATTTAAGATTAATTCAATTTAGTTTAGATTGCCAAGTGAAAAGCTTTTGTTTACGTGCTATCCAGTCAAAGAAAAATATACATAGAAACATAGAAACATAGAAAATAGGTGCAGGAGGAGGCCATTTGGCCCTTTGAGCCAGTACCGCCATTCATTGTGATCATGGCTGATCATCTACAATCAGTAACCTGTGCCTGCCTTCTTCCCATATCCCTTGATTCCACTAGCCCCTAGAGCTCTATCTAACTCCCTTTTAAATTCATCCAGTGAATTGGCTTCCACTGCCTTCTGTGGTAGAGAATTCCACAAATTTCACATGATTACAATTAAGCCGTCCACAATGAATGCACAGGTAAAGGATAAAGGGTACAGCATTTAGTGCAAGATAAAGTCTGACTAAAGATATTTTAAAGGTCTCCAATGAGGTAGATGGGAGGTCAGGACCGGACTTCAGTTGTGAGAGGATGGTTCAGTTGCCTGATAACAGCTGGGAAGAAACTGTCCTTGAATCTGGAGGTGTGTGTTTCCACACTTCTGTACCTCTTGCCTGATGTGAGAGGGGAGAAGAGGGAGTGACCAGCATGAGACTGGTCCTGGACTAAGCTGGTGGCGTTGCCGAGGCAACATGAAGTGTAGATGAAGCCAAGTCCGATAAAATACCTGAGACTAGACTTTACCGCCCAACCTCAACGAATGCAATGGGGAAAGTGAAGGTGAGGTGGAACCAGTTGCTGAATCCCCAGCTGTGAACTTGATCATTGAAATTTTCCTCCAGGACAGATCTCAGTCAACTCTCCCATCAGCATCCACCGTACATGTATTGACATCCTTCGTGGTTGCAGCAATCATCTGCACAGCCCTGCTGAACCAACTGGGAGATGCTCTAGGAATAAAGAGATCTACTGTGTTAGGAAAGCAAAGTTCAACAGGGAGGGAGGGCCGCACCATCACCAGTGATTCACTTTGACTTCACTTTGCAGCCAGTTATAGTATTCAGACCTTGCTACATTCTGTGTGTGTCTGAACAAAAGCTAGATATAAGCACAAAGCTGGATATAGGTATCAGCATGGATTTGACAATGTCTTGAGGGGATAACAAGGAGGTTGCTGAGAGAGTGCTTTGATGTGGTGGTCATAGAGTTGACTGAGCCTTTTAGCAATGCTTCTCATGGGAGGCTGGTGAGAAGATAAGGGCACATGGAATCCAAGGAAGCCCAGTAAATTGAATCCAACATTGACTCAGCGGCAGGGGGCATGAGGGTATCCATTGGCTGGTGTTTTGGGCCATTGTCAGGGGTCCTTCACATGGTCAGTACTTTGTTCCTTCTTTCTAATAGTATATTTAAACTTAAACTTAGACTTAAATGTACTAAAAATCTGCAAACAAAATGGTTGTGTGTTGACAGAATGAAGAAAGGTTATGAGTGCAGGAAGAGAGGGATGGTTTGGTCATTTGGACAGAGTAGGAATAAATGCAATGTAATAGAGAAAAGTGGAAGATAATGCATTTAGGGAGGGAGTGTGCTAGAACTCAGAAAAGTCTGAAAAGCGTGGATGAGTGCAGAGATTTTTCAGTATACTTCCACTGATCCTTAAAGTTAACAGGAAAGGTAGACAAGGTGTTGAAAGACGTGTTGAATATTTTAGTTTATTATCTAAAACATAGAAATTAAGTGCAGAGACTTTATACAAGAATGGTTTGCAAAGTTCATAAGTTCTAACAACAGACTTAGGCCATTCGGCCCATCAAGTCTACTCCGCCATTCAATCATGGCTGACCTATCTTTCCTTCTTAACCCCATTCTCCTGCCTTTGCCCCGTGACCCCTGACACCTGTACTAATTAAGAATCTGTCAATCTCCGCCTTAAAAATATCCACTAATTTGGCCTCCACAGCCGTCCATGGCAATGAATTGCACAGATTCACCACCCTCTGACTAAATAAATTCCTTCTTGTCTCCTTTCTAAAGGTACATCCTTTTATTCTGGGGCTATGGCCTCTGGTCCTTGACTCTCTCACTAGTGGAAATATCCTTTCCACATTCACTCCATCCAGGCCTTTCACTATTTGGTAAGTTTCTATGAGATCCCCCCTCCTCCTTCTAAATTCCAGTGAGTACAGGCCCAGTGCCTGAAAATACTCATCAGCCTTTAGG